>NC_073410.1:9149500-9458500 GCF_028641065.1 Leucoraja erinaceus | reverse complement strand
ATGTATTTTGTGAGCACTCAACTGATGTTATGTTATGAAAGCAGTGACAGGATCGGTCAAAGTCAGCATGGATTTATGAAGGTGAAATCGTGCTTGACCAATCTTCTGGGATTTTTTGAGGATGTAAAAAACAGAATGGATAAGGGAGAGCCAGCAGATATGGTGTACCTTGACTTTCAAAAAGCCTTTGACAAGGTCCCACACAAGAGATTAGTGTGAAAAATTAGAGCACATGGTATTAGGGGTAGGGTATTGCCATGGATAGAGAACTGGCTGGCAGAAAGGAAGCAAAGAGTAGGAATTAACAGGTCCTTTTCAGAATGGCAGGCAGTGACTAGTGGGGTGCCGCAAGGCACGGTGTTGGGACCCCAGTTATTAACAATGTCTATTAACGATTTAAATAAGAGAATTAAATGTGACATCTCCAAGTTTACGGATGACACAAAGTTGGGTGGCAATGTAAGCTGCGAGGAAGATGCTGATAGGCTGCAGGGTGACTTGGACAGGTTGGGTGAGTGGGCAGATGCATGGCAGATGCAGGCTAATGTGAGGTTATCCACTTTGGTGGCAAGAACAGGAAGGCAGATTATTATCTGAATGGTCTCAGATTAGGAAAAGGGGAGGTGCAACGATACCTGGGTGTGCTTGGACATCAGTCACTGAAAATAAGCAAGCAGCTATTTCAGGCAGTGTAGAAAGCTAATGGCATGTTGGCTTTCATTGGGAGAGGATTTGAGTTTAGGAGCAAGGAGGTCCTACTGTAGTTGTACAGGGCCCTGGTGAGACCACACCTGGAGTATTGTGTGTAATTTTGGTCTCCTAATTTGAGGAAAGGCATTATTGCTATTGAGGGAGTGCAGTGTAGGTTCAACAGGTTAATTCACGGGATGGTGTAACTGACATACGATGAAAGAATGGGTCGACTGGGCTTGTATTCACTGGAATTTAGGATGAGAGGAGATCTTACAGAAACATACAACATTCTTAAAAGAATGGACAGGCTAGATGCAGGAAAAATGTTCCCGATGTTGGTGGAGTCCAGAACCAGGGGTCACAGTTTAAGAATAAGGGGTCGGCCATTGAGGACCGAGATGAGGAAAAACATCTTCACCCAGAGTTGTGAATCTGTGGAATTCTCTGCCACAGAAGGCAGCGGAGGCCAATTCACTGGATGTTTTCAAGAGGGAGTTAGATTTAGCTCTTTGGGCTAAAGTAATCAAGGGATATGGGGGAAAAAAGCAGAAACGGGGTACTGATTTTAGATGATCAGCCACAAAGGGCCAAGTGACCTACCTCTGCACCTATTTTCCTATGTTTCTATGTTATTTGGAATTTAGATGTAAAAAGTTACTGATCCGAGTACAGGGCTCCTATGTACCAGTTGTGAAGATGGAAACATAACCAGAACTGTTTTGGATACCATTTAATCATGGCAATAAATGCAAAGTTGTTGTTGATTTTTTGGCATTTACAATATATTTTCTTTCTGTTGACAGACTCGTAGATCTTATTTTAAGTTCCCATAGTTAATGCAACAACTGGATGTTGCTGACATTAAGTAAAGCTTTTTCCGCAACTTATTAATTATCAGGAAATTATCTCCGCTGTTACATACAATACTACCAAATTAATGCACAGTATAAACCCTTTGAAATACATTAAATAAAACTGTAAATACATGGATAAACTATTGTAATTTTCAATTAAAACTTCCCAGTCTGAATACATGTATGAAATTTTCCATTACTTGCTGCAAAAAATGCATTACTTATGTTCATATCCTGCAATTTATTTTCACAAAATACAATTGTGAATTACAAAAGCAATTTCAGCACGTAAATATCTAAGTAATAAAATAAGGATTAACTATCCTGTAGTTTACAGTGACTTAATGTGAACTCCAATCCCAACATACAGGAGCTGCCATTGCTTGCTGAATTACAATTTTTTCCCATTCCTAACCACAATTTCTCCAAACAGTGGCATGTACCTGAGATGTAATTGATTTGTCTCCAGGAATTTATTCTCTCTATACATTTCATAAAACAGAATTACATTTCTACTGCATCTCTCCTGTATTTTACAAACTACTGTAATTCATAAAATAGTGTAGTATTGTTTGGTACTGTATGACAATACACCATGGTATAAATATTACTATATTGTAGAGTTGTACCGTCCTGTACAACTACAGAAAATCAGAGCAATGCCATTACCGGCTGTTGATAACATCAAGCATAATTCCAAATCCAGATCTCTAAACAATTGTATGGAATTGCTAGAATGTTTCAATAAGGTACAGGTAGGTTTCCGGAAATTACCTTTTTATGATCTTAATTTCCCATCATTCCATCAACAATTGGAAGTAATTGGCAGTAATTGCAAATTTCAATTTGGTTATTTTTAAAATTCGACAAAAAAGCAATTCATTAAATGATTCTATGTTATATTTTAAATACATCATTTTACCTATTCAGACATGGTAAATTAGTCCATATTCTGAATAACAACCTTTAAGTCCTTAAATTCTGAAATTAATCTCACATCAGTAAACAAATATACAATTCACAACATAAATTCCTCTAAGCCGGAACAAAAACTAATCGTCAAGTTCATTTCAGTTTGTAGTTTGTAGTTAAGATAAACATCAGAAAAAATAATTTCCAATGGGCATGTTCATTTGTATGTGCTTGCAGATCCTAATTTCAGAGCTAGCCCAGGCTGATAATCCTACATTGCAATATCACAAAAAGATATTGTGAGAGAAGGGTTAATAGGGATGATTGAATTATACTAGAACTCTGAAAAATATAACTTAGAAAGAAATGAGCTTATCCGCAGAAGCCAGACTGCTGGTAAAGTAACAATATACAGAACAGAGAGAAATTCTAGATAAAAAGTAGCAAACAGATAACAACTTCAGCAGAAGGCCTTGGGAGTCTTGACGTCAGGAAATGGTCCGAGACATTCCTGGACTTTCTCGTGGGAACGTGGGCTTTATGTTATGATTGGACGAAACTCGATGGGGAGACCTGAGGTAGTGACCACAGTGAAGAAGGGTATAAAGATAGAAAGCATCTCCATTTTCTTTGTGCCTCCAGGGGACATCAGAGGAGAGACACCTATTCTGCAGAATATGAAATTAATAAAAACACTTCTTTGTCTGAATTTGTCTCAAGAGCATTTGTGATTTTTGAATCTCACAATATTACAAATGCATAGCAACAAACTGCTAATGTTACCTTAGGCAAGGCCTGATGTTTCTTCATTTGGCCTTCAGTTTAATTTTCATTTTTGAAATTCTACTTTTTGCTGCCTGCAGCTCAGACATTAAGTACAAATTATATTTAAAACACTATTAATGAACAGCAGTTTTGGTTTGGTTTAATTGGATTATATTGCCTTGAATACTTAAAAAATATTTACAATAATAAGTAGGAATGTGACTTGGAAGTCCTCCCTTAACATGATGCAATTGTTGATCTCGGGCTCAATCATTGATATTTCAGGTTGGGATCCTTCTTCAGATTGACTGTAATCTGGAGAGTGGTGGGAAAAAATTAAAAAGGAAGAAAAAAACATGACAAATCGGGGCCGGCAACAGATGATTTGTTGCATCTGTTGCCAAGGAGGCTCCTAGATAGGTTGCCTGTTGGCTATAGATAGGTAGGTGTGAGCTTCACTAAACTGAAACCTTGCATGGAACCTTTTGTAGAAATATGTTTTTTGAGACAAGAAATACAACACCTTTTTTTGTTAAGGCAGGAACATTGCACTTGGTAATGCATATGTCAAATGGTGGAAGTTTACAGGTACAGCAATTAACTTTACTAACAAGGCCATTAAAATGAAAATAAAGAAAAGGAAACTGGCAACAGATCTCACCTCCAGTTTAAATTCCATTTGGAATATTTTGGAGGATCAGGAAACCAAGAAAAAGAGATACGATTCTGTTCATGCAAGATACAATCAATTAAAATCTTGTCCACATCTTAGATCTGGAAAATCTGCCAGCCAATAACTTCTAATGCTTTCTCACACTGTTTCTTCCAGATGTCGTCTTCCAAGAGGAAACAGATCAAAGGTTATTTGAGTGCGCCAAGTCAGACCTGTGCGGCTCTTGGTCCTTCCCAATGTCAGTGGCCAGATGTGCTGAAAGAACAGCTTTTTCCATTGTAACTTTCAGCAAGGTAAAGGTTTTCTTGTACTTAGTGAGAAGCTTGCCGAGTCAGATATATACACTGTTTTCAGATAGATTCAGATCGACTAGATGTTCCACTCTTGAAACAGAATAGGGATGGCAGTTCAACAAGTTACCAATGGCATTAAGAAATGAAATGGTTACATTGGTCTCAGAACAATACAAAAACACCAATGAAATCATGCATTTTATTTGCTAATTCTAAGTGCCTCTGTATAAAGATAGGGGAACTGGAAGATTAGATCAGATTCAATTTTAATTGTCATTGTCAGTGTACAGTACAGAGACAACGAAATGCATTAACTACTTCTGCAGATGCTGCTTAACTTGTTGATTATATCATCACTTTCAGTTTGTAGTTTGTGCACATTTCTCCTAATATACTATATTTAGTTTAGTGTGAGGGTGCCATGGCAGGTCATTGTTAATGATACTATGTTGTCACCTAATATAATTATTCCTGTCATATTTTGGCTAATTTTGCCTGCTATCCATAAAGCATTTGATCACTGAATGGGTTCTAGCCATTCTCAAAGATTCCTGTCACTGGTACTCTGTTGCATATTTTAAACAGTTAATGACAACAATAAAATTGGCACAATCTCCAGTATAAAGCATTTCTCGAGATCTTATAGATACTGTACCTTTTACCACTGCCTCGGGATAAAGCCTTATTTTCTTAAATCATTATAGAGACAGGCTATTACCATGTCAGCAAATACTAGCTGCTCCTGTTTTGGAATGACAAGAAGGATCGAGCTGCTATAATATGGTGCAGAGGGGTAATGAGCCTTTGTAACAACCACCTCTGCAGCCATTTTATTGCAGCATGTCTTTGACAGAGTACTTAAATCATGAAGCTGCCTGGACGGTAGAGCTCACAATTGTCAGCCATGATGCATGGATAGCATTTACTGCTGCTTGCCACACAATGCATTGCTACAATGGAAAAAATACATCATAATATTTAGTAAGCTATCAAAGTGTTGGAATTAGAAAGCTAACAAGGAAATTAGCTATTATTTTAAAATGCAAGTCAAATAGAGCATTTGTTTTCAGATAAAGTAAAATGAAATTATTTTATCACGCTCTGCTGCGCATGCCACAGTGAGAGGAAAAGATGAGATAATGATGTGCTAAAGAAGAGCTGGCTCGAATCCCAAAGACAGCCACAATGACAGACAATTCATTCAGCACAGCTGGAAGAACATTTCCAATTACATCAGAGGAAATAGTCAAATATAGTATAAAGACAAAGACAGGAAGCACATCATAATAAAAAGGACTATTGATATATTTCAAGCCGTTGTCAGCTATCTATATAGCCATCCAGTAATGTACAAAGGCATCATTGTTCAGATCTAGTGTGCATTTGCATATGATAATAAGATTGTTCTTGCATGAACACAGCATGGTTTTTCATATATACGTTGGTGTAAATTAGGCTCACTTTGTGCCAAGTTGGAAATCTGTTTATAGATGAATCAGATACTCTTTACCTTAAGTGTTTATCTTATTATAAAGCTTATTTTTTCCTTTAATTCACTCCTTTTCAGCCAGCAGTTCGACTGTAACCCACGCATCAACAAAAAAACACCATCATCTGTTTCCTTTATGGTTTCTTTTTTGCATATCTATAATTCATTTGTTCTATTTCGCACCACATCATCGTCTACATGTCTCATTTCCCTTTCCCCGACTCTCATTCTGAAGAAGGGTCTCAACCCGAAACATCACCTATTCTTTTTCTCCAGAGGTGTTATCTGACCTGCTGAGTTACTCCACCTTTTTGTGTCTATCTTCAGTTTAAACCAGCATTTGCAGTTCCTTCCTTCACAAACAAGTTAACATTTATACTCAAGCCTTCAAGCATTAGATTTTAGAATCCACCAGTATAATTGTCATGGTGGATGAAAGTGGTGGTTAATAGCAAATGCTCATGGCAAAAGAAATGTATCTGCAGCTATATTAAGAAAATATTTTCAGATCATGAACATTGTCATTTAAGAGGTATTTCTTAATTTCTCAAACACCTGTAAAGCCATGTATCCCGAACATTATGGTACCCTGAAATGGGGGGACTATGTATAAACACAGTTGTAATTTCTACATGGTGAAACCAAAATGCATAAAATGGCCTTTAATAAAATCTGACAAAGTGGACTTGAACCACATGTAATTTTTTCTATTACATATCTCAAATTATGTAATTCAGAGGCAAATAAATAAATGATGGGTCTTCGTCGCAAACATTATGGAGAGCACTGTATCTTTTCCTCCATTACTCATTTAGGAGGCCGAGAGTATAATCCCAACAGAGTAATTGCACCTTTCTTACTCTGGAGATCCATCAATATTGCCTCAGTAGTTTAACCCTCCAGTATTCCCCCTCTACGTTCAGTGGTGACATGCTACCTGATCAGTAATGTTAAGCCTCCACCTCTTTTACCGCTCTCTATCACATCAGAAACATCAAAATCGTGAACGGCAACCACACATTTCACTGTACCAACTGGAACATGTGACAAATAAATGTATCTTGTAGTCTTGTCCCTCTCACAACTAAATCTCTGTAATGGCCACAACATCACAGTTTCATACATTGATCCAAACTTCAGGTTTATCTGCTTTTCAATATGCTTGCACCAAAATAAACAAACTTTAGTTCAGTTTCGCGATACTGCGCAGAAACAGGCCTTTCGGCCCACCAAGTCCGCACAGACCAGTGATCCACGCACACTAACACTATTCTACATACACTAGGGACAGTTTACATTTATACCAAGCCAATTAACCTACAAACCTGGATGTTTTTGGAGTGTGGGAGGAAACTGAAGATCTCGTAGAAAACCCACGAGGTCACGGGGAGAACATACAAACTCCATACAGACAACACCCAGGCGGGTTCGAACCCTGGTCTCTGGTGCTGTATGCGCTTGTAAAGCAACAACTCTACCGCTGCGCCACCCAGTTTAGTCCATCAGTCTCACCATGTGGTCCCTTCCTATCCTTCCTTCCACATTTAATTGTCCTAACCTCTACCATCCCGTCAATCCCTCTACTTGATGACCTGTTGCTCTGGTTCCCATCCACCTTTCATTCCAGTTTAAACCCTCCTGTGCAGCATCAGCAAACCCCTGCAAGGATATTGGTCCTCCTCCAGTTCGAGTGCAACCTGTCTCTCCAGTAAGGGTTCCACCTACCCAGAAGAGAACACAATCAGCCATCTGTCTGAAACCTTCTCTCCTGCACCAGCTCCTTGGGCACATGTTCAACTGCACTACCTTTCTAGTCATTCTGTTCCCATTACTTGAAATGTGGATTTTTTGTGTTAAACTTTGGCTGACATATATTCAATACTATATTAAAGTGATAATATAGAAGTGGAAGCCAGTTAACTTATTGTGGAGAAAAACACTACATTAAAGTCTAGATTTGCCCAATTTCACCAAAACTTATATACATCTAAAATTAAAATAGAAGATAGTAAAATAAAAAAAAATTCTAGATAACTGTAATCTTCCAATACTGGACCTTTTGGAACAAGAGGAACTAGGAGCTCAAATTACAATCAAAGAAATAGGTGAAACAATAAAATCGCTGAAAAATTGTAAGACACATTAGTCTATATTTATTCCCAATCAACACAATCCTGCATTGCTGAAACCATTAATCCTATCCTTGTAATGTTTATATTACTCCAAACCCAGTGTTTTTTTATCTCATGGTACATCAAGAAATACTGCTCCATCATGTGATGGCTTTCATATTTTACTTACTATACAAAATAGAAAGCAATTGAACGTTTTACACGGTTAAACAATACATACCTATCAATGGAATTCTAAACAAGAGAAATCATTCAAGTTGTCAGTGAAGAAAAGTTAAAGAGGTGATTTTTTTTTAATCTATGTCGCAAAGGTAAAGCTTTCAATGGATTTAGTGGGGATGCTTTATTAATGTTCAACATTGTGTGGCAGTTTCCACTTTAATTTACATGGTGTAAAGCTTTGAAAGCTATTCAAAAACAATTTGTGAAAGATTTATATACTTTGTGAGATATTTGCGTCCTTTGTTTAAAAATTGTTAAAATGGGAATGTCATATGATTACTGCATGAGTGATGGAACCAGATAAAAGCACTACACCATCAACACAATATCTATAAATCCTATTTGGATTTATATATTCTACATATTACTCACATAGGTTATCAACAGCTGAGGAAACTCGCACAATGCAGAAGGGGGTTTGCCCACACAGCTCCAGTGTTAGGACAAGGAACCTTCTATGCCAAAGTGAAGCTACATATTTATTCTGTGAAGTTCTTCTGGCTTTGTTCCCAAATATGCTATCTCCTGCAATCTCTGCAAGTGTTAACACTGTAAATTTAACTGCATCATTACTTCTCCTCCATCATTTAGGTTTGCGTGTTGATTAGTGTTTGATTGAACTCCAGTTGACCAGTCATAGCCACAAGACTCCCAGCAGTGCCATGACATCAGCTCTACATATTATTTCTGGAGTCACCTAAACATTTACATCCTTGGCTTTGATTAACCATCTTCATATTTCCTCACTTGACCCAATATTGACATATCTAATTATGCTCATTTGACATGAAGACAGTTAAAATACATTTTTTGACACAGAATATCCCTCTTTTAGGATAATGCAGTTAGCTTACCATAGGCATTTTCAAAAATAAATTTCAGGAAACAGTGATAACTAACCTGGGATGCATTGAACAGTGAATAAAAGAAATACCATATGTATATATCCTTCCCAGGTAACAAACACCAAACTTATGAAAAGCCCATACATGCATTTGAGCATTTGGGAGATCGGCAGCAAGGATTTATCGCTGCTGCGAGACTGTAGGCATCTTCTGCCATGTGGGAACTTGGTTCATGGCAATATCAATGCAGTTTGCTGAGAAATCTGAATGGATGAGTTAAATGTTAATTTGTGTTTATTGTTGTTTATTATTGTATTATTGTATGTATGACTGCAGGCACGAAATTTCGTTCAGACCGTAAGGTCTGAATGACAATAAAGGAAATTCAATTCAAAATACCTTGGTTTAACTACACATCACCCTTGGTTGGCCTATAATGTTGTTAAAATATATTTCTGTGTGACTGCATTTCCAATTTGTAGAATATTTGGGCTCTGGACAGTTCCCAGGAATAGAACCATGATGTAACCTATGGATGGCTTGTACATTATCGACGTATAAATCTAACAATTTTAAATATGAAAAGTTAATTTCAAAATAATATATCCAATACCCCAAGCTGCAACAATTAAATTAAATGAGGACTACAGGAAATCTGGACTACAGATCAATACTTCGATCGCCACTGAATTAAAAAATGATTGAATGGTTCATTACTTGATTCATAAATCCATGCCATGTACCGTTCCATGCCAATACATATAGGTGATAATACATGACTACTTTTTTCTTCAAAATTTTAAAAATAAACGTGAATGCTCATTATTTTTAAGCGAGAATGCTACATTGCTGCCACTTGAACTAGGAGGCATTGGATTTGAAGTTTAGAGAGGATACGGCTTGAGCTTGTTCATCAACTCCAGTCGAAATAGCACCTTACACTGAATGAACGCGAGGAAGAAATAAGAAGACATCCTACTACAAGTGATCATGTTTTTCAATGCAGTCACTGAATGGAATATATCTGTAAGAGAAGGCAATGTATACAGCTGAAAAAGTGCAATATTACACAATGCACTTTCATCTCATCTAAAAGGCTACCACAGCCAGCATTGTATAATTTGTATAAAAATGTTATACAAACTGTGCAGTACTCATTATCAGATGACAAACAACATCACTCTTAAAACAACTGAAACATTACATGCATCATCAATGCCACTGGCCTCATTGTTAATCCCGTCACCAAATTCAATTATCAATCAAGTATGATTGCACTTAACAAATCTGCATTAACTCTTTATTAGTTCATGCTTGCTCAGAGACTATTCTCAATTAATTCTATTAAATATTATTAATTATTATGTAACTATTAATTCTGCAAACATCTCCCTCCCTCTTCCCACACTAAAAGTCCTTTAAACAATTCCACAATGCGCAACGATATATCTCTCTTGGGCATACACCATCTCCAGCCAACAATTGCCCTACCATGAAAACACCGGGGCTGAGGTCTTATGTTGCTGGCCGCGGTTTGTCCTGTTCTTTTCTTGCTTCCAGATTCTACCCCCCTACCCCTCACAATCAGTCTGAAGCAGGGGCAGATTAAGGTTCACTGGTGCCCTAAGCACTGACCAATCTTGGTGCCCCCCTCCTTTCCACACTGATCCAGTCCATTTTAGTTGTTGACATGTCTGACCAGATATACAATGCAGGTTGCAGCGGTACAAAAATGTATTCATATGATAACACAATATACTGTACAAACTAAGCCAAGCTTGGGCTACATAAAGTTCTACAAAAATGCAATACAACATCTATTTTAATATTTCACAAGTTAAATGTATCAAAGTTCCAATATTCATGACCTGAAAGGCATTTTTCTACATTTCATTTTCGCAAAATCACTGATAACATCCTCGAAAATTAATACTTCTCAGAATGTCTGCTTGAATTATTAATATACACAGTGAGTCGAGTCTTTCTTGAAGCATAACTGATCTATTTGGGTTTTTTATACGTTTCAGTTGTGAGAAAGACCTCTCTGTTGTGCAGTTGGTGACCATTAATGTTAAAAATATTCTTAAGGCAATTTCAACATTTGGAAAGGCACTCTCTAGTTTGTCTTCTGTAATTGTGTTGTAAAGTTCCATGTGAGTGAAAGATGTTTTCTTGGTTGTTTTAAACTTATGAAGAACATATGAATGGAACTGCTGAAGCTCTGTAGACAAAGTGTTGTTCATGTCATCTGGATAAACATCAATGAGTGTCTGACAAGTCTTTGAGTACCTTTCACTTTCTGATAATTGGGAATTAGCACCTTGTTGGGTGGCATAAGGAACATCTGTCAGACAAGAGAAGGTTACACAAAAAAGCTGGAGAAACTCAGCGGGTGCAGCAGCATCTATGGAGCGAAGGAAATAGGCAACGTTTCGGGCCGAAACCCTTCTTCAGACTTTAAACACTGTCAGACAAGAGAATCTGTCTGCTATTTCAGTGTACACCTTTCGTCTCCTCATTTCCGTTTCTAACTTTTCAACAATTACATAAAAAGTGGAGATACGGAATTTTTTACAAATCTTCATTCGTTTTTTTTTCTTTTCACCCTTTTCCCAACTTTGTGGTGCCCCCTTTGGCCCTGGTGCCCTAAGCACGTGCTTAGTCTGCTTAATGGTTAATCCGCCCCTGGTCTGAGGAAGGGTCCTGACCCAAAACGTCGCCTATCCATTTTCTCCAGAGATGCTGCCTGATCCGCTGAGTTACTCCATCATTTTGTCTCCAGCTCTCCGGATATGCTTATTATGCTTCAAGATTTTTCCTTCTTTATTAAACCTTTGCAATCCTCCACTTTACCCCTACATCTCTTAGCAAGATAGGATACATTCTATCCGAATAGGGCGACTTCCATTTTAATGATCTCAGATTTAATTCTCAAAAATTATTTATTCTATATCCCAGGTTAAAGGCATATTTTAATGATAGGGATTACTCACCTACATAAAAACAATTTGAATTAAATTCAGATTCTAAAAATAAAATGTGAAAAGCTTTGGGTAATATTGAATCAAATGGCCTAGTAAATCTCCAAATCCAAAGCATTTTTCTTAAAGGACATCTTGAACCTCAAATTTATTTTCAATCAAGTGAATTCAAACATTTATTCTGTACAGGAATTATATTTTTAAAGCCCATTCTTTATTTCTCCACTCAGGTAGAGAAGCTTTGTCAGCAGGTAACTACCTACCAAAAAAACTTTTATTTAAATATGAGTGGCAACAAAATCAGATTTAATATGACCGTTCCAGTGTACTTATGGGACATTTAGAAGATCACTTCTCATACCATCAGCAATTACATGGAGCACCACCATCAAAAAATAAACTGTCATCTAATGGGGGATTGAAAAAACTATAATCACTAAGATATCTTTTCATTATCACCTGTAGATTAAATTATTATTTCTTCCCAGCACAATGTTTTGTCCATCAACAAAATATATTTAATATCCTCAGGCATCATGTAATTATCGTGATGGTACTTAAGTTCAAGAAAATGCTCAAATTTATTTTTCCACACAGTGAAAGAGGTCATATTTTCAGCATCATCCAACAAGAAAGCAATTTCGCGCAGCAGTTCACACTAACACTATACAAGATCCAACTATATGGCATATATTCCGCATGCTTTTAAATATTGTTCCCTTCACATAATGGAGGAATTGCTTTTACATGTCACCAAATCCAAAACAGGGGGACGAAAATGTATTTAAACAAATATAATAATTTCATAACTTTTATTTACGCAAAGAGTAGAGATAATGTGGAATCCACTGATATGAAAATTGTGTGAAGTAGATAAAATAGATCCATATAAATGGAGGCATGATGACAAAGGAAAATAATCAGGGTATGCAGTAGTAATCAAAGTGAGAGAATTCATGTGGATAGTACAAACATTTATGCCGAGACAAATCAAAATTCTTAGCTTCAATGTTGAGATTCCATACAACCCTGTGTCAGAAGGCTGTATTTACACATGACGGAAACACTTAACGGAAAAGCACATCTACAATGGCAGTAAAAAGATGACAAATTTTAGTGACCTTTTTTTAAAATGGAACAATACTGTGGCAACAATTGATTGTGACAAGAATTTAAATAGGATCTGGCCGCTATAGCTCATCTGGTGAAATACATCATTACAAGGGTCGTAGGCCCAAAATATTGACGTTGTCTCTTTCCAGAGATACTGCTTGGCTTGCTGAGTTTGAATGTCATGATTACAGCAACCTTGAGATATCCTAGCACGATCTGCACTTCACAACGTCAGTCTATCCATTTCATCCACTCGGTCTACTTCCACCTGACTTAATCTGAAATACTGCCATTATATTTTGCGCTTTGTCATCATTCAGCTTCAGCAATTCTGATAGTAAACGCCCAAAAAATTGTCCCATCTCTATTCTGGCACCATACCCGATCACATTCAGAGTACGTCACGTGATATCTGATGTCAGTCAATGGAAAATAATAAGGACAACATCGTCAAAGGGTAGCACTTTTCTTCATTGTTGAAAACTCCTATATAATCCCGGTGTTCATCATTATTAACATGCTGAAAACTGCCCACTTTTTTCAACAAAGATATATTTACTTTAGACCAAACCTTGATTTTAGTCATTTGGATCTGCCATATTTTCACTGTGAGCACTCTTTGAATATCATCAGTTGCAAATAGACCAAAACATAAGCTGTTGGAAGAACTCAGAGGGTCAGGCAGCATCTGTAGAAAGAAATAGACACCAATGTTTCAGATCGGACCCTTTTGCAGACTGCTGTTTGACCCACTGAGTTCTTCCACCACTTACGATTCCAGCATCTGCAGATTCTTGTGTTTTCATAAAATGTCCTTGTGCACTGAAAACAAATCTCTTGAAGATCTTGATTGGTTCTCCATTATTCTCTCTTCCTTCACCCAGGATTTACAAAATTATATACTTTTCACTGTCTTTCATTATTAATTCTCTTCCATAATACATATTCTTTTGTTCGCCCACATCATTACCAAACAAGAAAGTACAATCTGTTCAGTCCACATCTAAGTGAGCCAGATCACCATCTAGTTTACTTTTGTTCAGAGAGCTTAATCTTTTTGTTTCAGTACAATGTTCTTTCAGCACTCGGAGGCAAATAACTTAATCCTATTCCAAATATCAAATTTAATTTTGTAAACCCTGTATTCTGATGTTAATTGCTTACTTAAATGCATATTTCCATCTGCACACTAAGTGATCCAATTCACTTTTTTTCCCTATAATTAATTGGAAATAACAATGCTATAAGAATAATTATTTTTAATATTGAATGTAATTTGGAAACTCGGTTCTATTTCAAATGCAATCGAAGGTGTTTTTTTCTGTCAAGCGAACCTTGTGCAGTAATAGCATTGTTAAAAGAGCTTGCATTTGTGATATTTAAGTCAGAAACTTTTCAACGACAACCTACTGTCATTGACTTCACATGGCAAAGAATCAGGGCATTCAACATCAAAAATAAAAATTGTGGGTATCAAAAGTTTTAAGAAATAGATTGATTATGAAGATGGTATTCCAAAATAATTCACTGTCAGAATTACAATAAAACAAATATCTTCTGAGTTATTGTTCAGACATTTCATATTGCAAACTACATTTTCCACAGCTCTTAGCCAATGTTCATAAAACATTCATGTTCATAAAACCCCACAATGTTTTGGAGAAGATATTTTTTTCTGCTCGCCTTGAACTTCTTAACTCCGTTACTTTTGATTTCTTCCACAAAATATAATTGAATTTTCTCTCCTAAAAATCTCAGAGACAATGCTTTCCCAGAAAGATTCTAGGTTGTATTGTCAATTTGATTAAAAATGCATCTTCACTTCAAGAGTCAAGATTGTTTTGTTATCAAATGTGCCAAAACAGAACAATGTAAGTCTTATTTGAAGTAGCACAACAGGTTTGTAAACACAGTACTCAATAGATAATATAATAAACAAAAAATATTCTATAAATCAAAAACAGAATATAGTGCAAAAATAAAAAATAACGCCTCAAGTCCCTAGGGCAACCAAGTCAGTTCATAGTTCTGACTTTAGTTGGAGTTTGTAATGTTCAATAGCCTGATGGTTGTTGGGAAAAAGCTGGTCCTAAACTGTCAGTACCATTTTTAGACTCCTATACCTTCTTCCCAATAGCAGGAGTGAAATGAGAGCTAAGCTAGGGTGGTGTGGGTCCTTGATGATGCTGGCTGATTTTTAGAGACAGCACCTCCAAAAAGTCCCTTTGGAGGTGCTGTCTCTAAAGATAGTGGGGAGATCAGTACTCGTGATGGATCGGGCAGTGTTATCTACTTTTCTCCTTTGTCCTAGGCGTTCGGGTTGCCGAACCAAACTGTGATGTAACCAGTCAATATGCTCTCAATTATACACCTGTAGAAGTTCGAGAGAGTATTCATCAACATACCGAATCTTCTCAATCTGCTAAGGAAGTAGAAGGCATTCTAAGAAGGCATTGATGGATTTGCTTTATGATTGCATCAATATGCTGGGTTCAAGACAGACCTTCAGAGAGTTGTTGACTCTCTCCATCACTGACCCACTGATGACAACAGGTCTGTGTGTTGGTCTTCCTCTTCTAAAGTCAACAATCAGATCCTTGGTTTTACTGACGTTGAGAGCAAGTTTGTTATGGAGCAAGAGGCAGAGGCAGTGGCAGGTACAATTACAATATGTAAAAGAGACTTGGACAGCGACATGGAAAGGAAGGGTTGGGGGGGGGGGGGGGGGGGAATATGGACCAGACATATGCAAGTAGGACTAGCTCGGTTAGGCAAATTTGATGGCTTGAACGAGTGGGCTGAAGAGACTATTTCCATGCTATGTAGTTCTGTGACTCGACGATTGGTCGTTAACATAACATAAACCAAAAGTATTTTCAGCTATTATCTCCTGTGGTTATAATTCAGTAATACATTGGGCCAAACATTGTGCCATGTAATTTTAGACCAAGTTGGGGCATAACAGACATGATTTTTATCACGAGGCAGGTCGAAGAAAAAAATATTTATTTGCCTCTATGCCTTGTTCTTTATGGGGCTGTCCCATTGCACGAGCTAATTTAAGAGTTCTCCCGAGTTTTCCCTAATTCAAACTCGGAGAATTACGGTAATAGCCGCTCGTAGGTACTCGGGGCTCTCGTGGACATTTTTCAACATGTTGAACATGTTGAAAAATCCTCACCAGTCTTCCCGAGCTTACCGCGTTTCCCGAGGGTACCTGCAGTTAGCGTCCCGAGCTCTGACGTACCCGCTCCGTACATTCTACGTGCTTACCACGTGCTTACTACGGCTTACCACTATTAAACTCGGGACTCTTGAATTAGCTCGTACAGTGGGACAGCCCCTTTACTGAGATCAAAGATAAGTACAAATAGCTGAGATATATAATAATTCCCTTTGCTTGACAATTCATCCAACAGTTTGTTTTTGTAACATTAAACAAATCTTGCATTTTCACATTTTGTCCCTTCATTAAATAATTAACATTTGTGGACAGAACTGTAAAACAAAGTTCAGACCCTTTGACCCAGTCAGGACAGTGGAAATACTGTTGAAACCCCATACTATTTGGACCTGAAATGTTATCAAATGCAACATCCCCAAATAACTTGCATGGAGAATAGAAACAGGGCAGCATAAAGGATCGATGGTACAAATATTTCAAAGACAAGTTAAGAATAGTTTGAAAGGGCAGAGATAGATCAGTACTTGATAAGCACTACCATGCTTACCTTGTGGAATATTATCAAATGCCTTGCTGGTGTCCATATAGGCAACATCTTTAGCTATAGCTTTGCTCTCGTCAACATTTTGTCACTTTTTCAAAAAACTTAGATTTGTAAGGCACAATCTTCCACGTACAAAGCTATGCTAACTATCCCTAATCAGCTCCCCTTTTATCCAAATGCATATGTATATTATCCCTCGGAACACCCTCATGTAACCTGCCTACATCAGATATTAACCTTATTTTTTAAACCTTTTATACGATTTCACAAAAGGAATTCTCCAAGGTACGTTTTGTCACACATCTTTTCTTAGGGCAAGTTTCTAAGTTTATCTCCTTGTGCAAGAGAATGAGGTCAGAATGAGAATGAGCTACCTTGTGAAACCTGTTGCAAATAATCTGAAATAAAGAGGTAAAGGATAAAATTGAAATGCCATTTGCAGGGATATTTGTTTACACCCGCCCTTGTAAATTTTCAGACTATTTTATTCCCAGGACGATAACCAATAAGCCTTTACAGCCTTACAAACATTATATCCATCAGTCATGGTCTCCATTTTGCGAGGTTTCATAAAAAAATACACACCAAATATATTTGTAAAATGTGTAATTGAATATATAAATAAAAAAATCTAATAACAACAGAGCTAATCGAGTGGCATTTCCATTCCTAATCTTTTAAAAGTGTCTAACCAAAGCTTTGATTTTATTTCCAGTTTATTACATTTTCAAGAATTAGTTGGACCATAGAACAAAAATGTGCAACAAAAGATACAGTATTTTTAGACAGACAGTGCCTCCCAATGGCAAAGCAGCAGACTCTTCTAATTAGAAATGCTGTTCAACATCACACTAAGGGGAGAATGCTGGGACCGTGGCTGACAAAGGAAATCAAAGACAGCATAAAGCAAAAAACAGGCATACAATGTGGCAAAGATTAGCGAGAAGCTAGAGGATTGAGCTTTTAAAATCCATCAGAAGGCAATTAAAATAACAAATTAAAATAACAATAATGAGAAAAAAGATGAAATATGAATCTAGCCAATAATATAAAAGAGGACACATTAAAGTTTTTTTTTCAGATATATAAAGAGTAAAAAAAGAGGCAAGAGTGGACATTGGTCCAATGGAAAATGATGCTGGAGAAATAGTAATGGGGAACAAAGAAATGGCGGATGAACTGAATCATTGTTTTGCGCCAGTTTTCACATTGGAAGATACCGGCAACATGACAGATATTCAAGAGAATCAGAGTGGGCAGAAGTGAGTACAATCGCTATTACTAAGAAAGTTATTGGGAAGCTGAAAGGTCTAAAGGTGGATAAATCACCTGGACTGGATGGACTACACCCCAGGGTTCTGAAAGAAGTAGATATTGTGGAGGCATTAGTTGGGATCTTTCAAGATTCAAGAATTTGCAATTATCGTTGCTTAGTTCTTGAACACTTTCAAGAAGTTCAATGGATTTTTAAACACTAAGTAAATAAGGCAATTGATCAATAACAATGCATGATTTTAATAAAATGTTAGTGCAGGTCAAAGGCATTCTTATTTATTACGTTCAGTGCAAAATTGGTTAGATCAGGCAGATGGAAACATGCACTAGGTTATCCACATACGAAATAGATGAATTCCAGATCATCGAGGGACAAGGTCTATTTATGCAAAATGCTCTAAATTCTTTGAAACAAATTAGTTCTGAAGTATATGTCCTGGTAATATGTACTTATTTTAGCTTGCATCAAACATTGAACAAAATCATTTAAAAAATTGGATGAATTCTGGATAAGGCTAGTGAAATGACTTATGTTATGTTCAGCATTGAGAGTGCTTCAATAATAAAAATCTATCACCGCTGTAATAAATGAGAATAATTTATTTAGATATCTCTTATTCTTCACCATGAATACCTCACCATTTGTTATTGTTTGCTTAAAGTGATCTCAAATGTGGGCCCTGATGTACTACAACTGTGTTCTTTTCTACAAAGAAATGCATTTTTGTATTGCTAAAGATGTTGATATCACAAAAGCAGAGTCAGGAAAAGGGGGAATTCTTGCATTGAAAAGCAACAGATGTCACACAAGGCCTTAATGGCATTTACATGCATTATTTTCTATACATTCATTCAGTTAAATGTGCTGAAAATAAATACTATTTCTTTGGACAAAGCACTGATTAGTTCTGTTGAAATTGAGGAGAAAAGCTTCACTTACCCATTTTGCAAGGGGCATCCTCAGGCAGATCAACGTCTAACATGAGGTCATCTTCATCCAGATCACCCGACTCCAGGTTATTCAGAATATCCTACACAGGGATAAAAGGGTAAAAAAATGCCTTAGAAAGGTGTTTAAAGGGAAGCTACTTTTCCATTTAATCAGGCAGAAAATATATAAATAGAGTTTTAAAGCTGCTTAAATCATCATCACTTTTCAGTCACGTTTCACTGAAAAAATCCTTCATGGTTTTTGCTTATGTCAAAAATGTTGCATTTATTCTATTTCTCAACCATTAACCTACATGTAATGTTAACGTGGTTTCCAAACAGTAACACTAACAGCAGTATAACCTGCTGAAATAAAATATCAATGGTTGATGGGGCAAGAGGTACCAGAGCTGCATTATCATTGGTTAAAAAGTAGACAAATTTCAAGAACTAGAAGAAAGATCATTTTTTTTTCCTTTTCTTCAAGCATTAAAAATTATACTGGCATTGAAATAAAGCAGAATATATTGCAAACACACAGTCAGACACATCTGCAGAAACAGGACTAACATTTCAAGTTGATAAACTTTTGACACTGCATTATTTTGCTTTAGACTTCTGATGTCACTTTGTTCTGTTATATTTTTTGTTGCTCAGACAACTCAACGCTACATTTAAAAAAATATTTTTTTAAATCTATTTCTGTATATAAAACAATATTGAAGGCAGATGAGTTTAAAAGTCAACTACCTGAAATGTTATGATAACAGCGAAGACCTCTCCTCCCCCTTGTCACCTCTCTCATTTTGCCCTCCTATTCCATTAAGGTCAATGAGCACATTAGTATGGATTCACCTTTGTCTAAACAATGGCTTCAACGATTAACTTTTACAAAGCATAGATCAGGCATCAAAAGATATTAGAATTTAATTCAAAAAGGTATAGCTTTTATCCTATACAAGGAGAAAGTGAATTTAGTCAGTGTGAATCACCAGATAATCAGTCCAACGTGATATGAAAGTAAAGGTATTGGAAGAGAGATTCCAGTATGCCAATGTGATAAAGGGTGTGTAATATAAATCAGTTGGGAAATGAACTAGAGAACTGCAATTGCCCAGTGTATAGTCTGCCTTTTTAAAGCGAGGTGTCTATTTTGCAGTAGAAAATCTGCAACATTTTGAACTTGAATCAATATGTTCACCTTTTGTTAAATCAAAGGTAGGGAATTACATAAGCAGAAGATAGACACAAAAAGCTGGAGTAACTCAGCGGGACAGGCAGCATCTCTGGAGAGAAGGGATGGGTGACTTTTCGGGTCGAGACCCTTCTTCTGAAGGATAATTCAGTGCACATGTCCAAGCAATGATCAGCATGAAATCTGATCTTGCAAACCAACCAAACATGTTTGCTTTCAAAGAATTGTTGGAGCCATGTCCCCCTCTCTTGAATGCAATTTGATTGATAGCTGTCAGTTAATTACATTCATCTTTGATTGAGAAGATCCCTCCCAGCAGCTGGATCCTCAGGCCAGTAGCGCGACAGTCAATAACCCCCGACCAAAGTGATAGTCAATGGGACCAACCTCGCAATCATCTCATTTGGCTGCAGATGAGCGATTGCCCAAACTCTTGGATAAAAGGAACATCTGACTTGCCGCTGGCAAAATACTACAAGGCAGTAACATATCACACAGTGCTATTTACACTGTGCGCGTTTAGTTTTTTCCCCCATTGTAATCTTGGAGACTTTTGCTTTGGTGAAATGTAGGAGAGGTTTCTGGCGTCAATCTGTGGCAATATTCTTTACTTGCCAGTGCCATTGTTCTCATCAGCCCTTTGTTTCTTTGTTGACGTCTTCTGTGGCTTTGTTCTCTTTGCTACTATCTGCCACATTCCTCTTGTTCTTTCCTGACTCCTTCTTCCATTGACTGGGGGTGTGGGTGATGGCACTTTGTCACACATCCTCAACTTGACCTTCATCTGGTGCTTGCTGGTCCAGTTCCTGAAGAGAGAGGCTGCACCTGCAGCAGTGACAACGGAGCTTCATTCCCCTTCTCCCGCAAGTCCAGGAGCAGCTTCTGCCATCCTTTCTACTGTTTGAAGTTAACTCTGAAGTATCCATTACTTGGCAATAGATGTCCTTGGCCTCAAACTGTCTGGACTCCAGCAGGACCTTCTTAATGAAGAGGTCCCTTGTGAAGGGGATTCCCTCAATGAGGTATTTCACCATCATCAGCAGTGTGTTCCAGGTCCATTGTCCTCCGCAGATACCCAAAGCCACATCCATCCTGCTTGGTGAATTTATTTGATCTACAAAGAGGCGTTAGTTGGTACCCAATTATCATGGATCCACTTCTCACTCAGCTAACTGAGAACACAAACTACATTTGACCCGAGCCAAAAGGACGAGAAGCATCCAGGGAGATCGGCCTCCATGACCAACGATTCTCCCCTGCCAGTAAACTACAAGCAAAGAGGCTAAACTGGGCTTCAGTGATGTCAAATAATTGCAAGCTCCATTCCTTGACCAGGATATTAACCCATCTACCTGTTACAGTGGTTCAACAATTCAGGGTGCAGAAATGTCTTATTAAATTTCCCCCTTAATCAACGGTACCAAAAGAGAACAAATTAGGTTTAAATCTCTTTATTGTTTAGTGCAAATTGGCTAGCACATTTGTTTTCCGATGGCTGACACCTTTGCATACCTAATGGTGACTTACTTCAAGGTAATAGATGTAGATTAAAGTTCTTTAACACATTTCTAAGTGGTAATAAAGCACACAAATGGAGCCATACATTTTGTGCTTTTACATAGTTACTATAAAGTGACAGTGTAAAATACAGTAACACAAAGGATTAATTGGAAACAGAATCAGCCATCCTCAACTACAAAATCCCAAACCTGCTTGAAAATGCTAGCTACAATAACAAGCACTCTTACAAATAAAGTGTTATAGACTTCAAATTATCCTCTTAACCTTGCTAATTGCCTTTTAACACATTCTCCCTACTTTGCCAATGTTCATATAAAAATGCTGGAAGTTACACACCAGAGATCATGATGAAAAGAGGAATGCATGGGACCTCACAGAAATTGAATTTCAACAAGAGGTTCCAACCGTACATAAGAATATACACATTGTTGATCTCAAACTATGACAAAATCCAGCACTTGTTAGAGCTGAAGCCAATTTAACATCACAACTCTTATCGATTAAGTTTCTACCAACAGCATCCGTCAGCTGGATTATTTGTCAGTAAATACTGCTCTCCTTTCCCTCAGCAGATTGAACAAATCAAAATAAAGCTGATTTTGCAACTTGCTTACAAAAGGATGCCACAATCAGCTTCAGATAATTGATTCCACCCAAAAAGGAGGCTCAAAAAGGGATGAAGTGCATTAACAATTTGGATGCAGACTCTTCTTCAAAACTTGAAAATGAATGTCAAATATCTTCTTTGAAACAATAGGAAAAGGTTGGGAAATGGTGGGGGAGTAGACAGTAAAAAGCAATAAATCGGTTTACATTTGTTAAAAAACAGGGACGGGAAGTCAAAGAGTCTTTGCTAAAAGCTGGAGAGAGATTAAGAAAGCATAAAGTGTAAATAAAGGCCCCAGAAGTGATGAAAGCCTGTTTTAAAAAGTGGAATGAAATAATCACATCAAGAAATGTTTAAAAATGCCATATAATTCCTGACAGGTATTTGCAGAATATGTTTTCTACAGAGAGAACAACAGGTTTCCAGTTATTTTTTAGGAATAAGCATATACCTAAAATGCATTAATCCCACCATTTCTTTTAGTATTGTAATCATGTGGCTTACATAAAAAAAACATTAGCTTCAATCTTGCTGAAGCCTGCTGTATCAGAACCTTAAAAGGGTCACAGCTTGCTGGCTGTAGTTGTTGCAGTAATCCTGTTTACTGGAGGGGGGGGCATAAAAATGACATCATGCCACAATGACAGGAGGCCTTTCTTAACTGCCATTCTAAAAGCATCATACATATAGATGTTGCAATTTATATTTTCACTGAATCAGCAAGTTTTACATTGATCAATGCTACCTTGTGAAATTTATATTTAGCATTGATTTTTGTTGAAGGTTTCACACATTAAATGTGATTGGTAATAGAATACTAAATATTCTAGCAAAAAAATTCATATCATATAAGAATTTTAATCCTGGTCTTAAGAAAGTCACACAACACTGCCCAATATCCTGCTATGAAAACAATCTGAAGGATGGTGAGTGAAAAGAATTATTAAACCAGATGTCTCATGCAGATTTTTTTTAAAACATCAGCTTCGTTTCTATGCTTTAAATAAAATAGTTACCCAAAACATAACGGATGACCAAGGTATTTCTCTCTTACCAACACCTTTTATCAGTAATCTATCTAAGAGAAAGTGGGAAGGCAGATTAGCTCCAACTCTACGCTCTGTATTAAGTAGATTAAGGATGCTCACAATTTCTGCATCAATTTGCTCTCATTATTCCCCTTATTACCATTTCAGTAATCCTCCAACCTTGCCAGACCAATCACTCACCCTTCCATCTCCAACATCACCCCACAATCTACCCCACTATTTCCATCAGTCTTTTAGAAATTGTCTTAACATCTCCTTTCTATCAGGTCTTCCCAATAAATGATGCAAACGGGTCCTACAACTTTTCAAAACTAGTTATTTTGTTGGTTGACCTTCTAAAACCAACTTTTTTGTAATCATGAACAAATTCTTTGTTCATGATTACAGGTGAATTGTGATTATATCATAATCATGGTGTACAGATTATTAATGATTTAATTTTAACAGTGAAACAGAATTGAGCTGTTAAATATAATTCATATTTATTTTTCCCACAGCATTAGACCATTGAATTTGTGTAAAGTGCCAACAGATCATTTATGTGAGGTTTTATGACAACTACTTCCTGCTTATAAAACTTGTTATTTTTAACCTCCCAATTCTGTGTCCACATCTTCCTTTTCAAATTTCTACGTAGAGTTAGAATGCCAACCTGGTTAAACATACTGATAAAATACAATCATACTCATAGATATATAATAATTTTGTGTTGAAGCTTCCAGCAATAAATGTGGACATAATAATTTCTAATGCCAAGAGCACACATATATCAGATTTTTCAATATGTTGTGATAAATGTTCATTTTCAGTATACAGTATACTAATGGTACAAGCTTCTCATCCTTTCAGCCAATCCATTTTTGTATGAGTGCCGATGGTCATGTGTTATTCTTACTCCCTTTCCCAATCCATTACTCTGAGTGCTTGTATATCATACTGACAGTTTTAGTTCACATCATGAATTAATACCATTAACTTCAGAAATTCTGATGGCATCAGCTGCAGAAAATAAAACCAAGCAATTAATCCCACTGAGTTACAGCACAGGTACACTCCAAGCTGATGCAAGCAAACATCACATGCAAACAATTCACTAAGGCCTCATGCTGAAGTTTTGTACACAAAATTGGGGGGAAAATGATTCCATGCAATGGCCCTGATTTGCTTTTGACACTAGCTTTGCTGCTCATCAATAAAACTCATTATTAGCATGCTGATTTCACAGATATTCCCTTACTTTTGTTCTAAGGGAAAGATTAAAATTGCTCACATTACCACTTTTCCTTATTTGTGTTTGCCCTGAATTGTATTCCACTGACTTTAAGCTAAGATTTTCCACAACCCACCAAAGATATACCTACAGATCTAATATGTGCTTTGAGGACAAATCCAAAATGTAAAAACAGCAAAAAAAAGTTAGTTAGCCAGATCGATAGTGATAATTTTGTGATACAACTAAACATTGCACAACTAGTAGAGATGTTGCCTCAGCACCAGTGAACTAGGTTTATCAAATGTGTATCACAGAACAGTGCAGCACAGAAACAGGCCCTTCTGCTCACGATGCCTGTGCCAAACCTGATGCCAAATTAAACTAATCTCCTCAGCCTGCACGTGATTCATATCCCTCCATTTCTTGCTTATCCATGTGTCTATCTAAAAAGGCTCTTATATGCCACTATCATATTCCCAGGTCGCCTAAACGAAATGGGAAAAGAAAATGTTTGAGGGCCAGATGATTTTGGGCTACGGGCCGGATCTGACCCGTGGGCCATTTAGGTTGCTTTGTTCGAGGCCCATAGAGCAATTTATATAAATATGGGCTAGTTGTTTTTGTTCAGAGGCACCTTTTCAAGAATCACTTATCAAATGCACAGCAAATAAAGTCAAATTATATCAGTTTATATCAGCAAAAATAAACAAAAACATAATGCAAAGATATGCTGAGTAGGACAAATTTCAGATGTTGTCCCCACCTCTCAATGAAATTATCACCATTAAGAAGATAATTTCAAATAAATGCAGGGAAAAAATAATTTTTGCATGTTAAATCACTGCACACAGACAAATGATTTGAAAACACAAATGGTTTGAAAGAGTGACAGGGTAGATAAGTAAATCACAAAGAGAATCCAACCTCAGGAGATACCATTCATGATACATTAAACTTTTACATTTTAATTTATTTAAACTTGTAAGTATTTACAATGTTTAATTCAGATACTGAGGAACTTCAGCCAGAACAACATACTAAATATAAATTATGCAATCATTACCTAGAGGTGACAATTTATTTATGCATCTTTTTTAATTATTCCATCATCGACATCGTGAAGTCCTTTATACAGATTTTACGAGTCAAAGAAAACAATTAACTAAGCTCAACAATATCTTGTGTAGCTGTAAAGTCAATTGTAGTATTAGCAAAAGGTACACAACTCAGCAGGTCAGGCAGCATCTGTGGAGAGAAATGGATAGATGAAATTTCAGGTCAGGATCCTTATTCAGACTTATCCCAACCTAAAAGGATTCTGACCCGAAACATAGTCTAACTATTTCCCTTCACAAATGCTGCCCGATTCATTAAGTTCCACCAGCAGTTTGTTTTTTTACTCATGATTCCAGCATCTGCAGTGCTTTGTGTCTCCTCTTTAAAATAGTAAGATTAAATGAGAACTTACCAGTTTGAAGTTTGATCTGTATTTAATCTTACTATTTTACTTTAAGTCATGTGAGTGATTCCGTGAAGATTTCAAAGCTCTGTGATTTCAAACCGTGTAACAGTTATTACTACATCACTGCCGAAGTCTTTGAGGGAGGAAGTGTGTTATCGTAATCAACCAATGAATCTGTTTTATGAAAAACAAAAACGGTATTTATTAACAATAACAACAAAAAGAAAATTGCTCCCCCGGGCTTAAATTAAATATTTGCAGACTGTAAAATTGTTTCTGCATGTAACACAGGTTTTGCCAACGGCTTGTGATAAAAAGTCCTGAACGTGGTTTCCCTTGCCCATCCTGCTGTAGCCAGGATGTGGTCCATCGGCACGTTCATTCTTTCCGCCGTTGACGTGGATGCTGCCCTGGTGGAGTGAGATTTATACAAGTTAGTGTCAATCCCGGCAGCTTTTAGCACCTGCTTGAGCCATCTCGAAATGGTTTGGCTCGTCACCCGACCATGAGGTTTTTTATGACCGACCCACAAGGCGTTTTCACTCCCTCGAATATTGTTAGTTGTGTCTATATAAGATAGTAGGTGGGTCATGACACATAACCGTGGTTCTGGTGGGTAAGCCCGGAATATCACGACTGGACTAGGCGTTCCTGGCCTGCTCTGTTTGATCAGTCCCTGGATCATAAACGAGATCTGGTCTGGAGCTGTAATCATGTGGTCCAGTCGTAACCGATGTAGAGACTGGACCCTCTGTGCGGATACAAGTGCCATTAACAAGAGCGTTTTGAGTGTCAATTGTTCCAGGCTGAGGGATCTGGCTGGTGGCCATCCCCTGAGGTAAGTCAGGACCTCACTGACATCCCATATATGGGTGTACCTTGGTCTAGGGGGGTTGGTATTGTAAATGCCTTTCATTAATTTTACCACCAGCGGGTGAGATCCCATGGCCTGTTGTCCTGGTGCTAGTGTTAAGTAGGTAGACAGGGCACTTCTTGCTGTGTTGATGGCACTGTAGCCGAGTCCTTCTTCGTAGTGAAGTTTGGCCAGGAATTCCAGTACGTTGGTGACTGATGCAGTTGTGTAGGTGGTCCCTGTATCCAGGCAGTACTTTTTCCATTTTTTGATATTGGTCAAGTACTGTTTTTTGGTGGATGTTCGGAGGGATGCTGACATGGTGTCGACAGTTTGTTCTGATAATCCCAGTCCCAGCAATGGTCTGTTCAGAATCTGCAACCCAGGAGTTTGATTTTTTCATGGCATGGGTAGCTTATGCCAGACACTGGGTGTTGTAATAATTCTGGGTCACTGGGAAATGTCATCAGAGTTCCAACAACCATGTCATGGAGTATCGGGAACCATGGCTGCGTAGGCCAGTCGGGTACTATCAAAATACCTGAAGCAGAGTCCATTTGTATTTTGCGTGGTACCCGACTAATGAGGCAGAAGAGAGGAAATGCATAGAAGAAGAAATTTCCCCAATCCAGCGCGAACGCATCTACCGCCGCTGCCTTAGGGTCCGGTTCCCAGGCGACATACATAGGTACCTGGTGATTTAGCTTTGATGCGAATAAATCGATATCTGGCGTGCCATATTGCTTGACAGTTTTTGCAAATATTTTGGGGTTTAACATCCATTCGATATTGTCATTAAATTTACGTGACCTGGTGTGTGCCACTGTATTTAGCTTACCTGGTAGGTAAGTTGCTGATAGCCAAATATGTCTTTCGACACACCATTGCCAAATTGTGTTAACCAAACGTATATGCCAAACGTTTTGTGCCCACCACTGTAGTTCTGATATTGCTTCAGTGGGTAACTTCATGACACGATCATAACGACCTGCATGTCGTTTTAGTGCCTGTAGCTTTGCTCTTTGTAAGTTTTGATAGTGCAAAGGTCCGAATTGCATAGCTGGAAATGCTGCTACCATTTTCCCAATTACTCTTGCTACTTGTCGAATAGTTGGTCGTTTGTTGACCATTAGATTGTTGCATGATTGTGCCAATGCAACTGTTTTGTCTCTTGGCAAAGTTACAGTCATATGGACTGAATTAATTGTGAAGCCCAAGTAGTCCATAGTTGTGGATGGTTTCAACTTAGATTTATCTGGATGCAAGACAAATCCCAAGGTTTCAAACAACTGTTTGGTAGCTGATACAGCTTTAAATACAGCATTGGGTAACGCTTTAAACTGCCATAATTGCCCCATCCAGGTAAATTTCAGGTATCTGCGATGATCCTTGTGAATAGGTACTGAATAGTAAGCATCTTTAAGATCAATGCTTGCCATGTAGTATCCTTTGGAAATTAGTTGTTTGGCAGTAACAAACGTTTCCATTTTGAAATGTATATACTTAACATCACTAAATATGTTTGTTAAGTCAATGATGATGCGACATCCACCATCTTTTTTGGTTTTAGTGAAAATTATTGATACAAATTCCAAGGGTTCATGTTTTGTTTTTTCAATGATACCCTTTGTAATTAGTCTCATCAGTTCAACTTGTCCCTCTCGTTTTTCTTTCACTGAGAGGGAAAATACCCTTTGGGGTAAATGTTGAACTGGTGGCAATTTACCTGTTATGAATTGTATTTTGTATCCACTAATGCCATTGAGTATATACTGATCACTTGTGATAGACTCCCATGCTGCTTTAAACTGGTGTAATCTCCCCCCTGTTAGTATTAAGCCCCTTCTTTCTATATGCTGGTAGGAACCAGACCCACCTACCTCCATGGTTATGGGTATTTCCTCTGGTTCCCGCCGGTCCCATGAGGCTTGCGTGTTGTCTGATGTGGCGTTGACATTGGGGGGTGGCGCATTTTCCATACCTCCATGGTTATGAGTATTTCCTCTGGTTCCCGCCGGTCCCATGAGGCTTGCGTGTTGTCCGATGTGGCGTTGACATTGGGGGGTGGCGCATTTTCCATGGGGTCCGCTCTGGGCCCTGGTCTAAAAAAGACTTATGGTGATAGAAAGCGGACCCCGAGCTTTCACCAGTCCTATATGGTGGACATCGACTGGTGGACGCGACGGGGTGCTGCCACTTGGTGTTGATTGCTCTAGGTTTGCTCGTCCCATGCCTTGCCTTCATGAGACCATGAGTTTTTGAGGCCTCCGCCATATCCTTCATTCGCTTAGGTAGGTCATTGCCAAAGAGCAGTATGTCTGGCTCAGAGGCTGGGGTTTTGCACAACCCCACAAATTTAGGATTGAGGGCAGGTTTTATTATTTCTTTACGCAGGTTGTTAATCTCAAATTGCGTATTGCACAACAGCGCGAGAGTATCCTGTTGAGTGGTGGTCATCTCGGTGTTGTCCACGGAACGAGCAAACGAAGTGATGGCCGACGTCAGGAGCCTGAGGATCCGCTGCAGTTTTAGCTTGTGGTGTCGGATGTTTGGCCCAACGTGCCCCCAGATTTGGCTGTTTACAGCTGGCACTTTGAGGGACTCACAGTTCTCCGGCGCTGTATATGTTTCCAAAGCATCATTGACCACCTGCTCCTGTAGAGCCCTGTTGGAGAGGTGGTTGATGCTGGCCGCTAGTTTGGCTTCTAACGGTCTTCCTGCACGTGGGGTTGCCACGTAGCGGTCCACTACACCAAGCAGCTCTTCCTGTTCCTGCACCCCTTGCATACTCCCGAGATCTTCAGCCATCGTCCCCTCTTCTTGACCAGCCCAGTCCTGGTCACCAAAGCTATCCTCTGGGAAGGAGGAAGCAATGGGCAGTGCACAAGGCACTGTGGAGGGAGTGCCTGACCTCTCTCTGCGAGAGCGCCCCTCCTGGGGCGCATCTCTCTGGAGCACCTGCTCCAAGAGCCGCACAACGCGGCTCAGGCGGCTGTCTCTCCCCCGCCCGGGGGGAGAGACGTCCCCGTCCGACATGTCAGAAACCACCAGCCGGACGCTCTTCCTAGTAGCTTTCCCTCCAGCTCGCTGCTCAGGCGATAGCGAGGCTGGGCTCGGCACGGTGTCGGGGATAGCGGAGCGCTCGGTTAGTGTTCCTACCGCCTGTTGCTGCCCCCCCCCCCCCCCCCCCCGATGTAACGCTCCTCTGGTGGAGTCGAACGGGGGACAGATTTCTTTGAAAGCCTGGTCTTTGGTGTACTCATTTCTGAAAGAGAAATCAGACGGCTCTTCTTTGGTAAGTAAAGCCGACCTCAGTTCACTTACCTGACGGTCCGTCTTTTAAATTGCAGCGGGAGCGCCTGACTCCCGCTGTAGCCGCTTGTTGTACTGCTGGCGTAATGCCCGCGCATGTGTGCTGAGCGGGTTCTTCATGGAATCACTCACGTGACTCCGAAGTAAAATTGCAAGTCTTTGATTAGAAATATTTTTTTGTGATAAAGTTGTTTTACCGGGGTTGCTACTCTTGAAATGCAAAGATTTTATTACTGATGAGAAAATAATTATGACCCATTTCACCACCCAAGGACACTGGGTCATGGGAAAAGTTTAAATTCTGATTATGTAATGCATTTGAGCAAAGATTTGCCCCTTTCATTCAAACAACCACCACTATGACAAAAACGTTTGTCAGTATTCTATTGTCCAACAGCATACAAATAATAAAAAAGTTCAAGACAATTAAACCAGGATTCAGATATCCCAAATCAAACAAAATATTGCACTTTTACTCTCATCAACTTCACAGAAGAACTTAAAATATAGACATGTGTAAAATCTCTTCCAGCCTCAAATTTAATCAACAAACCTCCAGATATCTATCTTGAATCACATTTATTCAATCCTTACATATGTAGTATTTTACAGATGACATTTTCAACAGCCTGCATATTTCAAACTGTTCCATTCTGCACAAAGAAGGGTCTCAACACGAAGCATCGCCCATTCCTTCTCTCCAGGGACGCTGCCTGTCCTGCAGACTTACTCCAGCATCTTTTGTCCATTTGATTGGCTGAGTGTATAATTCCCTGCCAAATATTCAATTCCAACCTAAAACAGACATTCCAACCTACTTTCAAAATAGCAAACTGATTGTGCATTAAGATGACAACAGCCATACAACCACCTAACACACAAATACACACTTTGGGTGATACCAAAATGTGTATCATAAATCTCAGAATTTGCAAATCAGGCTCAGCTGTGCTGTTTTCTACACCTTGCATAATCTACTCATCAATTTTTCCACAGTGGATCTCGCAGTGCAATCTTTGATGAATGAGAGTAGGGGTGTTGTATTTCCCAGTAAATCCCAGCAGGCTGTGGATTGCATTTCCAGATGAAGAGGTAAACAAGGTATCTCCAGCAGGAACAGGATGGATTATATTTTAGGGAACCTTTTCTAAATTTTAAAAAATGCAAGTAAGAGTCTCGGGTATTTCATGTTTCACAGCATTTTGGAATTCTGAGACACTCCTTGCAATCTGAATAACTACATCTGCAGGGATGCTTCCAATTTGAGCATCTAATTTCGCACCATGAGCATCACCTGAAGGCATTACCAAAATTAGAAATGACATGGGTAACATGATTTTCATAGAATCATAATCATATAGCTTGAAAACTGTCCCCTTGGCCCGAGTTTATGCCAACCATCAACAACATTCACTAATTTATCCTAATCCAATTTATTCTCTTGAAGGTCAAGAGTGGTGGGAGACTCACAAGTGAGGGGGATAGCCAGGCATTCCTGTGGCATTAGTGTAAATCCAGAATGGTGTTTTACCTCCTTAGAGAAGGATTAAGGATATCACAGTATGGTTGCAGGCCATTTTAAAGGGAGAGGGTAAACAGATCACAGTCTACATTAGTGCTAATATCAAAGCTAAGATATAGGAGGTCCTGCAACATGAAATTAAGGAGAAAGGTTACATACTAAACAGCAGATTACTTCTGTTGCATTGTGCTGGTGACTATAGTTGTAAGACAATAGGTTAGGTGAATGTGAAAATCAAGCATGGTATAGGGAGAGCTATGATTTTTATAGTTTTATATAACTAATAATGTTTCTGGGGAAGGTTGGCCTTGTACAAGATGAATGGGTTGTACCTTAACCGAATGGGTCCAATATGCATAAGGGAGTATTAGATAGTAGAACGAGAGAGGGTTTAACCTAATTTGGCAAGGGAATGGGACATGGTCTATGTCTAGTTGGGGCAGGAAAGTGCAGTGTAATACAGAAGTAAAACTAAGTCAGTCTAGAGCAAACATGGACATGATAAGGCACATAAGGGTGGAGATGGAATGCAAATTACATCTATTTTAATGCAAGACGTCTGATAAGCAAGACAGTCGGCACACGGGGATATGATTTTAAAAATAGGGTAGTACAGTGACAGTGCTCAAGCAAACCTCTTTCCATTTTGACCCCCAGTACTGTGAGATTAACACATTCGCTCTGTGCCCAGATATACTCTAGGTACTCCAGATTCATCCCATAATTAAAGCAGCTCATAATGGCAGGTTAATTGGTCAATCGTAAATTGCCCCCGATGGGAGAGGTAGAGTCTGGGGAAAGTTGAAGGGAATGTGGGGAGCATAAAATGAGATCAGTGTAGATGAGAGTCAACACAAAACCCAATGAGTCGAAGGGCTTGTTTCCATGCTGCATAATTCTATTACTCCATCTTTATCTTATCTCGTTTTTGTCCACATGCAGTTGCTCAGCACCACAGCTGGCATTTTCAATACAACAAATATTTTATATAAAGACATAATGCGGCATTTTTTAATATAATGTTGCAGTGGATTATCAGAACAAGCTCTTCAATCGGGCTGTGGATCCAAACCCTCCTCCTTTTTGAGCCTTCCATTCAGCAAATTCATATTTATGGACAAACCATGCAGTAATGAACATTTATTACATGATGCTTTCATTAATAGCATTTATTTTTGCAAAAAGCTTCTGTTGATTAGGAACAGCTGTGTTATAATTGCATAAGCCTTTGAACTATATATCACTGATTGGTTAATGATCATAAATTTATTTGCCTCATATAGAAAGAGAAAACACGGAGAAATTAACAAGGAGGAAGAACTAAACTTTGTTAACTGCAAAAAAAGGTTAAATTGAACAAATAAAAGCTGACAGTTGTATTTATAATGTGCTTTCAGTATTCAAAGCACATCACAAACTCCATTAAATGAAAGCTATACGATTGTTTTTAAGGGAGTGCAAACAGCAATCCAGCGAATTACAAATTATTGCCTGTTCCAGTATTCAATATCATGGTTCACTCAGCTCCACTTTCTCACCCAATCCCCACATCCAGTAAGTCCAAAAATCTGTCGAGTGAATTAGCACAAAGAGTTCTCCAGGATAGAGAATGTCAAATATTCAGAACCATTTCCTTGAAGGATGTTCTCACCTCTGTACTAAATAACAACTCCCCTTATCTTAGCCCCCCTAAATTTGGATTATTCAGCCAAATACACTATTTACATCAAATCAATTCCTTTCAGAATCATGAATGTTTCATAAAGAGCACTACTCGTTTTTCTGAATGAACTCCAGAAAACATGGGTTAATCCTTTTCAACATCTATTCAGAGATAATCCGTTTGGTTCATAAATCCGTTTCTTTGAACCTGCAATCTGCCAATTACAGAACTAGCTAATGAGCCAAGCCACTATTCAAAGTGACAAAAGGCCTTCCATTTTTTTAACCCATTTTCTACACATTATATATATTAGGTGTTGTTCTATGCAATGTCTCACTTCCATCCACAGAAGTAAAAATACAATGCTGTGAAGCATGTTCACTGCAATTAAGATTCAACTGCCACAAAATATGCTGTTTCAATGACATTAATGAACTATCTGCAAGTAAGAATTTCATTTTGTTATCTGGGACATGTGACAATAAAACACTCTTGACTCTCGAACTATTGATTTGACACTTTGGCTCATCGACAATCCCTATCAGCCTTTGTTGAAGTTCAGCCAAATTTAGATCCCTGTTGTGCGTCTCCGTTTCAACGTTTGAATATTGATAGATTTGTTTTTTGTTTGTTTGTATCAAATAATTTCTGTAGTTTGCAATGAAAACAAATTATATAATGCTTGTTCACATTGGGTTAATTGCAACAACAAAAAATCAACAAAAGCAATCTGTTTATTTCATGTGATCCAGGAGAGAATTCAACTGTTAATCTCTGAAATAATGGTATGAACATCTCTCAAATATCAATAAATGAAGAGACAGAATATATATAATGGGATTAAGGTTGCAGGTGATTTTGGTTACATTGGCAACAAGAATGCCTAATTTTCTACAAATTAACATCCTAAGTATTGACTTTGTATGACACATTCTTGCTTAATAACCACATGCAAAATAAATGAAATGGCACTGCTACATCGCTATTGAAATAGTGACAATGAACTTTAATCAAAAGCCAAGCGTTCATATACTAACAGGCGCCCAACTTAATGTCAGGGCCAGCTTGAGATAGTTTCCTTCAATGCTCACCAGATTTCCAATATTGATTCAATTGCCTTTTTCCACTTTCACATTGCAGATGTTAAATTCATGACACATTACTAATAAAAAATATTGGCTCTACTTCGACCTGTAAAGAACATCGTTATTTTTCTGCAAGAGATTTATGATAAATGAAAAAGTACATTTGACAGAACTCTGAGCAAGGTTGTATTTAGAATAAAACAAACCTAGAATAAACAACATGATGGAAGAAGTTAACAGGTCAAGGAATATCAATTGAGGCAGACATGCCTGAAATGTACACGAGACCTCATTAGAACACTCTGAAAGACCAAAGGCAAAGAGGCTGAAGTGCGATGGAGTATTGAAGTTCTAGGCAACTCAAAGTTCAAGATTACCATTGTGAACTGAACAGAGTTGTTCAGAGTGAACTGAACAAAGCAGTCACCCAATCTGTATTTTGCTTCTCCTGTAGAAGAGACCATGCTATTTTTGAAATATCCTTCATTATGTTACTTCTTTAAATAACAAAAAATTCAATGAAAAATCTAAGCATATATATTAGGGAAGGTCAAGATTAATTAGCCTTGGGCTTCTTCATCTGGAGCAATCTATTATCTGGTGTCCATTTTGTTCTTCCATATACTTTTCTAATTCACCCTCGCAAATTCTTAACCAATTGATTCCATTGTATGGTAACGAAAATTGTTCCTAAGTTTTCTTTTCAATGTTCCAATTATAACTCTCAACCTCTCGAAATTAATGGCTACTCATCAACCAATTAAATATTTACTACTTACTCTATGAACATATTTTATAATTTCAAAACACGAATTTTCCTATTCCAATGAACAATACACAATTGATCAAGCCTTATTATATAATGCAACCATGACATAGTCTGGGTGAATTTTCCCCCCATTCTATGGCACTAGCGATAATCATCTGCTCCGAACTTCCAACAAGATTCAACCATAAAACTAAATTCCATCATTTCCATTCTTTTAGATTCTACAATTTCAAACATGATATCAAATCATATTTTAGATAGCAGCATAAGATCTAAAGATCTTTAGAGAGAGTTAGGGGCAACATTGGTTAAAGCACAAAAAACAAAGATGAGCAATTAACTAATGACAGGCTATTATTTTCAGGATGTCCATACTAAGTCCTCAGTTTTATACTATCTGCAAAAGACTTAAGGAAATCACAAAATATCACTTATACAAAGTTAGACAGGGATGTGGGCTGTGAGAAGGATGGAGCGTCTCTGCAAAAGCGCACAATCCACCAAGTAGGCACGATGCAGATGACACAAGAAAGATGTGAGATTGTGTACATTGGTATCGAAATAAGAATTGTTTTTCAAAGCGGAGGAACCTCCAAATATTCAGGCACAGTTGGATCTGAGAAAGTGAACAGCAAGCTCGGGAAAGCAAACGGTATGTTAGCCTTCATTGCAGGTGAACTTGAATACTGAACCTACAAGTCAAGCTAAAATGATATCGGGTTTTATTGAGGAATCATTTGGAATATTTTGTTTAGTCTTGGTCTATATCCTGATAAGGTCATAGAATTAATGCTACAGATTTAGACGGCACTTTACCCAAAGCAATATATTTTGGATATCTGGTGTTTTGTGTTCAGACGCCACAGAGCAGCCACTGTCATTTGAATATTCAAAGAGGTTTTGCCAGTTAAGATGTGCAACCATTGTAAATATTCAATTCTGCAAAGTTATCAGTATACAATCAAAATGTTAAAACATTAAAACCCATTGAAACCATAGTTAATTGTTTATTATTACCTTGGTATTTAAACTCTATGAAGCATTATTGCACAGTTGAGTCAGAACTGGAGAAATAGATTCTCCAGAAGACTTGCTTTTATAAAGAACATCTACCCGCTTCAGTATCCAGTGACTTCATTTGACTTCATTTATCTTTTTACTCAACACATGTTCTGTATAAGCTTTGAGTTCAATTTTATGTTCCTGGCAAGAAAACTCCTGTTATTTACCCCCTCTTAACAATCCCTTGCTCTTCTTTAGTCGAGTTCCAAATTGGTCCTAATCCTTTGGTTTGCTGCTTTTTTGAGCTAATTAATGTGTCTTCTAGGTTCTAACACTGTGCCTAATTTACCGAGTTAACCAAGATTAAGCCACCCTTCCAATTCAGTTATCTATTATCAACAGTGTTTTTAAAATTCAGAAACTAATTTGATTGAGATGCATATCATGAGACGGAATAATATCTAAATGTTAAGAGACTGTGTGTTCTCACTGGAGAATGCAAAACTATACATCACATCAGGATATCTGCCATTTCCAACTAGACGAGAAATTTATAGATTTTGGATAGTGAAGGAATCTTAGGATCTGGTGCTCACAAGGGGTAGCGGACCCGAGACAAAAGAAACAATAATGGTCTTACTGAATAGCTAATCCTGCATCTCAAGTTTTTCTTCTGCCATATGAACCAGAATGCTTTGAGCTTCTTGTGCCTTTCCCTGCAATTGCATATTCCATTCCATAAAGCTCAAAATCCAACCTGATTTATTCTCTGCCTGCACTTGTCCATGTAACAATCATTGTGCCGGATTTTACAGTCAATGGTAAGTGGCAGAGATCACCACTGGCCTTGAGAATTTAATTATTCCACTCCTACTGATATTAAATTTAATTCTGGAATCTTCAAAAATCTCTCTTTGGTATCCATGGAAATAGATATATCAAATCTAGTAACCTAATATAATTAAAACAATATGTATAGCCAATCATACCGAAACATTCTTATAGTCGTGACACTAGCTATGAGGTTAGAAAATTCTAATATCTATCTCAGACTTGCTGCTCAAATTTCTTTATCACATCATCAATTGTTGATAAAGATACAGCTTGTTTTTGATCTGCTTTTATTTCACATGCATTAACTTTTACATCATGCTACAGTTGCTGCATGTGGAATTATAATATTGCAGTTGACACCACAAAGAATTGTATATCTACCGCTCAGGCAGTTTAATATCAAATAACAAACAATCATAAAGACAACATTTAATTTTCTCTTTCCAAAATGTTTTTGTGTTAACACAACAAGGTTAAGACTAAACAACAGTAGATTAAGTTATGGCACGGTGCAATTGAGAAGGCATAGGTTGCCAGAACTATTTGGCATATAGCTGAAGTAGATCAACAGAATGATAAGATTCACAGCAGCATATCATTACATTTCCAGTTTTATCAATATCTCAGCAAGCTTCACAGCTGACATAGATTCCAAATTACTCTACAAAGACAATAAATTAGAGTTTGAGGGAAAATCTTCGCAGATAATCCTCGTCAGACTTACTCATATCATCTTTCCAACATTTTGGACCCTGTTTTAGATGAACAAGCCACTACAGGTACTCTTGACACCCATGAAGAAAGTATATGCATACAACATTTGAATATTAACAAGGGCTAATTCATTAAACATACTTTTTGATTAATAGCAATGGTGCACTGCAGATAAATAAGATGTGTATAACAAGAAAATATATTGCACTGAATATCCATGAACACTCCTAACCAAAACTTGCAAAATTTAGTCCAGTTTATTATTGTCACGTGTACCGAGGTACAGTGAGATGCTTTTTTTGTTGAATTTTTAAAATCACAGAGAACATATTAAATCACAGCTTCAAAGTGTGGCTGTTAGGTCCAATTGCACAAAACCGCAATTGCAGGCAAACAACAATTTTAAGCACAGGATCTGGGTGTTGCTAGAAAGGACAACATTTCTTACCCTTTCAATGCCCTTGAAATGAAAGGTTTGCCGGACTTGCGGGCAATTACACATCAGCCACATTGCTGAGAGCCGGTTATCACAAAGGCTAAGTGAAAGCTGCAAGGACATTAGATAACTGTGATGGCTTTAAATGACAAATCTTACAGTTTCATGGGCTGTCAGTACAGATAACAACTGTTTACAGATTTCCTTAATTAATTTTCCTAGGTACCATGCAGCTCACATCTCCAGATGATTTGACCAGCTCCCTGCAACATTATTCTATTCAGATAAACACTATGCAACTATACCTCTTTAAGTATATATTTTTTTAACCCACAAATATGTTCCTTTAATTTAAATTAAACATGTTACAGATGACATGAACAATATCTCCCCTTGCCCAAATGGATTTTAATAAACTGTACATAAATTATTTTTTTAAATCTTAGCGTACACAAAATCAATAGGTTTTCCAACACTGATCATTCTTAGGGGAGAGGGGAGGGGAAGGGTTAAAAGTAAAAAGTAAAAAAAAAAAAACTTAGAATGGTTCACAAAAATACTACTTTGTTCATCTGACGTACAGAATTTGCATTCTGCCCACAAGAACCATTATTCTGTAAAGAATGACACCCACATATAACATTTTAAATATAATTCAGCCAAATACAAATAACTGCAAACACAAAAGCAAATATTTTCTATATTCACTCTACATTAGTACTTTCTTCAGAAAATGAAGAAATAAAGCAATAAAATAATAATGTTCTACTCTCTGCCACAGGATACAAGGCATGAGGCTCTATGGTCTTTAGGACTTCAGGTAACACATCACATCAACACTGCTCAGCTTATTTCTAAGCCAAACAAGCTGCCCTTTGTCAGTTATATAATGAACAAATGCAATGTCAAGCATGCATTGAATAACTAAACATAAGGCTAGATCGCTCAATGAGATTTACAATGATCCAACACATTCAAATGTCATAAGCCAAATCCCTTCTTTTTCTCTGGGAAATGCGCAATTGTGATTTTCTGGAAAAAAAATGTTCCCGTGAATGCCTGGTATGTCAAACTCTGATTCGCCAATATAACATTGATTTCAGGACACTTCTTTCAAATAAAAATGAAGGATACCATGGTAACAAACACATCGGGACAGGCAGTCTATCTTGGCAACTGCTGAAGAAAAATATAAAATATCTTCAAAACAAGACTGCAAAATCAGCAGAAAGAAAAATATGATTTATGTAAAAACGTGCAGTTTTGTTTTCCTTTCTTTAGGCAAGTTCTTTTATCTGATTGCTAAACATAAATAGCCAAGTTTAACCCATTTTTTAAAATATCAAGCTCAGAGGAATGTTGTTCATTGGAGATGATTACAAGCAAAAGTATTATTGAGTGCACATTAAATACTTTGTTTTAAGTAGCGGAAGAAATATTTCGAGACTGAAAACTTAGTATAGAGAAGTTTGCACAGATTCCAATTGGGAAGCTTGTTAGCCATGTGGAAATCATCACTACCCGACCATAATAGGCCACACAAATAATATTGCTTGTCAGCCCAAGTTGAAATGTCTCAACAGACTCGCTGGAGGTTGGAATTAAGCTCCATTTTTGTAAAAATATTATTAAATAGCTTCTGACCTTATGTTAGAAGGAAGGTAGTGATATAGGAAAACCCCAAACATGCAGGAAAGGAATTGGATTGGTAGATGAACATTAACGAACATGTGTCGGAATGTATTTTAGTTGGACGAATATTGAGGCCCCATAGGAATTCCAAACTATGTTCCAAATGAGTTATAGGAATCAGCAAAAGTCAATTAAAGAAGTAAAACAGTTCATAAGACGGTCCAGAAATCATTTCAAGAAAGCATGTAGACCAGGAGCAATTGTGTTTTCCAAAGGGTTAAAGAAAAGAAGTATCCTTAGAATAGCGCCAGAAATTGAAATTAAGTCTGTCAGTGAAAAATCCATTTTTGGTTGTAAAATGGTCTGGGTAGTAATAGGGATGGTGTAAAGACAACCAGAACTATAAACCATAAATGGAAGTTAATCACCAATAAGTTTGAGATCAAACCCAAAGTATCCTTTATTGTCATTCAGACCTTTCAGTCTGAACGAAATTTCATGCCTTGCAGTCATACATATAATAAAAACAAAAACACACAATAAACACAAATTTAACATCCACCACAGTGAGTTCACCAGACACCTCCTCACTGTGATGGAAGGCAAAAGTCTTAAAGTCTTTGTCTCTTCCCTCCTTGTTCTCCCTCTGCGCTGAGGCGATCCAGGCCTCCGATGTTGTGTCCACGCCGGGTGATGGTAAGTAAGTTAGTCCCCGAGCTCCGCGAACAGGCCGGTTCAAACTCCGCGGCCCGGAGATACACTATTTGTTACAGAAAATACAAGGTACAACTCACTAACATAGGAAATGGCCAAAGCAAAAAGTTCAATCCTTGATGGGTTAACCAACGAGGAAAAAGGGTTTCTCAGAACCTTTCAGGTAGAGCTGCGGTGCTGTTCAACAAGCTTGGCAATTCACTGCACTGCTCCCTTTGTATCTCCATGAAAATAGTTAATTTATGAAGGAAGTGGTAGACAGAAGGGACAATCAAATTCACTTTTGCTGCATCTGTTCTGACAAGAACTCCATAAATTTAAAGGATTGGATAGCTAAGTATTCAGCCCTGCTCGATCAGCAAACACATTGTTACAGCTCTTTCAATTAAACATCTGTCTCATGGTGATGTTGTTGGTGGAATACTTGCAGATTGTGGTTTCAATGAAAGACAAACGTCTTAGTTTTCATAGAAATTATCACAGAATGACAATAGCTGGAACTTCTTTGCTCAAGTCCTGGATGCTCTAGAATCCATTATTGTGAGAATGATCAAACAACACCTGCCTTTATGCTGAGACAGCCATGTGACTAATTTGAATATTTCCTGAGGCCTGACAATTACTTCCCCACATTTCCAACTCTTTCATGCCAGAAACTGAAAAATATTGCTCTGCTGGCCAGTTTTATCAAATATATTACAGCCCATGGGAAACTCAAGAATAGTGAGCTCCCCGAGTATCCTGAGCAATGTAATACATTCAATAAGCAGCACAAAAAGCCTATTGTTTGATTTTTCTTTGATATTATTCACCTTATACTAGAAAGTAGGTGCAGGAGAAGGCCATTCGGCTCTTCGAGCCAGCACCACCATTTAACATGATCATGGCTGATCATCAGAACCCGTACCCCGTTCCTGCTTTTTCCCCCCTATCCCTTGATGCCATTCACCCTAAGAGCTATATCTAACTCTCTTGAATATATCCAGTGAATTGGCCTCCACTGCCTTCTGTGGCAGAGAGTTCCACATATTCACAACTCTCTGGGTGAAAAGGTTTTTCCTCATCTCAGTCCTAAATGGCCTACCCCTTATTCTTAAACTGTGACCCCTGGTTCTAGCCTGTCCAATCCCTTAAGAATTTTACTTCAGGCTGCAAGACAGGAGTAGTTACTGTTTGCGTGGATCAAGTATGCAATTTCTCAGTGTCCCTTTCTTGCATGAATGCCAAAATCCATTGATTGCCATAATCCCCCAAATCTACCAAATCGCTGTTTTAGAGCACACTCAGCACTCACACTCCCCTTCATTCTCCCTGCTAGGTCTCCCTTTCAATCTCGGTAGCCCCTGCCAGTAGCTCGCGGCAGTATGTATCCCTTCTTCGCTCTCCCAATCCTGTCCCCCTACGCTCTCAGTGGTCCACTTCATTCTTGACATTCTCGGTGGTCTCCCTGCATTCTTGATGGTCCACCTCGTTTGTGGGTTCCACAAGCGAGGTTTTTATATTATAAATCTCAAATTGTGGAGTACAGAGGCAAATTAATAAATGATGGGTCTTTGTCCCAAACATTATGGAGGGCATTGTAGCTATTGCATTGTCATCTATTGACACACGTAAATGAACAATTCTCTTGCAATTAAGTATTCTGCAGTTGTCCAATGGTATAGGCACAAAAAGGAGGGTTCTACCTTAACCAATCTGAATTCAACAGAAGGTAGTAATTACTAAAATGCAATTTATGATCTATAAAACTGCTGTACATATTTTTCTTCTTATTTTTTTTGATTGCATTATGGCAATGTGATACTGATGCAACTACAGAATAATAAATGGTTAAAACAAAGACATCACATTCCATTAGAGCGAGTGAACAGAAAAACTGACCTTTCTCTAGTAAAAACCAGTGCCAGGTTACACTGACAAACAGCCATCTTTAGATTTAATACCAGAGCTTTATGGCAAATGTCCCCACCAAGATCTCAGCCATTACCTGATAAAAGATTTAACATCAAAGAGCACCACACTGTGGCCAATGTATAGATCTCCAAGCATGCAGCATCTCAGGCCTTATTGCAAAACTGCACCGTCAACATTTACAAAAACACACTATCTGGACTCTGATTTACAAACAAAACGTCAATACATCTAATGGACCAATCAAAATACACTGCTTTATGTTGCAGCACTTCACATTCTCATCACATTTTGCAGTTGCCAGAGTTACAGAACACATGGGCTATTATCTCATATTAAGATGCTGGTACATACCTTGTTCAAATAAGTGTATTTCAAATGATATCTAACATGATTTTAACAGCTTCAAACAAATTTGTATCAAAAACTTCTATCCAAAAGAAGACATTTAAATCTTTTATTGCTTTAAATGACTATATAAATATCTAATTTACTACAATGTGTTTTACTAACATGCATTGAAAGGATAACATAAATGTAATGCAATCAGTGTCCACACAAGTACCATTCCAAAGGAATCAAATTCCAAAATTAGAAGCGTTTTCTCAATCATATTCAAATACCCACAGTAGACTGGAACTAACAGAAATGCAAAACTTTATGATAATGAATTTATTCAGCTCAACTCAATGTAACTTCATTGCAGATGCAGCGAGACCTGGGTGTCATGGTACACCAGTCATTGAAGGTAGGCATGCAGGTGCAGCAGGCAGTAAAGAAAGCGAATGGTATGTTAGCTTTCATTGCAAAAGGATTTGAGTATAGGAGCAGAGAGGTTCTACTGCAGTTGTACAGGGTCTTGGTGAGACCACACCTGGAGTATTGCGTACAGTTTTGGTCTCCAAATCTGAGGAAGGACATTATTGCCATGGAGGGAGTGCAGAGACGGTTCACCAGACTGATTCCTGGGATGTCAGGACTGTCTTATGAGAAAAAGACTGGATAGACTTGGTTTATACTCTCTAGAATTTAGAAGATTGAGAGGGGATCTTATAGAAACTTACAAAATTCTTAAGGGGTTGGACAGGCTAGATGCAGGAAGATTGTTCCCGATGTTGGGGAAGTCCAGGACAAGGGGTCACAGCTTAAGGATAAAGGGGAAATCCTTTAAAACCGAGATGAGAAGAACTTTTTTCACGCAGAGAGTGGTGAATCTCTGGAACTCTCTGCCACAGAGGGTAGTTGAGGCCAGTTCATTGGCTATATTTAAGAGGGAGTTAGATGTGGCCCTTGTGGCTAAGGGGATCAGGGGGTATGGAGAGAAGGCAGGTACGGGATACTGAGTTGGATGATCAGCCATGATCATATTGAATGGCGGTGCCATTCAATCCCTCCTCCACCCCCCCCCCCCCAACATATTTGTTGTTAGATGTGTTCTGCATTTTGGAAAATCTCAGCAGTTATGACAACGTCTGGGGAAAAAGAAAGAATCTACATTTCATGTTAGCAACATTCATCAGAACTGGGAAAGAGAGAGATAGAAGTAGGAGAGAAGGTTGGGTGGGATATGCTAACCGAAGGGGACGTCTTTTATAGCGCAAATGGCTTAATGGCAACAGTTCTCAGCATGTTAAGCTCCGTGGTCGGTGTAATGTATTGTTCATGTTAAGGAGGTGGGACAACTACAGCATGCTGAACATGAGAAAAATGTTTATTTCCCACAAATAGTCTGGCCTGCTGGGTATGCCCCAATATGCCAGACTACATATTAGACTATGATGACGAGGAAATGTGTTGTTGATCTGATTCCCTCCCCCCACCACCTCCGCCATATTTATCAGAAAAACTCTGTTCCACCAACACTTAGCTGCAAACTAACTTGTTTCCCTCTGTTTCTCTTTCCACTGATACTGCCTAGCCTGCTTAGTTTTTCTAGCATTTCCCATTTTCTGTTTTTATGTTAGGTTAGCTCAAATTAACCCCAAAACAAACCCTTCAAGTTTAATCATTCACCCTCACTCCTAAACAACCTTGCTTCCCTACATCTCTCACGTACTTCATACTGCAAGTCAGGATGTATAGGGGTTAATTAGACTGTATTGAGAGTAATATTTGTATGAAGTTTTATTGAATCCATTTCCAGTTCGCCTGAGTTTATGTTGATGGTTGTCCCACCCAGTGAAGATGATGCAATTCTGTCCCAGACCGCAAACATAGCTACCATGGTAATCACAATTTCACAGCCCCTGAAGTGCTGGATATATAATGAATGGCTTTAAAATGCAGTTAAATAACAAACATTCTATGTACATCAATTCTCATGTGAAACAGATCTATTTTAGGTGACTGAGGATATGTATAAGACAAATGGAAAGAAGCAGAGGATGATGGTGGAAGGTTGCTTCTAAGCCTGTGACTAGTGGTGTGCCTCAGGGTTCGGTGCTGGGCCTGTTACTGTTTGTCATCTACATCAATGATTTGGATGAGAACATATAGGGGCAAGATGAGCAAGTTTGCTGATGATACAAAAGTGAGTGGTTTTGCAGATAGTGAAGATTGCAGCAGGATCTGGATCGATTGGCCAGGTGGGAGAAGGAATGGTTGATGGAATGTAATACAGAAAAGTGTGAGATGTTGCATTTTGGGACATTGAACAAGGGCAGGACCTACACAGTAAATGGTAGGCCTCTGGGTAGTGTTGTAGAGCAGAGGGATCTAGGAATATAGGTTCATGGTTCCTTGAAGATCAAGTCGCAGGTAGATAAAGTGGTCAAAAAGGATTTGGCACTTTGGCCTTCATCTGTCAAAGTATTGAGTATAGAAGTTGGGAGGTCATGTTGCAGTTGTATAAGACGTTGGTGAGACCGCATTTAGAATATTGTGTACGGTTCGGTGCACCATGTTATAGGAAAGATATTGTCAAGCTGAAAGGGTTCAGAAAAGATTTGTGAGGAATTTGCCAGGACTAGAGGGTGTGAGCTATAGGGAGAGGTTGAAGAAGCTGAGTCATTATTCCATGGAACCCAGGAGGATGAGGGGGGATCGTATAGAGGTGTACAAAATCATGAGGTCTAGAGTCTCGTGCCCAGAATAGAGGAATTGAAGACCAGAGGACAAAGGTTCAATGTGAATGGGAAAAGATTTAATAGGAATCCGAGGGGTAACTTTTTCACACAATGGGTGGCGGGTGTATGGAACCAGCTGCCAGAGGAAGTAGTTGAGGCTGGGACTATCCCATCGTTTAAGAAACAGTTAGACAAGTACATGGATAGGACAGGTTTGGAGGCATATGGACCAAGCGCAGGCAAGTGGGACTAGTGTTGCTGGGATATTGTTGGCCGGTGTGGGCAGGTTGGGCCGAAGGGCCCGTTTCCACACTGTATCACTCTATGACTCTAAATACAAGAGCTTAACTTTTGCCTTGATACTCATATTGCGTTGTAAAATTGAGCTAACCTGACATAAACACAGAAAATGGAAAATGCTTGAAAAACAAACTAGGCCAGGCAGCATCAGTGGAAAGAGAAAGTGTTAATGTTTCAGGTGAGGAACCTTCATCAGACATGAGACAGAAGCAAGTTAGTTAGTGTGGGTGGAACAACGTTTCTCTGATAAAGGGTAGTAATATAGCAGGGGGATCAGATCGGCAACATATTACCTTGTCGTCATAGCTTATATAGTCTGGCATACTGGGACATACCCAGCATGCTGTCCCACGTTCTTAACATTAACAACACATTACACAGACCACAAAGCTTAACATGCAGAGAACTGTTGCCCTGAAGCCATTTTGATTTGTCTTATCAGAGTTGTCCCTTTTGGTTAGCATATCCCACCCAACCATCTCTCCTACTTCTATCGCCTCTTTCCCAGTTCTGATGAATGTTGCTTACATGAAATGTTAATTCTTTCTCTTTCCACAGATGCTGCCAGAACTGCTGAGAATTTCCAGCATTTTCTGTATTTAGTTTAGTTTAGGGATATGGCATTGAAACAAGCTATTTGGTCCATCATGCTAACCATCCATCACACATTCACACTACTGCTATGTTATCCCACTTTCTCATCCCCTCAACATCTATTTCAGATTTCCAGAATGCATAACACATCTGACAACAAATATATGGAGGGCGGGTATTGAAGTTTCATTGAGCTGTGCCAAAGAAATACATTACCATAAAATTTTGCATCTTTAGTTTATTCTTGTCTCCTGTGAGTATTTGCATAAATACATGGTTATACATGAGAAAAGCCTCTAATTTTGGAATTTGATTACAATGGTGCTTGTGTAAACCACTAATTGCATTAAATTTATTTTATCCTTTCACTGCGTGTTAATAAGAAACATTGCAGTAAATTATACTTTCCTCTGGATCCGTATATGTAATCAACTCTAACCACAGATACTATTTACATTGTCTAACTTTGTCTGGAATATCGCTTTCTTTACCAAAAATCAACGTGCAACAATTTAATCGACACAATTTTTTCATTTGCATCCTGTATGTCTGCCCATAGACGATAGACTGTCTACAGTTTTAGACTTTACTTTAGGCTTCAGAGATACAGCATGGATACAGGGCCTTTGGCCCACCGAGTCCTCGCTGACCAGCGATCACCCTGTACACTTGCACTATCTTCCAGGTTGCCCCAGCAATGGCTGCCTCGCCAACAGTCTGTCTGTCCTTTCCTTCGTTGTGTTTTAATTGCATGTGTTAAATGTGTGTTTTTAGTGTTCTTTAGCTTGTTTTATGTAGGGAGTGGAGGTTGGGGGAAACTTTTTCTAATCTCTTACCTCAACGGAGATGCAACTTTTTTCCGTATCGTATCTCTGTCCGCACTTCAGCCTAACATCGAGGAGTTGGCGGCCTTTGCTGGAGATCGACCAGGAGCTCCATCGCAGAAGCCTGCGGACTTACCATCGCGGAGCTCGCGATCCCCTTGCCAGGGGTCGACCTCGGAGCACAAACCATGGGTGCTTGCAGACTTAACATCACGGAGCCCGTGGTCTCTAGTCAGAGACCGACTTCAGAACTCCAAGCCGTGGGAGTTTCGATCGCCCTAACACGGGAGTTTCGATTGCCCCGACGGCGGGAGTTTCGATCGCCCCGACAGCGGGAGAATAAAGAGGAAGAAGATTGGACTTTTTTGCCTTCCATCACAGTAAGTAATGTGGGGAATCCGCCGTGGTGGATGTTTATGTTAGCATTTATGTAGTTTTCTGTCGTTGCTTTTTTTCCGTGTGGCTGTATAGTAATTTGCATATCACTGTGCCTAAATTGGTAAATGTGACAATAAAAGACCTTTGAAACCTTAGATTCAGTTGCTGAGTCTCTTACTGTTTTACAAAACACGACTGAAATTATTTGAGGTGAAAAAATGTGTTGGAATCTGGTTCCGTGAAAACCCATGCAATGATGAATAAAGTGGTATGGGAAAACATATGTTGAGTTTCCTTTCATCAAAATTATTTTCTTTCACTGCTGAAACTAAAATGTATTCTCCTCAGTACATCTACAATTACATTTCAGCAAAATATAAGCAGCTTTCGAGCAAGCCCGGCATCTTAATGGCTTGTAGAGCTACAATGCAATTTTCCCAGGTTTCTGATTTCTCAAATAAACTCATCAGTCTGCTGTAAATTATTCTAGGTAACAAACTGAACATTAATGCACCAGTAATTTTTCTAATCTTCAAACTACAGTTGCAATAAAAAGGAATGCTGTTGTTGTGCATGATTCAATTAATAATGTTAGAGTAAGAAAATAAACAGCTGCTCAATATCAACTTGCACTTGGTAATTATTGGTGTATCTGCACACACAGTTGGCTTGATTATATTTTCATTTGTTGACTTACAAAATAAGATCTAGAATTATTGTGCCCCTCCATAAACTGTTGGCCAAGAAATTCCTTTTCACAGCTTCAGAATATACTGTGCAGTTGACAGTGAGCCACCACATTGAATATATGGTGAAAGGACTCCCACAAAGCTATTAAACAGAAGATTTTAAGGTTTTAGTTTAGAGATACAGCGCGGAAACACGCCCTTCGGCCCACCATATCAGCGCCGACCAGCGATCACTGCACATTAACACTATCCGACACACATTAGTGACAATTTTTACATTTACCAAGCCAATTAACCTACAAACCTGTACGTCTTTGAAGTGTGGGAGGAAAACTAAGATCTTGGTGAAAACCCACGCTGGTCACGGGGAGAACATACAAACTCTGTACAGACAGTACCCGTAATCGGGATCAAACCTGGGTCTCCAGCGCTGCATTCACTGTAAGGCAGCAACTCTACCGCTGCGCCACCGTGACCGCCTTAGACTTTTAAGACTTTGAGTTTTAAGATTTTGATCGACAACAATGATTTTGTCTAATCTCACAGAATTAAATTTCAGTACGTTAAATGCATCTTTCGTAACATAAATACAACAGCTTGGCCACAAGCACAGTTGGTCCTTAAGAAATATTCACATTGCAACCAAAATGTTGCTGAGATGATTGACTTTGTTATATTTACTAAAGTCAACCATTTCAGATATTAGAAACAAAGAACTGCAGATACAGGTCAACAAAAGACGACTCGAAGTGCTGGAGTAGTTCAGCTGGTCAGCAGCATCTCTACAGAACATGGATATGTGAACTTTTGGTTCCTTCTTAAGACTGATTAAGGGGTGAAGAAACAGGACTAAGCCTGACAAGTAATCGGTGGATAGAGGTGAGGGATATTTTTTGATTGTCAAATGGTTGGACAAAGACCAGAGATGAAAAGCCACATTGTCTGGCCTTTGTCCAGCCATCTGCTATCAAACTCCATCCTCCCCTTCCCTTCACCTCTATCCATATATTATTCCCCAACCACCACAACAATCAGTCTGAAGAATGTTCCCAAACCAAAATATTATCTGTCCACAGATAAACACAAAATGCTGTAGTAACTACAGCAGGACAGGCAGCATCTCTAGAGAGAAGGAATGGGTGACATTTTGGATTGAGACCCTTCTATCTATCCATGGTCTGCAAAGATGCTGCCTGACCTGCTGAGTTACTCCAGCATTTGTGCCTTTTACTTTCATTTCAGATATTATATGGACAACTGGCTGATTGGCTGATAACTTAAACCCTTTAGAATGACTGAGATGAATCATTCGTGTACAGCGCTTCCAGTTGAAGATTGTTGTGAACATTTCAGCCAGATCTTTTGCACTGAGGCTAGATTTTGCCACCATTGAGATGGGGATGATTATGCAGCCTCCTCCTTGCTGGCACCGGAAGGGATATAACTTGATATCATCTGCCATTTGTCAGTTTACTTAGCTCTGTTCATAGACTGTTGCTTACATTGCTTAGCCACAATAGAATGACAAATCATTCCTATGTAAGCTGAGACACGACATAGAGTCACAGAGAGTCATAGAACAATACCACTCCATAATCAAAGGCGTAGAACTGAATTAAAGGGACTTTGGCCAAACATGACTTTAATCTTTCCCCTCATGTATGAAAATCTTGTGTGCACTGATGAGTAACAGCTCAAAGCAGCATACCCAAATTAAGGACCAAAATAAGCAAATTACATCGCCTTGCTCCCTAACACATTTTATTTGAATGCAATGCAATGCACTGCATTATGCCCTCAATTTTTAAATGTCACATTTTCGATTTTTATTTTTATGGATTTGCATTGGTAAATCTCTCACTGTACGAGGGTCTCATTTTGTTGCACTAATTATCCCTGACTAATAGCTGCAGATCATTATTTTCAGGTATAAGTGCAGAGTGCAAAGTGGTAAATCAGATTAAGAAAACAGTTTAAAAAAAAACAATGTTATAGAGATATGAAGTACAAGAGTAAGGAAGCTACAATGAATCATAATAAAACACTAGCTCATCCGCATGCAGAGAATTCTACCCATCTGGTCACGATACTTTAGGAAGGATGTGAAGATATTCAAAAGGAAACGCAAGATATTTAACAGTGATTCTAATAAGCAGACAATTAATTCATTGAACTGATGAGATTATGAAGAGATTCAAGAGAGAAAGTAAAGATCATGAGGGCTATGGAAAAAGGAGAAAAAACTGGCTAGCAAAAGAACCTAAGTGAGAAAACAATTGTTTTCACAAGGTTTTTGAATGAAATGAATAATGGTGAAGGTAGATTTAATTTCTGTGTTCAAAACAGAACTGGGTATGTAGCTGAAAAAAAAATTGCTGGCCTATGGGGAGAGGACAAGAAAGTGGGATTGTTCAAATCTTGTTCAGTGCGAACTTGACTGGTCAAATGGCAAATCAACTTATCCCAGTTGCATTTGAATTGTTTACAATTACCAACAAATTGCAAAACAGTCAAGTGATATCCAAAAAACTTGTCTTGACATTGTGATGATGAAGTCAAAAATCTTGTCATCACAATCAATAATTACTGTAAAAACTTTCAAATTTACAAATACACATTTTATTCACCATAAGTAGGAAGGATCATTACTATGGAGCTCCTCAACAATATCTGTTTTTGCCACTGGGTGGCAGAATTAAGTACTTTAAAATGCTAAATGGTTGCCCCATGTTGATCAGTAATTTTATATAAGCATCAAAATGCATAAATACAAACCATATAAACGTATATATACACATTTAAGTAATTGATATCGATGAATGCCTATTGTTATGTATGTGTTTTATAACTTTGAACTCAGATCCTGGGTTAAAAAAGGCTTGTGAGTTCTATTTACTGTTTGAAGAAACTTTAAATTGACCTAACCCCCCCCTATCCCTGCTCGAACTCAGATCTCTGCATGTAATCATATCCGTACAACCAAATAGTCCCCAGAAATCAAGTCTAAACACAGAATTTAAAACAATAATTCACAAAAGGTACTGGAGCACAAAAGCATTCAGTAACCAGACTCCAATGCAAACCAAGCATGAAATAGATTTAAAGTAAGATCTGAAAGAGATTTAAGAACCTAAATCCGTAAAAGAAAAAACTTGCTCTCAAAATAACTTCCCTCATGAGGGTGGGTGAGTGTGAATGAATAAATGTGAGGGTGTGCGCTCCTGTGCTGAGGTCTATGCAGGAGAACATGTAAGAACTTTAAAATATCGTCTTTCACTTTAATAAAAGTGATCATTTTGGCATTGCCTATATCAATTTATTTTAAGACTAAACCAAATGGGACCTGTTGGGCCCCATCCCCCACGCGGGGGGGGGGGGGGGGGGGGGGGTGTGTGCGCAGTGTCACATGGAAGGGCTGGTCACCGAACGTGGTGTCGGCACTCACCCCAGAGACAGGCGCCCCCCCCGGAGCTAATCGCCCCATCATCCGTTCCCCCAACTTAACCATTCACCCAACGCAATATTCCACCACTCACCCATAGCCCCAAACTGCGCAGGCGCGGCTTATTTCCCCTCACCGATAGCCCCCAACAATCCCTCTCCCTCCTCTTCGCCCTCCCTCTTCTCGCCCCTCACCTCCTCCACCTCTCCCTACCTCTCCTTTCCCCTACCTTCAGTCAATCCCTACCACCCTCCATAACCCCTCTCCGCTCCCTACCACCCCAACCCGTTGGGCCCTGTTTCCCCAACGCAATATTCCACCACTCACCCGTTCCCCCAATGCAATCGGTCCTTCCCATGTAGGGGGGAGGCGGGGGTAGCAGTCAGCGCTTCCCAGAGCCAATGAATGGACTCGACTTTTGGGTCAGCGTCGGCGCTCCCTTGAGCCGATCTCTCCTTCCCACGTGGGGGTGGGGGCGGTCAGTCGGCGCTTCCCGGAGCCAATGAATGGACTCGACTTTTGTGTCGGTGTCGGCGTCGGCGCTCCCTTGAGGCAATCAATCCTTCCCATGTGGGGGAAGGGTTGCAAAAAAACTTGCTAGTACTTAACAGAGTTCTGCTGTTTCTTTCTAAGCAACATCAAATTGTTTTCCAATTTAATCAAACTTGATTATATCAGAATGCATATAGAATGTTTAACACATAAAGCATTAAAATCGTGTGCAATCAATAATATTTACTGCTTAATATTAGCTTCAACCTCCCCAAATTATTGTCTCTCCTAGTTCAATTTTACTTAGTTTCCTTTACTACTCCTTTTGTAAAGAAACTGTTTAGTTTGATCAAGTTTCTGATCCTTTGCCTCAATAGCACAGCTTATGCTTCAGTTTATTTTTCTTAAACTCCTATTGTAAAGCACTTCCAACTTTTTTTCCATGTTAAAGATGTTATTAAAAGCTGTTATTTTCTTGGATGCAAACAGTGGTACAAAAGATTTGCTGGCATGCATGCTTGATTCTGCTGCTTAATTGAATCCCTTTGAAAATTGCTTTCTGAAAATAAATCTTCATCACTCCAAGTAAAGTCTAATAAGCTGATCAGAAGATTATTTATTTTGCAGAGAGCATATGAAGACTAATTTAAAAAGTTGCAAATGGAAAACAGAAATATAAATTTCTATAAATATAAATGTTGTGTAAAATGCATACGGTAGAGTTCTATTCCTGTACTCCTGATAAAGTTCTAAATCCTGCAGGCAACAATGGCTTTTAAACACAAAGGGCAAGCAAAGGTCTCTCTCCACACTATAGATTTAGTTTTTAGTTTTAGAGCAGGCCCTTCGATCCACCGGGTCCGTGCCAACCAGTGATCCCCGCACATTAACACTATCCTACACACACTGGGGATAATAAGGAAATAAGTACTTAGAGGATTGGTTTCATTGAAGTTTTCACTGATTTGGGAATAATTGAATAGTAGATTTAATGGTAAATTTAGTAAAAGAGTTTAATAGTAAATTAGTAGAAGAATTTAATAGTAAATTTAATATGTTAATTGGGAGACTGTAGATAATTGGACAAAATTAAAGCCCGCCCACTAAGTAGAAAACTATTTAGCTTATAAAAGGATGGCAAAAATCTGGAATTCTTTCCAACAAAAAGCAGATGGTACCACATTTCGATATTTAAAAAGTTATATCCATAGATAGCTGCCAGCCTAGAGCGCCATAAAACAAGAGGTCAGAGCATGTGGAAAGGGAATGAATTTAGAACTGATAAGACTAACTAGCCCATATCTGACTCTTCACTTCTGAGTCCCAATGTATATTGTTCATCAAAAGATGCAGTTGGTCATTTCCTCCACAAGAGGTCCCAGCTCTGCATTATCATACTCACTACTTAACATGATTCAACTTTTGTTCTAAATGTTAAATGATAAATGTTAAACACAGGATATTGTTTTACCTTTAAAACTGTTCAACATTTTCCTTATATCTTTACGGGGAATCCTTACATGACAAGATCAGATTAACCAAATGTTAACACATAACACTGGAAAGTTCATCAGTGCAGACTTCCATTCCGTTTCAAATCATAAATTCATTTGTCATAATTAATTTAATCCAAAGTGAATTAAGGCTCCACAGAGAGTTTCACTTCGAGTTAATTTTTACCACTTTACATTAACATACATTAAATAACGTGGGGATTTTGCAATATTGTTTTCCTCACCACTTAAAATGTTTATTTGAAGATTTTTGTAAAGAAAGGATTAATGTCTCTGATATCAAAGGAAAGGCCTGCATGCACAACAGACTGTTCTTACCAGGCTGTTCATCTCTGAAGACTCGAGGCTGCCACACTGCTGGACTGTACCAAGTCCCTCCATGCCCTCTTCATCCCACATGTACGTTCCAGCTGAACTACTGGAAGGAGAAAGTTCAAAGGAGGAGCCCAGTGCGTAGTTGGCATCTGGAGACACAAAGTCATTACCTGAGGCATTGGTCTGCGAAGTCTCCAAATCTTTGCACTGGTCTACTCAAAAGACAAAAAAAAAAAATGACAAAGATAATTAATACACAGGAAAATAAACCACAGCTGACAACATCTCATTAAGGCAATATAAATTTTGTCTACTTCTGTAAAAAATAGCACTATAAATTATTTAGCCAAAGTTCAAGATAATGCAGCAATTTAACTCGATGTTGTAAACAAATTTCTGGAAATATGATACAAAAAAGTAACAACTTTATAACTTATCCAAGTAACTTGGTTGGCTATGTGAAGCAACAATATAATTCAATCTTACTTCAGTTTTGAATGAAATTTTGGACAACCAGAAAAAGGAGCAAGAGCAGTTCATTTTGAATGTCTTTATAATGGATTTTGGTGTTTGTGAACAATATCTATAGTAACAAGGCTCCTGTTCATATTGGGCAGGTCAGGACACGTTGTTATTTTATTTTACAAAAACTCTGAGTGACAATTATTAAACAACCTCATGAAATGGAGATTTATATGATGGTTATCCTCTACCGGCAGAATATCAGAAATCGATCAGGAGGAATCGAGAGGTGACGCAGACCAAGATGGGGGGGAGGGAACAGCCGGAGGGGGCAGGGGTACAAAGCAGGAGAATAAAGATAGGCCAAAAGGATTTTTTCCTCATGACCGATGGAACTATCTCTCAGCCTGAACACCCTGTTCACGTTTGGAAACAATCAATATTTTGGGCCTACTTCCAGCTTGAAGAACTCGAATTAAAGTTAGCGGGCAGCCTCTCTCACCTAGAGCAGTGAGTGACACAGAGAAAGACAGTAAATTCTGGGATATGGGGCTTGAGGTGATTCACCATCTCTGGCAAGGCCTGTTTCCATGCTATATCTCTAAACTAAGCTAAATCTGAGAATATGACTATCGAATTGAGCTTTTTCCCCCGTTTCTGCCGTGAGCGCCGGTTTTCAGGATCTTCGTCAACTTTCCATAACAACCCTTTGGATTACTCAGTTATAGCGGACAATCAGCAATAACGGACACTATTCTCCCCACCCCCAATCTTCCCATCATCCGTTATAATGAGGATTCACTCTACCATGGTTTAAGAGGTGACTTGCCACCACCTTCCAGGTTGACTGGGAAAAGGAAATAAATGCTGGCCGTACCAGTGGTACCCAAATCCTGTAAATATTTTTTAGAACTCTCATCGCTGAGATTTCCCACAAGTTTTTGCTAAATAAGTGTACACTGCTGGGACAGCAACTACAGCAGCCAATAAATATTTACATTAAGCTCATCAATAGAGGATTGTTGAGATCATTAAAAGATGAATAAGGAATCAAGGACTTGAAAAAGATAACGTTATTTTCCAGTTATGAAGAGAGAACATCAAGTGAACATATAAATAAAAAAAGATAGAAATAGATTAAGAAACAGCATTATTAAGTACATAGACAGCGGCAAAATGCATGATAGAAGAGAGCACAAAAATATTTGGAAAGGAAAAATTAGTGCTTTTAAAATAGAAAAAAGATAAGCCAAATGTAAGGATAGATTGCGACCATGAATGTAAAGTCACTGACCTATACTGCATGTAAACAGATTATTCAGCCCAATTTGTCCACGGCGACAAAGTTCCTTAACCGAGCTAGTTTCACTTGCCTGTATCTAGCCCATATCCTTCCAAACCACTCCTCTCAATGAACCTGTTCTTAATATCCTATTCGTACACATTTCTAACACTTCCTCTGGCAGTTCATTCCATGTAGACAATAGGTGCATAAGTAGGTCATTCGGCCCTTCGAGCCAGCACCGCCATTCAATGTGATCATGGCTGATCATCCACAATCAGTACCCCATTCCTGCCTTCTCCCCATATCCACTGATTCCGCTATCTTTAAGAGCCCTATCTAGTTCTCTCTTGAAAGTATCCAGGGAACCGGCCTCCACTGCCCTCTGAGGCAGAGAATTCCACAGACTCACAACTCTCTGTGTGAAAAGTGTTCTTCATCTCCGTTCTAAATGGCTTACCATATAACCATATAACCATATAACCATATAACAATTACAGCACGGAAACAGGCCATCTCGGCCCTACAAGTCTGTGCCGAACAAATTACCCTTTAATCTTAAACTGTGGCCCTTGGTTCTGGACTCCCCTGACACCGGGAACATGTTTCCTGCCTCTAGCGTGTCCAAACCCTTAATAATCTTATACGTTTCAATACCTCCCTGTCTGAAATAGTTGTCCCTCAGGGCCCTTTCTCCTCTCACTTTAAACATGTGTCTTCTAGTTTTTGACTCCCCTGCCCTGGGGGAAATATTGCAGCTGTTCACCTTATTTATCTCTCATGATTTTGTATACCTCTATTTTATAAGAATGTGAGGGATAGGAAAGGTATTGCTGGAAACCTTGGAAAACAAGTTCAGTGCATGAATCCTCACAGACAACAGAGGCAGGACCTTTCCTTGCCACAATTTACAGGAGGATTTGAACTCTGGAATCAAGATCACTTTGTAAATTTGTAGTTGATACCAAATCGGAGAGTGAATGGGAATGCAGGGAAGGAGTCACTATCAAGAACAACTGCAACAATGCTGTCATGGAATGAGCAGTTACTGATCCCATGGGTGACAAATGGGTTAATCTTAGCAAACACACCACATAATTACAATTGCACATGATTTCAACACCATCATAAACTGAGACTCTGCAACATGCTCATGCCTTTTTTTAATAAAGTTATGAGCCCTATTATTCAATCAAATTTCTGGCCAAGAATGTTAAATAATGCAAGGTGAATAAAACCATAACACATGTTACTAAACTCTTTGCTCTAAATTAAAACAGTTTAGAGATAGTCCCGGATGTAAAAAGACCATCATTTAAAGATGCTATCTTGAACTGTGGCTGATGCAGTGGTAGAAATGTCAACCAGCACAAGTACATTCTGCATATGTCACTAGTTCAACATAACATTTAATATTTAAATGCCACCAAGACACAAGTACAATCAAATGCATGCATGCTTAAACATTAGTCACTCTTATCCAAAATATAAATAAACCAACATTTAATATTAATATCTCACGCACCAGGCAATCCAGTATCCAGCCATTCTGCGTCTGCATATGCTGAAATTAATGTTTCCTCAATTCCTTCTGACGACATAGCTTCATTAGGAATGTAAAGATCATCAGCTATTTCTGTGGAAAGAGAATTGTCGCTGTCCACAATTTCGAAGGATTCAGTACCTGAATGAGGTAACTGTTCGCTATTAATTATATCACAGTTGGAGTAAATTGATGAGATGACTACCTCTGAATCATCAATATCATTGGCAGAAAATGATTGAAATTCTTCATTGTCTTCATGTTTAGTCTTCTCACCTATGGCATTATTTTCTAACAAATTATCAGCAACGCATTCAAGATCTACATTTACAGTATTTGGACCACTTTCCTCAATTGTTGGAATTCCACAAGTTTCCTCGATGGTATCAGATAATGGATTTACAGTGCATGTTGTTCCTAAAGTGGTCAACCTCCCACATTTAATTACTGAAGATTGTGTCATCTTGGGAGCAGAAGCAGTGATGTAAAATGAAGATGTGGGGCAAGTAGGAAGCTGAGACTTTTTCAAGACAGATGATGGTGTTTGTAAGCTTGGTCTACTAAAAGCACTTTTACTAACTGATTCTCCTGTGCCTGAGCTATCGGTACCCCTTGGACTGCCATAGCGATAAATATTTGATCTCAAAGGAAGACTCGTCCTCATTTGCTGTTTCAGACAAGGTCTAGAAACATCTGCAGCCTTTGAAAAAGACAAAGATCGTGGTATTACATCCGAGCCACAGGAGTTACTTCGTGTGGAATACGAAAAGCTCTGGGACCTAACAATGTTCTCTTCAGTTAAGTTCTTCAAGCTTTCTGTGGATTGGTCAAGACTCCCTTTTGAACTGCTTGATGTTGAGAAAGTCTCTTCTTGTTCAGTCACCTTTCCGGCTGCTGTTTTACGAAAATGACCAAATGACTGTGACCTTGAGATGTGAGATGCGAATGGCTTTCCCAATACTTTCCCATGGTTTCCTCTGGAAGAATGATTTAAGCTAGTGACAGGCAATTTATTTTCTTTTACGCAAGGTACAACTTGATGCTGCTTTTGATGGCTGGTTACTGCAGTAGATTTACTCTTAAAGCCCAAGTCTGTGTGATCTTTAACAAAAGGAACTTTAGAATAAAAGTTTCTCTCAACTTTAACATACTCTTCATTAGTAACAGTGCAAGACAATGGTGCAGCTGGACCTTTTGCGCCTTGTCCACTACCTTTAGTTTTACCAGACTTCTTCCAGTTGAAAGCAAATGCACCCATACGAGCAGTTCCGTTCTGCTTGGAGTCAAGTTTTGAACCACTGGAAGCACTGACATTGCGAATACATCCTCCATTTGATACAGGCTGAGGAAGAGTCTCACTTAATTTAGAGGTTCCACCACCAAACTTGGGCAATCTCGAAACAGAGGTAGGTTTGCTCTGTGTTTTTCCTTCCATTAGCTAGCAGACACCTCCACTTCCCAAGATACTTGCAATCTACAAGGCAAACACAATTAAATAAATTGATTTTAAGAAAATATAATTTACCCTGCCAGTACACAACAGCATTAACAATTTAACCTGCGGTCTTCTTGTTATGAAAAATATCCTATTGATTTGATAATTCACTGGAATACACAATTCTATTTTTCTCTTGTCTCTTGAGACAAGTGATCAATCAATCAATCAACCAACCTTTATTGTCATCTTGCAAAGCAACAGTTGTACAGTGCAAAATGAGAAGACGTTTCCCAGGGAATACCAGAGCATCGCACATAAAACTTAAACATTTCACACATAAATAAAAACAATAAAAACAATCCAGTCCCTGATAAAAACAATACGAATAGTTAAAAAGTGCAGGTAAAATACAGCAACATTAAAATACACGTAAATTTTCCAGGGCTGCTGATTTAAGTGGCCAGTGCCAGAGTTGTTATTAAATTGTCAGTGCAAAAAAGCAGCAGAATCAGGTGGAGTGAAACAAGAGACAAAAGCATAAGCTAACATGATAAAACTTTGTTAAGCACTTTGCCATCTTCCTTGTAAAAAATAAATCATAGAAGGCATCAACTGCCATAATTGAGAAATATTTGAGTTGGCTTCAGGGACATTGAGTGAGCAGAAAGAAGCAACATGAAATTCCCATCTGTAGATAGAGATACGAATAAATCTTAGTGCTGACTTATCCACCAAGGTTAGCCAAATTCATTACTCTTCATTGAGAGCTCCTGGGACCATGAAGGCTCAGCTGACTTTTCTGTTCCCTTACACTTTTTCCCAAAAATCAACTTGGTGAATACCTACTGAACTAACTCAAATACAAGCATATCTCATAAGTGATAGGAGCAGAATTAGGCCATTCTACTCCGTCAAGTCTACTCCGCCATTCAATCATGGCTGATCTCTCTCCCTCCTAACCCCATTCTTCTGCCTTCTCCCCATAACTAATCAAGAGTCTATCTATCTCTGTCTTAAAAATATCCATTGACTTGGCCTCCACAGCCTTCTGTGACAAAGAATTCCACTGATTCACCACCATCCGAATAAATAAATTCCTTCTCATCTCTTTCCTTTAATTCTGAGGATATGACCTCTAGTCCTAGACTCTCCCACTAGTGTAAACATCCACATCCACATCCATTCTATCCAAGCCTTTCACCATCCGGCACATTTCAATGAGGTCCCCCCTCATTCTTCAAAACTCCAGCGAGTACAGGCCCAGTAGCGTCAACCACTCATGATGTTAACCCATCTCATTGCAATAAACAAAACTCCATACAAGGTTCATGAAGTTGTAGCAAAACTCCCTACCTTTATAGTTGTTTTTTAGTATATGTTAAATGTATGCTATTAGTGTTCTTTAGCTTGTTTTATGTGTGGGGGTGGGGGAGGGGGTTGGGGGAAACTTTTTCCAATCTCTTACCTCGACGGAGATGCAATGTTTTATTTTCCGTATCGTATCTCCATCCGCACTGAGGCCTAACATCGCGGAGTTGGCAGAGAGCGGCTTCGAGAGCTCCACCGCGGGAGCCTACAGGACTTTAACATTGCGGAGCCCGCGATCCCTTTGCCAGGCATCGAACTCTGAACTCTGCCGCGGGAGCCTGTGGACTTTAACATCGTGGAGATCGTGATTTCTGGTCAGAGACCGACTTTGGGAACTCCAAGCCACAGGAGCTTCAACCGCCCCGACCCGGGAGTTTCGATCACCCCAACGCGGGAGCTTTGATCGCCCCGACGCGAGAGCTTCGATCGCTGGCTGCTGGAGCTTCGATCGCCCCGACGGATGGTTCAACTGCCCCGAAAGTGAGGGAAGAAGGTGACTTTATTGCCTTCCATCACAGTGAGAAAAGGGGGGAATCCGCTTTGATGGATGTGTATGTTATGTAGTTGTTTGTCGTGGTGCTTTTTTAGTATGGCTGTATGGTCATTCGCATATCACTGTACTTTAATTAGTACACGTGACAATAAAAGACCTTTGAAACCTTTAAAATTAAAATTAATTGCTGTACCTATATGGCAACTTCCTGTGAAGAGATTCATTTGCAAAGGATTTAGCTAAAATATCATAAGAGATTAATCATATATTGTGAGAATCACTTATTAGCCAGACCAAGATGATAAAATCCCTTTTCTGAGCTGCCGTGGCCCATTTGACAACATTATAGCTCCTTAATGTGGATTACTATTAGTCTTCGGTATAGGTATAATATACAACAAAACTACTCCAGCTCTCTAAATGGAAATCATTACCCACAGCAGCTTCAAATTCTTGGGCATTAACATCTCAGATAAACTGTCCAAGGCCCAGCACATAAATGAAATCACAAAGATGCACTTCTTATGAGCTTAAGGGGACTCAAAACTGAATGCCATTGAATACTCTTACAAACTCCTACAGATGCTCCATAGAAAGTATCTCGAAAGATCAAGCCATCAAAGCCCGCTACGGCAATTTGAACACGTGAAAACAAGAGGCTGCAGAAAGTGATGGACTCAGCCTTGTCCACCACTGGCACAAGCTTCCCCACTGTTGAAAGCATCTACATGATACTCAATAAAGAGGCATCTGCCATTAAGGATCCCCAGCATCCAGTTCATGTCCTTTTTTCGCTGCTATTGTTGAGCTAGAAATAAAGAAGACTGAAGGCCTGCACTGCCAAGTTATGGAGCAGCTGCTTTCCGACAACCATCAGATTCTTGAGTCAACTGGCAAAACACTGCATGACCTGTAGAGCAGCATCTTATAATCACCCTAATCCTTAAGGGCCTGTCCCACTTGGATGTCATTTGCGTGTCATGCAAAGATTTTGTCAATCCAAAAATCCTGGGGCGCCGTGCGCGACCGCTCGTGCCTACGCCACCACGTCTCACCACGCGTCATGCACGCGTAATGCGTGACGCGTAAATGATGTCACATTGTGCGTCGTGAGGCATAAATGATGTTGCGTAAATGACGCGTAAATAACGCCCAAGTGGGGCAGGCCCTTTACACCACCCCTAGCCCCTCCCTCACCTGGAATCACCCATCACTTGCCAGGCTTTGCCCCACACCGTCTCTCTTTTTCAGCTTTCTCCTCCTCACCCTATTAGTTTAAAGAAGGGTCCCAAACCACAATATCATCTGACCATACCCTCCACAGATGTGCCAGATGCTGCCTGACCTGCCAAAATCCTCCAGCATGTTGCAGAACCCTGATCCTAACCCGACAATCAAACTACCAATCACCTATTTCTAATCGTATTTTTACACTAATGTCTTGTTTTGCTGTCTTTCATTTCTTTTTCTTGAATTATTTATGTTCTGTGTATTTGTCTGAGTGTTCATGCCTGTGATGCTGCTGTAAGCAAGCATTTCATTGTACATGCATCATACTTAAGCAAATGACAATAAACGCAACTTGACTAGATTTGCACCATTACAGAATATCAATACAAGCCCCACCATTAGCATTGGTGATTATTTTCAGCAGCTGCCTACATTAGGCAACCAATGATATGGCAGATATGGCAGAAAATCAAATTACAAAAGTACTGCTCATTATGGGTAATGCATATCAGTTACTGGGGTAATGCAATAAGCTTTCAAAACTTCACAAAACTATGATTAAATACAGATAACAACATGGAGGATTCTACTTTCACATGCTAACATGATTTTTCTCAGTACTTTAATTGCACCTTCAATTAAAATAATTAAATATTCTTACTCGGCTCCTGCGATATTTAGCTTACTGCAAATCAAAAGAGAAAATATTGCAAATACTCTAGTTCATGCAGCAATTGCCCTTAGAGCAAAAAACAATTATTGTTTCAGGTGCTATGAAAGCTCATTTGCCTTAAAAAGACTCCACAGATGTGGGCCTGATCCACTATATTTTCCAAACTCTCTGCAATACTATTCAGTTCCTATGAATCCAGCAATTCTTTGCTCTAGCTATATTTACCTTGATAACATTTTGAATTTTGCTCTATGATATGAAAAGATTGATTAATTAAATTCAAAATAAACTCTGCCAACAATATATCTAAATCAAAATCCATTTGAAACACAGTTCCTCGTTTGACATATCAGTTCCAAGTTTGTCTTCTGAATTGTTTTCCCGAGAGATCACTAGAGAGTAACTGTCATTGACGTCAATGTATCAACCATCTCTTAAGACTTGAAGGAGTTTTAATGAAACTGAAATCTGAGAACAAAGGGGAAAATGTTCCACTTATTCAAGAGAAACAAGGAACAAAGAAAGATAATTGTGATTGCTGGAGGTCAATAATTTCGGGTGTATCTTTTCATAATTTTTTCAGGACAGACACTGCAAACCAGTTCCATTGAGCTTCTCTCTCCAACACAAGGTCGTTAGGTCACAGTTTCCTTGAGGACAGTGGTTTTGCTCCAAAGTTAGCTGCAACACTCGAGATGTATAACACCACCCAGAAAAAAATCTGTTTCACCAGCCCACCACATCTTCAGCAGCTCAAGTCCTCCACCCCAAAGAAAAGCATGGCTGCTGGTGCATGGTACCTCATTAGTTTCAAAGTCTGAATCACTCACATCACATTCAAGAGCCTGCCCTGAACACAAAAAAAAGCTGCTATGAAGGCTATGATCATAAATCAGGGAAATGGCTAGCAATCACATTGCATGAGCAACCTCATCATTTTGACTGCAGTTATTTATAAAGGCCCAATATCAGCTTTGTGAGGGTAACTCCAGAAGAGCAAGAAACAAATGTACGAGTTGGGAGATATATCCCAGAAATAAATGTTCAGACAATCCTATCCTATGTGCAAGTCCAAAGATTATGAATCTTAAAATAAGAAACCACAGAGATTACTATTATGCGAAGAGAAAAAGATTAGTTAAAACAAATGTAGGTCCCTTGCAGTCAGAAACGGGTGAATTGATCATGGGGAACAAGGACATGGCAGACCAATTGAATAACTACTTTGGTTCTGTCTTCACTAAGGAAGACATAAATAATCTGCCGGAAATAGCAGGGGACCGGGGGTCAAATGAGATGGAGGAACTGAGTGAAATCCAGGTTAGCCGGGAAGTGGTGTTAGGTAAATTGAATGGATTAAAGGCCGATAAATCCCCAGGGCCAGATAGGCTGCATCCCAGAGTACTTAAGGAAGTAGCCCCAGAAATAGTGGATGCATTAGTGATAATTTTTTCAAAACTCTTTAGATTCTGGAGTAGTTCCTGAGGATTGGAGGGTAGCTAATGTAACACCACTTTTTAAAAAGGGAGGGAGAGAGAAAATACAGACCAGTTAGTCTAACGTCGGCAGTGGGGAAACTGCTAGAATCAGTTATTAAAGATGGGCTAGCAGCACATTTGGAAAGTGGTGAAATCATTGAACAAAGTCAGCATGGATTTATGAAGGGTAAATCATGTCTGACAAATCATAGAATTTTTCGAGGATGTAACTAGTAGAGTGGATAAGGGAGAACCAGTGGATGTGTTATATCTGCTTTCAGAAGGCTTTCGACAAGGTCCCACATAAGAGATTAGTATACAAACTTAAAGCACACGGTATTGGGGGTTCAGTATTGATGTGGATAGAGAACTGGCTGGCAGACAGGAAGCAAAGAGTAGGAGTAAACCGGTCCTTTTCACAATGGCAGGCAGTGACTAGTGGGGTACCGCAAGGCTCAGTTCTGGGACCCCAGCTATTTACGATATATATTAATGATTTGGACGAGGGAATTGAATGCAACATCTCCAAGTTTGCGGATGACATGAAGCTGGGGGGCAATGTTAGCTGTGAGGAGGATGCTAGGAGGCTGCAAGGTGACTTGGATAGGCTGGGTGAGTGGGCAAATGCATGGCAGATGCAGTATAATGTGGATAAATGTGAGGTTATCCACTTTGGTGGCAAAAACAGGAAAGTAGATTATTATCTGAATGGTGGCCGATTAGGAAAGGAGGAGATGCAACGAGACCTGGGTGTCATGGTACACCAGTCATTAATAGTAGGCATGCAGGTGCAGCAGGCAGTGAAGAAGGCGAATGATATGTTAGCATTTATAGCAAAAGGATTTGAGTATAGGAGCAGGGAGGTTCTACTGCAGTTGTATAGGGTCTTGGTGAGACCACACCAGGAGTATTGCGCACAGTTTTGGTCTCCTATTCTGAGGAAAGACATTCTTGCCATAGAGGGAGTACAGAGAAGGTTCACCAGACTGATTCCTGGGATGTCAGGACTTTCATATGAAGAAAGACTGGATAGACTCGGCTAGTACTCGCTTGAATTTAGAAGATTGAGGGGGGATCTTATAGTAACTTACAAAATTCTTAAGGGGTTGGACAGGCTAGGTGCAGGAAGATTGTTCCCGATGTTGGGGAAGTCCAGAACAAGGGGTCACAGTTTAAGGATAAGGGGGAAATCTTTTAGGACCGAGATGAGGAAAACTTTTTTCACACAGAGAGTGGTGAATCTCTGGAATTCTCTCCCGCAGAAGGTAGTTGAGGCCAGTTCATTGGCTATATTTAAGAGGGAGTTAGATGTGGCCCTTGTGGCTAAAGGGATCAGGGGGTATGGAGAGAAGGCAGGTACAGGATACTGAGTTGGATGATCAGCCATGATCATATTGAATGGCGGTGCAGGCTCGAAGGGCCGAATGGCCTACTCCTGCACCTATTTTCTATGTTTCTATGCATCTTTTTGTATTTGTCCAGATCTTTATTTCAAAGATTTAAATAAATTGGCATATTTATCCAACTTTGTTTTGTTTAAGAACACAGCTCTGATTTTCTTTAAGTAATTGAGCCAGATTGTGGTCACACAGGGAACCACCAGCTATCTCCTGCATCATTCAGTTCCTCTTTGGCTTCCATGAAGTTGCATGTTGTGATGAGCAGGAGGTCAGATGCTTTTGCATCTGGTCTCCCGTTGTGCCCCTGAGGGATGACTGGCTTATTAAAATTTGCGTGAAAGCGGTTGCTGACCCAGTGCGAAAAGTTAAATAAAGAGAAATTATTCATTTAGTCTCAAAAATGTTTTCGGAATAATTAGCATTTTAATTTTTAATAATCGCGTACTTCAACAATATTTAGTAATTCTTTAGTAATTCATAGTTAATAGTAATAGCAAATTAAAAGTAAGACTATTTTTAAATGTTTCAGACTTGTAGAACGACTAAAAAGCAATTCCAGAGGCCTTAACTGGGATGAGCGGTCAAAGACCATTTCAAATTTTGGGGATGGAGCTTAGCATTCGACACAAGGCCTGCTGGAAGTATTTAGCTACTCAGCCTTGGAGGATGACTCTCAGTTACAACTTGGCCAGTTGTCTATCCAGAGCAAAATACCATAAGAGGGAAGACACCAGAGGCAATGAGATCAGGCTCTGGGCTGAGTCCAGGACATTCCAGTCCAATAATAAAGGCAATCATTGAGAATTTTAGGTTTTTAGAAAATAAATATTTTATGTACAAACCTAACTCAAGCTAAACCTGGTGGAAAACACGTGTAATTTCAAAAGCTCCATTTCTAAACTTAAATGGTATGATCAAACCAAGATCCGATGCTCCATTTGGATGAAAACTCCAACATAACCATATGGAGGATTTCACTAGCCCTACATGTGTTTTGTCTTTACCATAAAGATTGGATTGTAATAAAGATATATGGGTATAGAAGGGCATGGATTAAATGCTGGAAGAGTAGATGTTAATGCGGAAGTGCGCCCACTGGTTGGTGTGGACATGTTGGACCGAATAACTTGTTTACAAGCGGAATGATTCTATGATCGCAAAGACATTATAAGTTCAGCACAGGTAAAGTTAAATCCTACATTCACCTACAGTGCCATTTGTTGTATTTTTCGCTACTTGTTCTTAATACATAAAATTAAATGTAGTTTTCAACATACCTTATAAAGTCAGTGTTTCTAAAGTCTCCACCACTGTGGTAGCTGACTGTACACACACGCACTCCATGGATTTGTATTTTGCAAGATTAAAATTCTTCACCAATTCTAAGAAAAGAAAATTGACAATATATAAAATTCCAAAATCCAAAAAATGCATGTCATTCACTCAGTACATTGCAAAGCATTAAGTATACATTTAACAGAAACCACGAAGGAAAGAATTGCAGATGTTGGTTTAAATCGAAGGTAGATGCAAAATGCTAGAGTAACTCAGCAGGACAGGCAGCATCTCTGGAGAGAAGGAATGAGTGATATTTTGAGTCTGATGTCAGGGGAGTGGGCAGGACAGAGATAGAATGTAGTCGGAGACAATAAGACTGGTGGGAGAACTGGGAAGGGGGAGGGGATGGAAAGAGAGGGAAAGCAAGGGCTTTTTGAAGTTGGAGACGTCAATGTTCATACCGCTGAGGTGTAAGCAATGGGAGGGGGAGTTAAAGTGCTGAGCAACCGGGAGATCAGGTAGGTTAAGGCGGACTGAGCGGAGGTGTTCAGCTAAACGATCGCCGAGCCTGCATTTGGTTTCGCCGATGTACAGGAATAGACACCTGGAACAGCGGATAGAGTAGATGAGGTTGTAGGAGGTGCAAGATGTTCGCTTATGATTGTACCATGTTCAATTACATTCATAATTCCCAAGCAAATGAATCAATCCAGACCTCCATGCAGCAACAACTAAACAAGGGCATGGGATGATAAGTAAGACTCGGCACAAAAGTGTCAGGTTATGACCATTTCCAACAAGGGAGAGTCTAACCATGACCACATTTACATTAATATCACCAAGTCCTCAACTGTCAACATCCTGAGGAGGTTCACCTTTAAGAGAAAGTTAACCAACTACATAAATACCATGGATACAACAGAAGGATAGAGGTCGAGTATTCTGCAGTGAGTGACTAATTTCCTCACATCAATAATCCTTTTTGCTATCTACAAGGCAGGTCAGAAATATGACGGAAAAGTTGAATGAGCGCAGCTCCAATAACGCTCAAGAAAATTGACACCATCTAACATAATGCAGCGCCTTAATCGACACCCCAACGACCAAAGAAAATATCAATTCCCTCTGCCATGTGCAGTGTGCATCATTGACAAAATGCACTGCTGTTACTTGCCTCGGCTATTCAGGAAGCACCACCCAAACCAGTGCCCTCTAGCACTAGAGTGCATGGGAACACCAGCTTCCTGTCCACATCACTCACAAATATGATTTGAAAATAAATTGCAGTTTCGTCGTCACTGGGTCTGAATCCTGGAACTCCTTATGCAATAATGCCATACTTACATCAGAAAGACTGCAGTAATTCAAGGTGAAGCTGCCAGCTTCTCAGGGGAAATAATACTGGGTTTCTCAGCAACAGCTAGGTCCCCAAAAATGAATATAACCACCACATTGCAAGGACATAAAGAGCAGTGCAGTAATCAATGTTTTGCAGCTGCAGGTAATTTCTTATGTGTCATTAAGGGACCATTAGTTAAAAACTGATCATTAATTTCCATACTCTATTATACAAATGAGATCTTCCCTTTACATAAGTTTTAAACTGACATGGCTCTTACTCCAGGTCTCAGTAGGTTATCATGTGGTTTCCTGCAGAGTACAGCTACTGAGTTTCCTCTGACATCACACTATGCAGTAGTTAGTGATTCATATTGATTCTTTCCCGACTTGCATCCGCCCTATGCTGTATGCCCAATCCCTCTTCCCTATGTTGATAACCCGTCCTCAGATTATCTCTTCCCATTCAATGCACTTCATTCCATGATAGACATCCTCAGGATACTTGGCCTTTCATCAACTTCTCAACAACTTAAACTTAAAGTTAAATATTAAAGAAACTCTTTTTCCCTCAGCTAATTTTTCATAAATCAAAGAACTTAAAAAAAATCAAGAGTACGCTATTCCAATCCTGAAGCTTATCTTCTCATTTAATATGAACAAGACTGCAACAAATATACACCTAATATCTATGGGCACTGATGATAGAACAATTGACATCCTGGGAAATAGCATGAAGCCCAAAACAGTGTTTATCACTGACTTACATCAACCTGGAACAGATTCATATATAGAGCCTGGACAAAAATGCTGGAGAAATTCAGCGGGTGATGCAGCATCTATGGAGTGAAGAAAATAGGCAACGTTTCGGGTCGAGACCCTTCTTCAGATCCTCAACCCAAAAAGTCGCCTATTTCCTTCGCTCCATAGATGCTGCCTCACCAGCTGAGTTTCTCCAGCATTTTTGTCTACCTTTGATTTTCCAGCATCTGCAGTTCCTTCTTAAACATATTATAGAGCCTATTGAGTTTCACTTCTTACATCTACATCTTTAACTCATGAGAGGCACTGTTTACGCTCCACTGCAAATTTTTAGTATCTTTAGACTTTTAGCGCGGAAACAGAACCTTTGGCCCACAGAGTACACGCCCACCAGTGATCCCTGTACACTAACATTATCCTACACACTACAAACCTGTACATCTTTGAAGTGTGGGGGGGAAACCGGACCCAGACAAAACGCACGCAGTTGCAGGGAGAACGTACAAACTCCATACAACACCCGTTGTCAGAATCAAACCCAAGTCTCTGATGCTGTAAGGCAGTAACTCTGCCACTGTGCCACAGTGGCACTATCAAGCATAAGTTTGTATGGGGTTTTTAAGTGACAAACATTTTTCTAGTTCAACATAATTCAACAATAAACTGTGCTGTATACAGCTGAAACTTTGGACACTACTCTCATAGGTTCTAGTTAAAAAAAACACCACAAATAGAAGCAAAGCCTCAGGCATGGTCAAAAGCCAGGGAGTACAAATGCGTTTTAACACTGGATTTGAAGATGGACAGTGAGGGGGCCTGTCTGATGTGCAGCGGCAGGGTGTTCCAGAGTTAGCAGCAAAAGTATCAGCTCTATCCCCTCTGAGCCTCCGATTTAGACCTAATGTACCTCCAGGACAGCTGACCCGCTGACCTGAGGGACGGGCAGGAGTGTATGGGTGGAGCAGCTCAGAGAGGTAAGGCGGGGCGAGCCAATTCAGAGATTTAAAACAAATAACAGTAACTTAAAATGAACCCGAAAGTGCACCGGGAGCCAGTGTAGGGAGGCCAGAATTGGCGATATGTGCTCCCTCTTTCGAGTCCCTGTTAAAAGGCGAGCAGCAGCATTCTGAACCAACTGGAGACGAGCCAGTGAAGAACGAGCAACACCAAAATAGAGCGCGTTACAGTAATCCAGCCTAGATGTAATAAAGGCATGGATTACTGTCTCAAAATGCTGCCGCAGTAACTCTGCCACTGTGCCACAGTGGCACTATCAAGCATAAGTTTGTATGGGGTTTTTAAGTCAAACATTTTTCTAGTTCAACATAATTCAACATAAACTGTGCTGTATACAGCTGAAACTTTGGACACTACTCTCATAGGTTCTAGTTAAAAACTCTCTGCCACCTCAAGTAATCATATTCAAATTGTTATAATTTACATATCATATATTAAATTGACGCAATGTCTTTTAAAATACTAAACATTCCTTCCTTTACCAGCTGTCTTTATTACATAAAAGTATCAGACTAAATGAGCACATTTTTAAATAATGCATTATCTCACTTGAATGTTAATATGCAACAAGAGTTTGGGAAATGGAACCGAGGACAATCTAGAATAGGTTCAAAGATTGATTTTAATCTGTGTAATTTCCTTCAATGCAATTGACGTGAATTTATGGCTATCTAATTACCAGGACAATCAAATATCTTTGATATACCTGGCTGCTTTTATACATTTTCACAATAAAACTTTACGTACTCATTTCATTCACTAATAAATTTGAAACCATTCTTTAGTGCAGGCTATGCATATATTTCTATTCAAAAGTGTCTGGATTTCACATTGTTAGCAAGTAAAGGAGAAAAGAAAACATGAAAGTAAATGAGCCCTGGCGATGATAACTATGAGACAATGGAGTTTATACTCAGTAGACAACTGGATTGTAATTTTTCCCAAAATTCACTATCTTTACAAACAATTACCCAGTTACAAATGCTATTAAAATGCCACTGTCCATTTGTCACAATCAACCACTTGCTGTGTATTTACTTTGCAAACTGCAAAGGAAATAAATTTAACATGGTTTCTTCCGTAAATTGTTAATTCGCAGATATCAGTGCTCCAAAATATTTTCCTGGCGGCTCCAATAAAAGGTGCTGAGTTGCACTATTCAACCATTGTGTCATAACCATTTTATGTTCTCACTGCTTAGAAAGTCCCATGTCGAAATTACTATGTTGTCTTGGAAGACATTGGAGTGATAATTCCTTTTCCCTTTTAAATAGAAAAGGTTTGATGTGCAACAAACATTATCATCTTTAGTACTCTTTAATTGTTTTTGTTAAAAAATCACAATCAAACAGATTATTAATCAAAACCTGTGAAGTGGCTCTTCTATCAACAATAATACAATTTTCACCACATTATTTGATACACAATCAAATCCATTTCATTTGGCTAATCACAATAAATTAATGGTTCTGATAGTATATTGCATGTTATAGAGGATAAAAAATAAATCATCTTGTGAAGCCTCAGCAGCTAAGATTAATACTGCCTGAAAACTAGTTTCATCTTTAGATTCTATCAACCATTATTGGAAGTTGAATAGTTGAAACCCAATAAAAACCTCATATTAAAAATGGTGCCATTTATAAATTTGATATTAATTTATTCTCACATGCACTGAGAGACAGTGAAAATCATTGTTTTGATGCAAGTGAAATTTTGTTTTGGTGGAAGTTAAACCCAATTCATTATCTGGTGTTGAGACTGTAAAACATGGTCACACATTCTGAACCAGATTTATCCTCTAGATGTTTCCTCTCTTTCACACATTATTCACAGAGCCAACATATATACCCAATTACCAGATACAAACTAAATAGTGCCATCACATGATCAGACACCCAACCCCCACCCCCTGCCAACATAAACCTCCAACCAACCCCAGTTTAGTTTAGAGTAACAGCAAAGCTGTTCCCTCCACCGAATTAAAGTAACCAGAAATCCCATTTAAAGTAGCTGCCAAAAGAATGGGCGTTGTTTGTGACTGAGGACATTTATTTTACATTGTGAGTTGCAGGTTGTCACGACCTGGAACATAATTAGTGGGTGGGGCAATCAAACGCTGTAGCAACTTTCAATGAGCATCAGGCATAATGAGGTCTCGTGTGCAGGGCTATGATGAAAGCACTGGGATATTGGGACTAACTTTGATTGTTCTTTCAAGGATTTACATAGGCATGTTTAGATACCGAACAGGCCAGAGCAAAAATGCCTCCTTTGATACTGCATACTGGATGTGGTCCCAAACAATCTCATAAGAAATAGATTAGTGATACTAATTTAAATTATTTGACTGCAGTACTGCTGGTACGTAGCCTGGTACAATGCTGGTACGTAGCCTGGAATTCATCCAAGCTTTTGATCATGCTCTACTACTGTATGGCAGTTATGTATTTATTCCCCAAAGCACTGCAAGTGCAGGCTGCAATTACTGATTCTACTATCTGAACAAGATTGAGTACCATATCAGTTAACTTATTTAGGAACTTTAATATCCCCAAAGCAGCAATCATATCATGTTACAAACTTTTTTCCAGACAGAAAATCTCCAACATATATTTTTCAGAACTTGTATTTATACAGGTCACTGAGAAAATAAGGGTGGCTAATTTATGACAGGATAACCCATGGCTATCCCTTCATTCCTCAGCTTTTTGCTGCTTTTGTATTACAGATGTAAGAGATTCTATCATGAGTTGAAAAACATTGCTTTTAACTATTCAATCAAGTACCTGAATCTATTCTGCAAACTCTGAAAGAGCAAGACACCAGAAATGTGGGTAGGTTGGCTCAGGGTGGCATTTACAATGTGTAAACCGATGTGTATATTTATCAATGATGTACACACACACGCTAAATAAACCAGTTAATTCAGGATTCTGAAAGTATGGCATCTTTAAAAAGCATTATAAACATTGAGAATTTACATTTAAAAAAGATCCAAAGATCCTTCAGGTAATTAAACAAACAAATCCTCAACATTAGCTATTCTGAGAAACGTTAATCCCACTTACTGAGTAATAATTCGGACTTTATACACCACTGAATGAGAAATATTCAGCTTTGATGAGTAGTATTTCAACGTTAAACCACATTAAGGGCATTGAGAATTATCTATGAATCATCGTCAGTGAGAACATATAGCCTTTACTTCTGATCTATTTCCTTGACGTGTTCTACATTCCCTCTATCATTCAGCAAACTCATCCCTCACCTTCAAATCAGAGCTCCGTTGCCTACCTATTCATAATAGGGATAAGCTTGAAAGCCCTTCTTTTCCCTCCCTATTTCCCCACAGTGCGTTCTATAGATGCCAAATACTCCTTTATTAAACTACTGGTTGTATTTGAATTTCAGAGGTTATTGAAACCCATACCATTGCCCAATCTGCATTTTTCCTCATTAACACTAACTACACCATTCCTACTTCCTTTCCACCCCCTACCTCACTGACCATTATCATCGCCTCTATTTATTTTTCTCTTCACATTTGCCTCCATCTCCACATCATTCCAACTTCTAATTTTTCTCACCCCAACTTGTCTTGAAGAATTCAATTCAGTTTTAATTACCAATGCAAACATTAAAGAAAATAAATGAATTATCCGTAAAATAATGCACAACCCTTTTCATTGCACTGTTCTATACAAATGTTCATGAATCAATGTTGAAGATCAGTTACCAAACATATTTTCCTAGCATAAACAAAGGTTACAATTGTGGTGGTGTTACATTCAGGCATGTAAAAATCCTACTAAAAGTCTTGTAGTACAGAAACAATAGCTGGTTAATTGTACATTCACTACCTAGATCAAGAAATACCAACATTTCAAATTCTAGAAATGTTTTAGAGGGATATGGGCCAAAGACAGGCAGGTAAGACTAGCGTAGATGGGGCTTGTGGTCAGCATGGACAAGTTGGGCCAAAGGGCCTGTTTCCATGCTATATGACTCTCTCAATGGATATGGGCATATGGAGTCCATTACACACACAATTATGAATGCAGATTTATCAGGAACAGTGGAAATTCAACTGTCTTTTAGTATGGCTTTTTTTTAAAAATGTAACCTACTTTGATAAAATGCCAATTTGAAATCCAACTGATCAGAATTTTGACAGCTTTTAAAATGCCCTCTAGGTTTTCAGTTCTTGCTTCCAATACAGATATGCCAAGTGACTTTGCATAAATAAATGTGATCTTCAATATTAGTCTATTCATAAATAAATGTGATCTTCAATCAAATTTGATGACATTTATGAGTAACATGGCAGCATCTTGAAACCAGTTTAAATGCACAATAAATCAAACTATGCTTAATGTTTGATCATCACATAAATAAGTCTTTAAAAAATGATCACACCATTGCTTATATAAAATTATGATGCTACCAATATCCATTTCCAAACTTATTTATCCTTAATCTATTCTCTCACACATGCTCATTAACACTCTTTGGTTCTCCCGTGGCCCACGCACACACGGTTTAATTTACAGCAGCCGACCAAACTTCCAATTAGCCGGCCTTTGGGATGTGAGAAAAAACTAAAGCATCCAGGAGAAACATACATGACTGTAGAAAGTGAAGCCAAGTTCACGTTGTGATGTAGAGCCTCTGGCCTAAAAAATTAAGTCTGTTTCTCTATTCATAAATGTAGCTTCATCTGCTCAGAGTACAACAGCGAAGACAAGATTTGTCAAACTAAGAATGCGACGGTTAATCAAATTAACAGGAAATTGGAAGCAGATCATGTTTGTGGTGTTAACAGAAGGAAGAGAAGTGTTGTAGATGGAGCAACAAAAGACAGAGTAATGTATACATTGGTAGCATAGGTGATATCTTTGGGATGTTGTTTTTAGTTTAGTGTGGGTGTATTAAGGAGCATCAACACAATTAGCAGTGTATTGGAAATAGAAGAGGTAGAAGTGACCCGAATAGGTATGTACCATACAGGGATTGCACATCAAAGCCAAAAGTAATCCGTCTGGAAACACAAAATTAAAAACAGTTAAAGTCGTGGAGGGCATCAGAAAACCCAATTATGCAGATGCAAAGAGAAAGGATATGGAACCAAATGACAGAATAGAAAAATGATTAGTTCTGTGGGACAAGAACAGGCTGAAATATCAAGTCTCCCAGAAAGGTCCTGCATGTAGATCTCAGGAGGATGTCAAAGGGGGGGGGGGGGGGGGGGGGGAGAAGGCTGGGGCAAGGGGGCGTGTGAGAAGCTGGTATCAGGCGAGCACAATGTGGGGGAGGAAGATCTCCAGACAAAATAAGATCAGTGAGAGAGACAATGGCCTGATACTCTATAACAAAATCATGGTCCAGTAAAATACATCAAGAGGTTTAAGTAATTTGACCTTCAGCCTCTGCAAGATAGAGATTGATATGCCTGTAATGACTGCACTACTCATCAACTGGCTTAATAACGACATTAGTAAGCCCTTGGTGAGCTGTGTGCTTTAAGTTCAAAATTTCAGAAAATGACAAGTGTTTAAATGGAATGTAAAATGTGTGCAATCAATGGCACACCAGTATCTTAAAACAGCTGATTAAAGACAAAGGACGAAGAACCGGTGGACTAATGGTACAGAAGATGGAAAAAAAAGGTGAAGACGTCTAACTGAAGGAATGGATAATAAAGATGGTGAAAGAACTCGGCATTAAGACATGGTCGAAATTCACTGAAATGGGAATGTAAAGGGGTAAAATCTGAGGCATCTGCTGATACTCATGTTAAACTTAAAGGAGAAAGACTGAAGAAGGGTCTCAACTCGAAATACCACCCATTCATTCTCTCCAGAGATACTGCCTGAGTTACTCGAGCATTTAGTGTCTATCTTCAAGAGGGATACCACAGGTTCATTACAATTATACCATTGTATTATGTCAGGTGTCACAAACATGGATTTTATTTCTTTAAGCTTAAAAGGTTGAGAGCTAATCTCATGGAGAGATTTAAATGGATGAAGAAATTATATATTCCTTTGTCAAAATCTTAAAATTAGAGTTATGCCATTTTCACATGGAATTAAGAATATCTTTTTCACATAAAAGATAATGGTTGGGACAAATCAGTTGAAAAATTAAAAAATAAGATAGGTAAATTTATCTCACAACTGCAACATTAACTTTACTCTCTCCAAAAATCTTTATAGACCATTTTCAGCATTTCCCACAGCAGTATTTTACTTTTATAGATATGTATACATACAACATAATACATGTTAGATAAGGTTATCGAAGTTATGGAATTATGCCAGAAGTTGAAGCACAGTTCAGTTCTGTAAATCTTCCCTTAGGATCAAGGATGGCTTGCCTCCTGTCTGGGTTTTGTGGGTTCTGAGGTGCCCGATGAGGCCTACACAGGAACTGCAGATGGAGCAGTTGGTGCCTGTCAGTGAAAACTGGTGGGTGATTAGTGAGGTTGTGTGCTGTTTCCAATGTTTACATAGAGCCTTTGTGCAGTATGAACATGAGGTTCTCGCTGCTATCCTGAATGTTGTTCCTCTATTTCGAATGGTAATGGAGCAGGGGTTCTCATGAATCAGAGGGGATGTTACTGTCCCACTCTCATCCCTCAGGAGGACTTGAGAACATAACAAATCAACAACTACTGCTGCCTACTAGATCATGTTTTGAGCGAGATTTGAAGTCTTGAGCTCAAATCCTTTTACTCAGTAAGAACTGTAAAAAGTATATTCCCAACTAAATAAAGCTGGCATGGAGTTAAATCCAAATGTATAGTTCCTAGAATTAAAGAGGACCAAAAGTACTCACCAAATGTTAAGAATTTTGATTAAAAAAAGGAAACAATTGCTAATTCTCAACACTGTAAATACTGATTAGTATACTCTCATTTATTCTTCTTCCAAGTGTGCCCCATTGTAAAATAGCACAATTTACCGTAACCCATCAACATATAAGAAAGTAAATTGCACTAATATGCATTAATATACCACTATTACCATAACTTTATAGTCCACACTCAACATGACTCAATCTGATTTGAAGAAAGTTACATTTCATAGTCAGTTTGCACATGAATTTTCGAACAATGCAAATTCCATGTGTTCTAGAGCAAACTGAGCTGCATTAGCATAATGTGCTTTTTTAACATATTCACCAAACACATACTTTGTTTTTAAACTGCAATTTTATTCCTATTTTTTTAAGTTCTTCTCATACGGTAGACACGCCTTACTTAATAACTAGCGTTTTCTCAGAGCCTTTAACACAACTTATGCAATTCAAGAGGCTGACCCAGCATCACCTTCGCAAAGGCAATGAAGTATGGACTTTTCCAGTAACACCCATATCCCATAAAGCTCAAAAACAAAATATCCTGAAACAGATAAGAATATTATGACACCAAGTCACAAACTGTTATATTGCAACAGATGACAAACAAGCCGGATGAAGGAGAATCTTAAAAGAGAGGCTAAGAGCTGGGGAAGAATAAGGGAGGAATTCCAGTCTTTTGAGCTGTTAGCTTAAAGCATGCCCATCCACTGCAGAGTGAATAAAATCAGAGTTGGTGGAGAAGGCAAAGTAATCCCAAAAGCCTCCATTTTAATCTACAATTTGAGAGGGAGAAAGGAAAATCAGAAGTGTCGGTATTACAGTTGAAAAGGGAACTATGGAGCCATGAGGGAGAAGCTGGCCAAATTTGACTGGAAAGATACCCTAGCAGGGATGACAGTGGAACAACAGTGGCAGGTATTTCTGGGAATAATACAGAAGGTGCAGGATCAGTTCATTCCAAAGAGGAACAAAGATTCCAAGGGAAGTAAGGGGCGACCTTGGCTGACAAGGGAAGTCAGGGACAGTATAAAAACAAAAGAGAAGAAGTAGAACATAACAAAGATGAGCAGGAAGCCAGAGGATTGGGTAACTTTTAAAGTGCAACAGAAGATAACTAGAAAGCCAATACAGGGAGAAAAGATGAGGTACGAAGGTAAGCTAGCCAAGAATATAAAGGAGGATAGTAAAAGCTTCTTTAGGTATGTGAAGAGGAAAAAAAGAGTTAAGACCAATGTTAGACCCTTAAAGACTGAAAAGGTGAATTTATTATGGGGAACAAGGAAATGGCAGACGAGCTGAACAGGTGCTTTGGATCTGTCTTCCCTAAGGATGACACAAACAATCCCCCTGGTGTACTAGTGGCCAGAGGATCTAGGGTGACGGAGGAACTGAAGGAAATTCACATTAGGCAGGAAATGGTGTTGGGCAGACTGATGGGACTGAAGGTTGAAAAATCCCCAGGGCCTAATGGTCTGCATCCCAGGGTACTTAAGGAAGTATCTCTATAAATCGTGGACGCATTGGTGATCATTTTCCAATGTTTTATAGATTCAGGATCAGTTCCTGTGGGTTGGAGCGTAGCTAATGTTATCCCACTTTTTAAGAATGGCGGGAGAGAGAAAACAGGGAATTATAGACCAGTTAGCCTGACATCGGTGGTGGGGAAGATGCTGGAGTCAATTATAAAAGATGAAATAGCAGCACATTTGGATAGCAGGAGCAGGATCGGGATGAGTCAGCATGGATTTACGAAGGGGAAGTCATGCTTGACTAATCTTCTGGAATTCTTTGAGGATGTAACTAAGAAAATGGACAAGGGAGAGCCAGTGGATGTAGTGTACCTGGACTTTCAGAAAGCATTTGATAGGGTCCCACATAGAGGAGACCAGTGGGCAAAATCAGAGCACATGGTATTGGGGGTAGGGTGCTGACATGGATAGTAAATTGGTTGGCAGACAGGAAACAAAGAGTAGGGATAACTCGGTCCCTTTCAAAATGGGGAGAAGGCAAGAGAATGGGGTTGAGAAGGAAGTTTGCACATTCTCCCTGTGACAGCATGCATTTCCTCCAGGTGCTTCAGTTTCTTCCTACATCCCAAAGACGCGCAGATTGATAGGTTAACTGGCCACTGTAAATTGGTTATCATTGTTTAGTCATTCACAAGTATGATTTCAACATTTGGTCACAAATCGGAACTTTCCTTCTTACAGAATCCTCCACCACAACAATTAAAGATGAACATAATGGATTCAATTAGCTCTTTTTAAGGTCACTGCACAGCATGTATTGAACCCATTGTAGGATTCAAATAGCTATAATAAAGTATACAGCTAGGACACTTAAAAGATATCTAGTTCCAGCTCTCTTCACATTGTTATTATGACAGCACTGCAAGGTCATATAGTTAAACCAGAAATGCACTTTGCAACTCCTCACTACTGCTATGAATGCAAATGATTTTAATATATTTTAAGTTTAGCAGTTCAAGTAAAGTCTGAGTGCTTAGCTGACTACAAGCCTGTGGTTTATTTTATTTTTGTACAGGGAAAGTGTTGGATATCCTCCATAATCTTCTGTTTAAGCAATCAGGTGCTTTTTGCATGCTATGCTTCATCAAAGACAAAATTATTTCCATTTTCTGGAGGTTCCTTCCAGTATTATTGCAAAATATAGGTTTTTTTAACGCTTCAAACAGTGTTTAACCTGGTTGACATCACTAAATCTAAGCCAATAACAAATCAAAATGATTCTGTGATTATAAAGCATGTTGATACATTCCCAAGGCTGCAAAAGGCATTCAGCGTGTTTCATCTTGAACTATTCTCTGTTTGGGCAGTATTGCTATGTGTGATGGAGGTTGGCTGGTCCAAAAAAGGCACTCTGAAATATGCAAGATCTCCAAAACCATTCTTCAGAGGGTATTAATTTTCAGAAAGAGATATGTATCAGTTTTAAAGATCTAGTCAAAATGATCTCAACGACACTGCTCTGCATTTTGTTGATGCAGATCAAAGTGAGCCAGATTGGAAGGAATGTGTGTTCAGAAAGATGGACGAGCTGTAATCAATGGTAAACAATGATTCTCATGATGATGATCATGATAATTCATGTAGAATAGAAGCACTGAATATCATGCTTAGATGGTTAAACTCCGTTTAGCTGAAAATGGTCATTACCTTGCACTTGTGTGGTGCAAATGGTACTTCCAACTGATCAGCCTCTATCTGCATGTGGTCTTGGTCTTAATGTTTACATACACAAACATCATCATCTTCTAATGCAAGCACTGTGCAATCAGCAAACATCCCATTTCTAACTTTATGAAGGTCAGTCGTTGATAAAGCAGCTCAAAATGATTGAGGCTTGGATTCCAGAAGCAATGTCCTAGGACTACAACTGATAACAATGATTCCTTACCCATTGGAATCTTCCAAACCTCAATTTCGACCAATTTACAATTCCCCAGGGTTTCCTGAAGCCACACTTCACCAATTTCAGAAGAGTCGAGGCACTCTCATCATTGAGACTAGTTCGGACTGAAATCCAGGCAAAAAAGGTTGGCCCAAAAATTTTAACTCGGAGTTAAAATGGAGACAGAGACTGATGGATTTTGCTTGGTTATTAAGAAATATGGATCAAAATGGATAAACTTGATTGAGCTGCATAAACCGGATTTAAAGTCAGCCATGATCTAAATAAATGGTGCAATGGGATTTTAAACTTTACCCTTGTTCCTATTCACAGGGAATCATGCACAATAAAGTAATAACTTGCTCATCTGAAATGCAATTTCAAAGTGGATATTATGGTACAAAATTGAGAGATTTTATCTGTCTTCACAAACCCAGAAACTTTCAATACCATACAGTTCCAAACAGAACATTGAATTTTATTTGACGTCATAGATGCCAAGTGGTTGAAGCACATTAATGTTTCAGTGCATGGTGCCACAAACGGATGTGGGTTTACACATGTGATCACAAGCCTTGGCTGGGTTGGAACCTCAGGTTTGCAGCTAGGAGATGAAAAGCACACTTAAATCTGAAGAGTACATAAATGTGAAATCATAATTTTTTCATGCTATCAGGCTTCTAGTTTGAGAGCAAGATTGGCGAAGCAATAGCTGGCAATTTAATTATATGTTATACAAGAACAGAGGTGGAAGAGGAAGTAACACTAATGTTCACACAACAAAAGAGAATATATTAGTTCAAAAAAAGACACAAAGTGCTGGAGTAAGTCAGCGGGTCGGGCAGTATCTCTTGAGAACATGGATAGGTGATGTTTCAGGTCAATAGACAATAGGTGCAGGAGTAGGCCATTCAATGTGATCATGGATGAAGAAGGGTCAGGACCTTTCTTCACACTGATGGTGATGGGGGCGAGGGGTGAGTGCGGAGGGAAAGAAAGCTGGAAGAGGGGAGGTGCAGAACAAAGCCTGGCAAGCATTGAAGAGTTGCCAATTGTAAAGCTAGACAAAGGAATATAGAGGGAAGAAATAGAGAGGAATGGAGGGGAGAAAAGGGTACAAGTCCAGGTGGGGCACAGGGGAAGGAGATAGGGAAGGAAGTGGGGGAGTTGATTAGCATTTTGTACATATTGACCAAGATGCCCTTTCGACGCTAGTTCCACCTGCCTGTGTTTGGCCAATTTCCTTCTAAACCTTTCCTAGCCATGTACCCATATCCCTCCAAACTGGTCCTATCCATGCACCTATCTAATTGCTCAATGATAGTGCCTGTGATAGTCCCTGCTTCAACTACCTCTTCAGGGAACTAATTGCGTATACTCACCACAATCTTTGTGAAAACGTTGTCCTTCAAATTCCTATTAAATTTTTCTCCTCTCAACTTAAACCTATGGCCACTGGTTCTTGATTCCCCTACTCTGGATAAAAGACTGTGCATAAACCTATCTATTCTCTTCATGATCTTACCCACTTCTATAAGATCACCTCACATTCTCCTGCACCACCGAGGAATATAGTCCTATCCTGCCTCACCTCTCCAGATGGCAAAGCCCCTCAAGTTCTTAGAAAGGGCCTGTCCCACTTTCACGAGGTAATTCACAAATTCTCCCGAGTTTTCCCCTGATTCAAACGCGCAGAATGTTCGTAACGAATCCGTAGGAGTTCGTAGATATATCGTAGTGGCTCGTTATGCTAGCCGTAGGTACTCTGGCATCAGGTAAGTTGGAACGTTTTTTCCAGCCCGATGAAAAAAGTCCACGAGTAAAAAAAGTTGGGATGAAAAAAATTGTAACTTTTTACTCGTAGTTAGTTAGTGGGCAGACCATAGTAGGCTGTGAGGGTAGTCGTAAGTAGTCGTGGGTTCTCGTAGATATTCGCGGGTACTCATAGCTTGGCAGCTGGACAGGTAAGTGAAAAAAAAAGCTTACGGCAACATCAGCACGTGACCTCCGTCACTCCAGTTTGTGAGCATATTCGTGGAAGGTCATAGGAGTTCATAGATTACCAAAATCTTGATTTTTTAATCTAGATCCTTTAAACTCGGCAGAGGTTTTGGATTAAGTCATGAAAGTGGGACCGGCCCTAAAATCTTCTCTGCACTCTTTTCAGCTCAACATCCTACATGCAGCAGAATGACAAAAACTGAACACAGTACTCCAAATAACATATAGGAACAGGTGTTAATTCTCCTGTGGTTGTAGGAGAAAGTACCTGAGGAGGGGGTGGTTTGGATGGGAAGGGAAGAGTGAACCAAGGCATTGCAAAGGGAGCGGTCTCCACAGAAGGGGAATGGGTAGGGATGGGAAGATGGGAATGGTGATGGGATCATGTTCGAGGTGGCGAAGAACAATGTGCTATATGCAGGAGCTGGTGGAGTGAAAGGCGAAGACCAAGGGATTTCAGTTTTAAACTGGAGCATACTAAATTAAATTTTAAACAAGTATTTTGAAAGTAAACTTCTGAAGTGCAAACCTAAAACAGAAATTCTCAATTACTACTGCCATGACTATACAGCATTCAATATGAATTTGCAAAACATGTAGTTACTGGTAAAAACACAATTATGTGCCACAAAGAAGCAGAAAATATTTATCAAATACAACTAATGCAGGCTATTTCAGGTATGATGATTTACAGGGAGTGGGAAAAAAAAGCAATTTTACAATCTATAAAGATTTGTGCAAGAAAGAAATGCAGACTCCTGATTTTTAAGCTCATGTAATTTGATTTTTTTTTAAAGCCAGGTTGATTCAAACACAAAATTAATGCCATAGGAGGACATGGACAGAATATTATTTATGAAAAATCTGTTTGTGTCAGGTAAATAATATAATATTGCAAAGTATCACAAAATTCTCACTTCAAACATTAACACAAGGACAAATTATTTTTTAATGTTGTCTGATCTATTTTAATCTTGCCCAAGAAATGTGTTCAATTAGTCCTGGCAGATATTATAATGAAGTATGCTGCAACGGTCAGCATTTGTACCAATGCACTTTTTTAAGCAAAATGCCATCATCATATTACAGAGATTTATATGCATTGCACTGCCAATGAAGGTAGCCATATTTCAAAAGCATATTTTGTGAACTGGGATCTTAACAGCCTGGGAGAATTATTTTTAAAACTAAGCCAACCCCCAGAAAATATTTGTCACTGCCTTCTATCTTCACAAGAGAAATAGTAATCAGACACAAAACGTGACACCACTCCAGCATATAGTGGGCTTAAGTTGGATGTCACATTACTTGCCAACCAATTGAAGATTGCAATAGTCAAGAAGCCAGATCTACTTTCACAAAGGCAAACTCTCAGAAGATTGCTGGCCTGGATGGAGTCCCTGGACCAGTTTTGACACTGTCCACCAATCAACTGGCCACTGCCTTTAATGAAGTCTTCAACCTTTCACTTCAACAGTCTTCTATTTCCATCTGCTTCAAGGAAACCCCCATTACACGCCCCAAGAAAAATACAGTGACCTGCTTGAATAATTAATGACCAGTAGCTCTAACCTCAACTAACCTACCGCACCGTGCTTTGAAGATTGATAATGACCCCATCCGTTACCAGTCTGCCAGAAAATCTAAACCCATTGTAGTTTGCATACAGGAAAATTAGGGCTACGGAAGACCACATCTCTCCTGCATTACATTCAGCCCAGCATCACATTAACTATCGGAACATCTATGAATAGATATTATTAACTACAGCTCAGCCTTAAACACTATCATACTTAGTAAACTCATCCCTAGAATTCTGAATCTTGGTGTTGGGGCCTCCAACTGGCAACTGGACATCTAAACTGACATCTAAACTGACAAACACCAGTCAGTTAGAATTGGTCATAACATTTCCACCATCCTGACACTGGTGCCCCTCAGGATTGTATGCTCAGTTTGTTCATTTAGTACTTGTAACTCCATGACTGTGTGGCTAAGTAGAAAACCAACTCAATCTTTATATCAATTGATACAACCTAATCTGGTCCCTTCACATCATGTGGCGATCAAGAAAGCACATCAGTGCATTAACTTTCTTAGCTGTCAAACATGGGTTCCTCTCATACAAGTGTCTGCCTTACCCATCCCAATGAAAAGTTGTTTTTTTGGATCTGCAACACCAACTAGATAATAGCAGCTAATGCAATCCAGGCTTCCAATATTCCATCTCATAATTGAGACACAAGAAACTGTAGATGCCAGAACCTTAAGCAAAACAAAAAATGCTGGAAAAACTCAGCATGCAGGCAGCATCTGGAGAGGGAATGGACAGGTGATGTTTCAGGAAAGGACCCTTCTTCAGACATATCACTTTAATTATTGTAGAGTAATAGTTAAAAGCATGAAAAACCAACACATATGAGCAAGTTATAACACTGCAACTTCTGGCCCTGCTAGTGTTAAGCATGCAGACAAGATATATCCCTCTGTGCATGCACATTATAAATAATTAACCCCTAGGGATCTCAGACACAATGACCTGGGGAATCAGGTAACAGCTTCCTGCTCAGAAAATCTCCCTATCGAAACATATAATGCGAATCTGTTAATTAGATTAGGTTTGTCATTTTATCTTACATAAAGTTTGGTGCCTTACTGTAGACACACAATGTCAATTGTACCAAGGAATCTTTTACGTACACAGCAATAGACCAATGAGTATTAGCTTCCACTGAAGCAGCATCTATATCGTGACCAAAGTCTGTAGTACAGCTTGAAACTACAATCTTTTCAATGGAGTCAATAGTGTTCAGCCCAGCCAAGCTGATATAGAGGTTTGAAATCAGATATTATATTTTGATTTATACATTTACTGTGTGGTTCTTCAACAGAAAGAATACTGAATGTTCATTGGAGGACATGGCCTGTTTCCATATTCTAATACTCTATTATTCCTGTAAAATGTAGAGAAAAACAATAAACTACCGATGCTAGAAATCTGACACAACAGAAAGTGCCGGAACTACAGATACAGATAGCCTTTATTGTCATTCAGACCGAAGTCTGAACAAAATTTCATGCCTGCAGTCATACATACAATACAATAAAAAACAACAATAAACACATAGTAACATCCACCACAGTGAGTCCACCTAGCACCTCCTCACTGTGATGGAGGCAAAAGTCTTAGGTCTGCAGTCTCTTCCCTCCCCTTCTCCCTCTGCGCTGAGGCGATACCCCACCGGACAATGTTAAAAACAGTCCCGCGACTCAAACACCGTCAACTCAATCAACTAGTTAGCAGGTCAGGAAAATCTCTGCAGAGACAAAGTTCTCTCCCTATTGATGCTGCCAGATCTATCAAACTTTTCCAACGTTTTTCTCACTTGGTGCCTGAAGTGATCCACAACATTGATTTATATTATTTACTCAAGCATAATCCTATGATCTAACGTGGTCCTAAATCTCAATGAATCTGTAAATTGAAACTGCAATCATTTTATTCAGTGATTTTAAGTACAGGCAGTTCTGCTATAATTTGTGTGTCATTAACATGAATTCGATATCACACGAGTCATGAATTAACGAAAAACGATTTGAATTACACGGGCCAAATTGGTTTTGATTGAAAACTGAAGAACAACTTCAAAGTTACTTTGTAAATTAACAAGCAGAGAACAAGAAACAGTTTTGGACGGTATATAGGACAATAAAATTACAGTGCGGTTCCGAATCAACTTCAAGCTCCTCTTTGTTTACAAATCCCTTGATGGGCTTGCCTCCACCTACATCAAAAATCTGCTTTCCCACCATACCGCTTCCAGGTCCCTCAGATCGGCCGACTTGGGGTTACTGACCATCCCGCGGTCTAGGCATAAGCTCAGGGGCGACCGCGCTTTTGGGGTTGCAGCACCTAGATTATGGAACAGCATCCCTCTTTATCAGAACTGCCCCCTCCATCAACTCTGTTAAGTCTAGACTTAAAACTTATTTCTACTCTCAAGCCTTTCTCGAGGTCCTCTGCGAGAGTGCTGTATGTACGTATTTATGTATGTATTGGTGATCTATCTATGTACCACTGTTTGTAACACGTGAGTACCTGCACTAATGTAAAGCACTTTGGTCAACAATAGTTGTTTTTAAATGTGCTATAGAAATAAAATTGATTTGACTACGTTTCTTCTCCCTGCATTAATCAGACACCATTGTCTCTTAAGAACACAGCTGCTACCTTTAACCAGGGGTGGGCATTGAAATTGACAAGCAATCATTTCTATTGACACTTGCGTAACTACACCCTATAAAACAATGTAACATATAGCCTAACAAAAATTAAGTAATTGCTTTTGAAATGGCCTTTGTTTGTAAACAAAAAGTCATCAGTCATTTTTCTGTACTCCTATAAGCTGATGTCCGATTGCTCCAATAAAAATCCCTTCACTTCAGGAATCAACTTTGTAAACAATCGCTGAATCATCTCCAATGTTACCTCTCAAACGTGAGCAAAACAATACATGGTATTCCAGAAATTGAGAAAATTAGTGTAGGGGAAAGCGTCTTTGTAAAATATGTTCGAAGAGCAGGAGAGCAGCAAGAATCACAAAGCAGGAGGTGATAGAGGATCTCACAAAATTCTTGTACAAAGGAGGTGGACATCTTCAAAGTAGGTGTACCTTGAGGGGATTTTGGAGAGTGGAGCAGTAAAATGGAGACACAAGGAACTGCAGATACTGGTTTAAAGAAAAAGACACAAAGTGTTGGAGTAATTCAGCGTCTCTGGATGTGGTCTTACCAGCAATTGTAGCAAAACCCTCCTTTCATAATCCATTCCTCTTTCAAAAGTTATGTTTGTTAATTGTGACTTATTGCTCAGGAAATAAGCACTTGAGAAATAAAGAAGTTTTATTAACTTGCTTTGTTAACTACTTTACGATTTTTATGTTTTAGCCCCAAGTCTCTCTGCTTCACAACCTCACTAAGAAGTTGCTACGTACAAGCAAATTTGTTAGTTACCAAATATTTGGAAACTTCTATTTCTTTAAAAATTGCTTCATAACTGTGGAGAGCAGAAAATCACATTCAGTAAAAAAAAAATTAGGATGATGCAAAGTGGTTGAGGTCAAAATCAGCTGCAGGGAAGAAGCCCGAGACACATTATTGAAGGATTACAAAACGCACCAGACATAGAAACATAGAAAATAGGTGCAGGAGTAGGCCATTCGGCCCTTCGAGCCTGTACCACCATTCAATATGATCATGGCTGATCATCCAACTCAGTATCCTGTACCTGCCTTCTTTCCATACCTCCTGATCCCTTTAGCCACAAGGGCCACATCTAACTCCCTCTAAAATATAGCCAATGAATTGGCCTCAACTACCTTCTGCGGGAGAGAATTCCAGAGATTCACCACTCTCTGTGTGAAAAAAAGGATCAGACCCTCATTGTCAAAGTCACATCACATGGACCTTGATTAACAGCTATTAAAAACAGTCCTTATACATAGCACAAGATTTGAATAATAAAATATTATGATATGATAACACCATAAAGCTGCCATTTACTTAACAATAAAATTCAACAACTGGTATTAAATCTAATTGAAAACCAACACAAAACATTAGAACAAGTATATATAGCCAGTTCATCAAAATGGTCAAAAAACAAGCGAGTCCTAAACGAATCACCAAGGTCAAACGTGATCAAGAAGATAGCTGCAAAACAATTGAGTCACACTACTCAGCGGACTGCTCACAAAGAGTTCCACAAATCTACCATTTGCCTGAACGATACATTTGTCTGAACCAATTAGTGACTGTCCTCTGGGAAGATGAAGTGTTAATTGGGTCAAGGTGATTGCAAAATGTCTCAGCAACAGATATTAAGGAAACATTAGTATGCTCTAGCAATTTAGGTTCACAATTTAGATAATCTCCTGGAATTAGATATATCGCTTTAGATGTTGAATCTTATCCACTGCTCATTCAAAATTGCAAAAAAGCTCTGCTATCATCACTTTTCTGAATATAAGCCATTGTTTCCCCTTTTCCTTATGTCCTAACCTCAAAAATCAATTTCTACCACTGATGCAGATGGAGCTTTGCCACACTAACTTCCTGTCTGACGCAGTACATTGTTATCTCACAGCTCTCAACTAGACATCACTGAACTGAACATTTACATTAATGAAAAGCTTCAAACTGTAATACCTTCGACCCATCTCTGCCTGGGCCTGAAGTTCTGTCAAGGCAAGCAACTGCAAGCAATATCCATGTACAAAATAGAGATTATCCTCCCTATAACAGCAGACAATAAGTTACACATTTGTCAGTAAATTAATAATTCACTTTCAGAACCATAATCCAATATGTAGCATTTCAGACACACAACCCAAAAACTATCTTTATTTAAATGTCCTACATTAGTTCAGTAAGCCTAAGCCGAGAGAGACAGACAGACAGACAGACAGACAGACAGACAGACAGACAGAGAAAGAGAGAGAGAGAGAGAGAGAGAAGATGGGACAGAGAGACAAGAAAGGGAGATGACTAAGTCTTTCATTTATTAAGTTTCAATCAAACAGGAAGTGCCTCAGCCCTTGAACAAAAGTGTTACAATAAGCAAAAAAATGAACGATCCTGCGTTGCTGTCATCCTGCTCCCTTCCCTTGACCTCAATTTGACTCTCCCGTGGTCCATCATTATTAAAACAGCAGGGTAAAATGTGAGGTGAGGCATGAAGAGTGTTCAGGGGAGTTGCTGTTTGAGGAGTGGGAGGAAGGAGGATAGTGTGAAGAATGTGCAGCAGAACCCTCATATAGAAAAGGGACCAGGTGTCAGGGGGTGTAGGAGAAAGGGTAAAGAGCTCTCATTAAGGAGGATGAAGAAATGGGACCAGAAAGCGATTTGGCGATGCAAGAGAGGGAGGGCGGGTCAGGATTGTATGGAGAGTTGGAAGGATGTAGTAGGAGGAAATGTACGCAGTGTAGAAGTTTGGAACAAGGGGATATAGGGAGGAGATGGGATGGAGTAAGGGGATGTGCAGGGGAAGGAAGAATGGGAGAGGGAAGATATATGGGAAGGGGGGCAGGTAGAGAAGATGGGAGAAGCAGGATGTGCGGGGAGAGGGCGGGGTGAAAGATGGAGAGGGGTAATGAAAAATGGGAGAGGGGTGATTTATGAAGGGTGAGGGGATGTATGAAGGGAGAGGGGGATAGGGGGGTGGGGGTGAATGGGATAGGAGAGGGTGAGGATGGGAGGAGTGAGGGGGGAGGTGAGGTGGGTGAGGAGGGGAGTGAGGATGGGAGGGGGGGTGGGAGGGGGATGGGGTTGAGGATGGGAGAGAGGGAGGAGGATGGGAGGAGGAGGATAGGGGGGGGGGGTGAGATTGAATCTGAATCTGAGGATGGGAGAGAGGGTGAGGATGGGAGATAGGGGGTGAGGATGGGAGATAGGGGGTGAGGATGGGAGGGGGAGAGGGATGAGGAGGAGGATAGAGGGGGTGAGGATGGGAGAGAGAGGGTGAGGATGGGAGGGGAGTGAGGATGGGAGAGGGTGAGGATAGGAGAGGAGTGAGGATGGGAGAGTGGGTGAGGGAGGGGGTGAGGATGGGAGGGTGGGGTTGAGGATGGGAGGGGTGGGGTTGAGGATGGGAGAGAGGGAGAGAGGATGGGAGGAAGGAGGATAGGGGGGGGTGAGGTTGAATCTGAATCTGAGGATGGGAGAGAGGGGTGAGGATGGGAGATAGGGGGGTGAGGATGGGAGATAGGGGGTGAGGATGGGAGGGGGAGAGGATGGGAGGGGAGGAGGATAGAGGGGGTGAGGATGGGAGAGAGGGTGAGGATGGGAGGGGAGTGAGGATGGGAGGCAGGATTAAGTATGGAAGAGAGGGGGTGAGGATGGGAGATAGGGGGTGAGGATGGGATGGGGGGGATGAGAATGTGATAGGGTGGATTAGGATGGGGGGATGAGGGGATGAGGGGGGGGATGGAATGGAATGGGGGGAGGAGGGGGGGGAAGGAGGGGAGAGGGGGAATAATGGGGGAGGGGGGGTGAACAGGGGAGGGAGGGGGGTGGTAGAGGGAGAGGATGGGATCTCCAGAGGTAGGAGAGCTGTTCAGGGGAGAGGAGGTGGGATGCACGGGGAGAGGATGGGATGCACGGGGAGAGGATGGGATGCACGGGGAGAGGGGAGCTGTCCAGGAGGATCGGACAGGGGCGGTGCGGTGCTCAGGGTGAGGGTGAGAGGACGGGGCTGGGGAGACACTGGGTCGGTCTGGACGGGGATGGAGGATGATCGGCAGAGATTTGCCCCCCATCGGCCCGCGGTACCTGTGACGCGGGGGTGTGCGGACGGTCTCCGGAGCTGAGGGTGTCCATGCCGGGCCGGGAGGAGGCGAGGCGAGGCGAGGTGAGGGCGGGTGTGGGTGTGGAGCCGGGCTGGGCTGGGCTGGGCCTCGCGCCGCCGCCGCTGCCGTTGCTCCGCCGCTCGAGCTCCGCACACAGCTGGCACTGACGTCACCGCCAACGGCGCGCATGCGTCAGCACGCCCCCTGGCCAGAGGCAGCGAGCAGGTGGCAGTGATGGCGGCAGCGGGGGAGCAGTGATGGTGGCAGCGAACAGGTGGCAGTTAGGTCAGTGATGGTGGCAGTGAGGGCAGTGATGGTGGCAGCGAGGGCAGGGATGGTCGCAGCGAGGGCAGTGATGGCGGCAGCGAGGGAGCAGTGATGGCGGCAGCGAACAGGTGGCAATTAGGTCAGTGATGGTGGCAGTGAGGGAGCAGTGATTGTGGCAGTGGGGGCAGGGATGGTGGCAGTGAGGGAGCAGTGATTGTGGCAGTTAGGTCAGTGATGGTGGCAGTGGCAGTGAGTAGGCGGCAGCGGGGGATCAGTGATGGTGGCAGCGAGCAGGTGGCAGTTAGGTCAGTGATGGTGGCAGTGAGGGCAGTGATGGTGGCAGCGAGCGAAGGCAATGATGGTGGCAGCGAGCAGGTGGCAGTTAGGTCAGTGATGGTGACAGTGAGGGCAGTGATGGTGGCAGTGGGGGAGCAGTGATGGTGGCAGCGAACAGGTGGCAATTAGGTCAGTGATGGTGGCAGTGAGGGCAGTGATGGTGGCAGTGAGGGCAGTGAGTAGGCGGCAGTGGGGGCAGTGATGGTGGCAGTGAGGGCAGTGATGGTGGCAGCGAGGGCAATGAGTAGGCGGCAGTGAGGGCAGGGATGGTGGCAGTGAGGGCAGGGATGGTGGCAGTGAGGGCAGTGAGTAGGCGGCAGTGGGGGCAGTGATGGTGGCAGCGCGCAGGTGGCAGTTAGGTCAGTGATGGTGGCAGCGAGCTAAGGCAAATGAGGGCAGTGAAGGTGACAGCGAGCAGTTGTCAATGATGGCGGCAGTGAGGGCAGGGATGGCGGCAGGAATGGAGCAGTGAGGGCAGGGATGGCGGCAGGAATGGAGCAGTGAGGGCAGTGTGCGGGCAGGGAATGGCGCCAATATGAGGGCAGGAATAATGCCAGTGAGGGGCCAGAAGGGCAGGTATTATATCAGTGTGAGGGCAGGGACAGGGACAGGCCAGGAGGTGTCCGTGAGAAGTCAGGGATGGGGCCAGGAGGCGTTGGCAACAGTGGGAGAAGGGCTGGGGGGAAACCAGAGACAGGAACAGCGATTACAAATAATAATAATAAACTTTATTTCGGACTCAAGGTCCAGACAAGGGACAACATTACATAAAAATACATTGTATATTAAAAACATCATAAAGTACATATAAAATCTTAGTATATCACTTATAAAAGCATCATAAATTATATATTAAAAAAAAACAATACATGAATTAAAATCCAGAATAAAAAAGAATGATCAATGTACTACAACGAGACAACGATACCAGTGTCTCCACAACTGGGATTCGTAGCTAAACCTTATGTTTGACAAGGCCACAATAATTACATTTTCCGAGTCATTTATCCTGCAAATGAATTTATACATGTGATTTCTTAGGAGAGCTTCTAAAGTACTGACTCCTGCAGCCACAAACATGTTACTAGCACTACACCATCTAGGTTTCCTTAGCAGTGTTCTCATGGCATAATTATATTACACTTTTAGTCTCTGCAAACTTGAATGCAAGCATAAAAAAAATGTAATGGATTGAGTCCATCTGTGTGAAGAAAAAGTGGCTGTGTTGTGTACAACCACTAGGTATTATTTAAGAAGTATTTATGTTTGAATAAGGTAACAAATCTTTTCTAAATTGGTTTTCACTTGTAAAATGAATGTTTAATACTGTGTGTTTCAAAGTGATGCTGTTCTTCTTGAAACACAATATCCATCCACATGTATAATAACAAAGTGTTCAGATGTGTCATTAAGTTACAGGTACAACGTGAATGTTAGTTATTTTGTTTTGCTGTGCAATTTTGTTGCTGATGTTCTAGATAACAACAATGACTGGTCCTAAAAAAATTGCAACAAAGTTAAAAGGTGTTCTGAGAGGTGTTCTGAGAATAAGTAGTTCTTTATTCCTTTATTTATATTAGGATGTCAATTGCAACCAGTTATGGCAACAGGGTGGAAGTTAAGGTAAATAATGTTTAATTGTCAATTGTACCAACAACAACAGTTAAATTCCTTCTTGCTATGCTTAAGAGGTCTGTAAACACAATAATAAGTAGATAATAATCAAAAATACATTAAATCAATAATCATAACACAGGATAACTAATATAGTGCAAAAAAAAGCCAAAGTCCATAGCGCAAACAAAGATATACTCCACTGAAGACCTTAGTTGCTGAGGAGATTGTTATATTATCCAGACGCTGATGGTTCCCAGAAAGAAGCTGTTCCTGAACCTGATGGCCACTGTTTTCAAGTTCCTGTAACTTCTCCATAGTAGTAGTGAAATGAAAGTGGGGCGAGGATGAAGTAGGTCTTTGATATTGGCAGCCTTTAAAAGTAACACCTCTAATGGTGCACACTATCTGTCTATCAGTCTCCGCTCTTTTTGTTCCTGGGTGTTTGAGTTAAAGAACCAGGCCATGATGCAACCAGCCAGTATTCTCTCTACCATGCATCTATTGCAATTTGATAGAGTATTCATTGACACACCACATCTTCTCCATATACTAAGGAAGTAGAGGCATTGATGAGCTTTATTTGAGATTGCATTCATGTGCTGGATAATGGACAGATATTCAGAGATATGCACACACAGGAACTTAAAACTTTTAACTTTCTCCATCACTGTCTTATCAATGAAGACAAGGTCATGGATTCTTCTTCTTCTTCTTTCATGTGGCGTGCACAGCCTAAAGTTGTTGGACAACTTGTTCTATTTGATCTTCCATTTGTGCACGTCGAGTTGATTGCATTAGTCAAAACAGGGCGGACCACGTGAAAGTTGCAATCTTCCACCCCAATCATGGATCTCTGATCTTACCTGACTGAAGAACACAATCAGTTCCTTGTTCTTGTGAACGTTAAGAACAACACTGTTATTCTAGCACAATTGAGTCAGATTTTCAATCTCCCTCTTGTACTCTAACTCATCATTCCCTGTTATTTGTCCAACAATAGTTGTATGGCTAGTGCAGGAAGCAGCACCAGTCCAGCCATTGATGTAGCCTAGAGGAATAGTTGGGAAGTGGTATGGGGGAAGGTTTGGAGCAGGAACTGTTCCACGTAGCCAATAAAAAGGAATGAAGTTAGGGCTCTGATTGCATTTGTGCTGCCTCCTGCACCTGTGGAACTCAGCAATTTCATTACCTTTCCTCGTGACTTCCACCCTGTTCTCAAATGATCATTTCTGACACTTCCCTCCCTCTTCTAGGTCTGTCTCCATATCAGAAGCAAACTATGCACTGACATTTACTATAAGCCTTCCTTCCATCCAGCCCATCTTGATGGTGCATTAAGGCTGGACACAACCTGGCCATTTTCCCTTTCTTTGTCCTGATAGACAATACTGGAAATATTTAAATTTAAGAACAACGTCTTCCACACTGCTATGGAACTCTTGAACCATTCACCTTTTTCACGCACCTGCCCCAGAGGTGCTACCACTCTACCTCATTCAATTATTCTGTTATTGTACTTTTGAACTACTTGGGATGTTTCAATCTTTCCCCATTCTGCTCTCACCTTCCTAAAATGTGTTTTCTCCATCTGCCCTCCTTCTGGTCCTACCATATTTGTTCCCTTTCCCATACCCACCCCTCCTGCAGTCCCTCTTCACCCATTTTTCTCTCATCACCCCTACCAATTCCATTCAACTACCAAATGCACATTTCACCCACAAGGTTCTGCATTCACCCCCATCTGGTCCTGATTCCTTCACCCATTCCTTCTCTCCAAAGATGCTGCCTGTCCCGCTGAGTTACTCCAGCTTTTTGTGTCCATTGTTTAAACCAGCATCTGCAGTTCCTTCTTACACACTCCTTACTTATCAGATTCCAGCACATACAGCCTTTGTGTTCCTGCTTAATTATCACCTCCATCTTCTCCCCTTACCCCACCTGGCTCCACCTGCCTTTTTTTTCCTTTAGTCCTTCTCCATTTATAATGCACCTGCCTCCAACTCTGAAAACTACCCTTCAAGCACCCCTTCTCAGATAACCAATGAACTGTGGATAGTCACACAACTGCCCCTTTCCTCTTTATTCTGGCTATTTCCCCCCCTTTTGCAGAGTCCCCAAAACTTTTGACAATTCCTTTCCCCTCTCCCCCGCTCCCGCTCCAAGGATGCTGATCCACCCATTCAGTCCCTCCAACAGATAGTGTATTGCTTCTTTTCCAGCATTAGCAATTTATTGTGTTTTCAATACTGAGATTTGTATTGATTGAGATACCAATCTACTGGTTGTATGGTTAACTCATGGATTAATAGTCTAGTGGTCTTAATTTTAAAGATCCTAAATTAAGATTTCAAATCCCAGTGTGGGATTTATTTTTGCTTTCTAATATCACCTTGACATAGTAATCCTAATGGAAACATGCTGGCTTACTCCTGCTGTTCTTTTTTGTGTTCTTTGGCAGAACAATTTTAACTACCCAGTTTAGCTTTTTTAAGAATGCGATTGTTAATAATCTACTGAAATAGCCACTTGGTTGTGCAACAAAGAATAACAATAAAATGAGGATGTCCCTGTAGGAATAACCATCGTGTTCATATGGTGAAGGTGAAGAGGGAAGCTCACTGTTACCATGCCAAGGGCAATAAAGCAGGAACAATACATGCTGACCTAGCTGGTGATACCCACAATTTGTGGAAGTTTATCCATAAAACTTTACCTCGTTATTTGACACAAGGAAGCAGAAAGGAAATAACAAAACATTAAATAATATTCTCCATTAACACTGTAGGGTTTGGAGAAAGAAATGATCATAAATAAATCACTTTACTTTTCATGAAAAAACTGCCAATGATTCATCGCGAAACTGTTTCGTTGCAGCATGATCTAGAGAGTTATTTATGATGAATTATTTACCGACAACATTATTTATAAAACAAATATTCATCTTCCTCTCAGAAAATAATTTAAGGTTTTCAGTTTTAAGTTATTGTTTTCACTATTTCATTTTGTAAAGTTCTGAAAAATGGTGGGAAGTAATTTGGATTTTGAGAACATAGCTTAGATTCTCAAATTACTGCTCCGCCAATAAATAACTTCAGGATGAATCATGGACTATGCTCCCACTCTTATAAATTAAATCACATTATGAACAAGGAATTACAATTACTAGTCCAGGCCCATGTCATCTGAAAAAGAACTACCCACCTGACTCCTGACTACCCATATAGTCACTTGAACACAAATAAATGTCCCAAGCCATTAAATTACTGTGTGATAAAAACAATTTCTGGGAAGGGAAAGATTAGTATAAATAACAAGTTTCATATTGGGAGACTTTGATCGAGAGAGTGGAGCACACTGAGTGGGAAAAACAGAGGGGGGTGGGCAAACCCAATGTTATCAAATGGAGACTACCTGAGCAAATCCTCCTGTCTTTTACTGATCTTATCGTCACTGAATTCCACTATTTTTTTAATCAGCTGTTTTTTTTCTCTGAAGAATAGTAAAACAGCCTAGTTCTCAAATAACTTTCAACAAAGACTCTAAAATAATAATAGAACATACCCACCATTCCTCTATTAAGCTTCTATCAATTATTTACTGACAACATTACTTATAAAGTGAATATAAACATTTCCTGCACTGATGTTTAAGAAAGGACTGCGGATGCTGGAAAAATCAAAGGTAGACAAAAATGCGGGAGAATCTCAGCGGGTGAGGCAGCATCCGTGGAGAGAAGTAATTGGCAACGTTTCGGGTCGAGACCCTTCTTCAGACTGATGTCGGGGGGGGGGGGGGGGAGGCAAGAAAAGAAGATGACGGAGACAGTAGGACGTGGGAGAACAGGGAAGGGAAAGGAGGGAGAAAGCAAGGGCTATCTAAAATTAGATGTCAATGTTCATACCGTTGGGGTGCAAGCTATTCAAGCAAAATATGAGGTGCTTTTCCTCCAATTTGTGATGGGCCTTACTCTGACAATGGAGGAGGCCCATGACAGGAAGGTCAGAGTGGGAATGGGAAGGGGTTCGGTGAAGCGATTGCCAAGCCTGCGCTTGGTCTCACCGATGCAGAGAAGTTGATACCTGGAACAGCGGATGCAGTAGATGAGGTTGGAGGGGGTGCAGGTGAACCTCTGCCTCACCTGGAACGACTGATTTGGTCCTTGGATGGAGTCGAGGGGGGAGGTAATGAACAAGTGTTGCATTTCCTGCGGTTGCAGGGGAAAGTACCCGGGGAGGGGATGGTTTGGGTGGGACGGGACGAATTAACCGGTCTCTGCGGAAAGCAGAAAGGGGAGGAAAAGGGAAGATGTGGCCAGTAGTGGGATCCCTTTGGAGGTGGGGAAAATGTCGGAGGATTATATGTTGTATGCAACGGCTGATGGGGTGGAAGGTGAGGACAAGGGGTACTCCATCCATGATACAAATAGGGGGAGGCTGAATAAGAGCGGAGCTGTGGGATATAGAGGTGACCCTGGTGAGAGCTATAATGGAAGAGGGGAACCCCCGTTTCCTAAAGAATGAGATCTCCACTGCCCAAGTATGGAATATCTAACGGGCGCAGATGTGGCGTAGACGGAGGAATTGGGAGTAGGGGATAGAGTATTTTCAGGAAGCAGGGTGGGAAAAGGTGTAGTCAAGATAGCTATTGGAGTCAGTGGGTTTGTAGTAGATGTCGGTCGGTAGTCTGTTGCCTGCGATGGAGATGGTGAGATCTAGAAACGGTAGGGAGATGTCGGAAATGGTCCAGGTGAATTTGAGTGCCGGATGGAAATGCATTGTCAGTGAGTTCTGCATGGTGCAGGAGACAACACCAATGCAGTTGTCAATATAGCAGAGGTAGAATTTGGGGATAGGGCCAGTGTATGCCTGGAACAGGGATTGTTCAAAATGCTCTACAAGGAGGCTGGCATAGCTGGGGTCCATGCTCGCGCCCACAGCTTCGCCTTGGTAAGGACCAGCTCTGCTAGGTGGAGGAGTGCCTATCTATTCCCTGCACTGAGGCAGCTCACACAACTAATGGCCCAGATGTTGCTAAAGATGAAGTGTGTTAAAGACACTGGGGATTATTCATGTACAAGTCATTCTACAACTTCTTGCGAGGAAGACATACACCAATAATTGTGAATTACCATAGGTTATTATTTAATTTAAACAGCTCTGTTCACCTTGCAAAATTGGCAACTTGCTTTCAACTGCCTTGCGAGTTTTATGGAGATGCAAATTAACTACCTATCAAAAAATAAGAATAAATAAAACTGCAAATGCTGGGAGCCTGAAATAATAAATGCTTGGAAAATCTCTGAGGAATCTGCGAAAGGTGAAACAGAGTTAACAAATCATTTCAGAGACTCTCTTCAGAACCTTGTAACTGCCCATCAAATTCATCGTATCCAGCAATATCTTCGATAATTGAACAATTAAAGGCATGAAATTCCTTTTCTTCAGGGTTTGACGGAGATATTTTAAATGATGTTTATATTTCCTTACCCTTATCTCTCTATAAACAATTATTTTGCTAACTTCATATTGCCATCAGCACCTGAGTTGATATTGAATTCACCTGCTATAAATTACATTTCCTTCTTGATCACTGCAATGTTTAGTTCTCAATTCTAGGTAGTAATTTGTATTTTGTAAATTAAATTGAGAACATTGTTGTTCTCTTGTCCACCAAGACCTATAATCCCCAGTGTCATTCGAGCTATAAAAGGCTCTAGACTAAAACAAGACTATTTGGCTGATTATGACCATGAAGCTGAAAAAGAGCTATTGTGCGGTTATGGTGGTGCAGTGGTAGAGTTACTGCCTTACAGCAAATGCCGACTACAGGCTCTGTCTGTCCGGAGTTTGTACATTTTCCCCGTGACCTGCGTGGGTTTTCTCCGAGTTCGTTGGTTTCCGACGTACAGGTTTGTAGGTTAATTGGCTTGGTAAATGTAAAAATTGTCCCTAGTGGGTGTAGGATAATGTTAATGTGCGGGGGATCGCTGGTCGGCGTGGACCCAGTGGGCCGAAGAGCCAGTTTCCGCGCCGTATCTGTAAACTAATCTAAACTAAACCCGAGTATTGTATTGTATTGTATTGTATATCTTTATTGTCATTTCCTGAGTATTCGCATACCCAGAGGAAACAAAAAAACGTTGCTCAACCAGTGTCCATTCAGTGTGCATGAAAAATAAATAGAAATAAAAAATACATGTATCATGATCAAATTTAACACTCTACTAAACATTCAACAGGCGTTCCGACCGGCAGCGGCACAACAGTGGCTCTGCTGCAGTGTGTCCTGCCTTCTATTCCATAGCACAGTAAGTTGCAACATATCTATGTTTAAATATGGCAAGGTTTTGCCTACACTACATTTTCAGGCAATGAGTTTGGCTCTTTCCTCCTCTGGGTAAAAAAACAAATCCAAATTTTTTTTTTGAACCAATTACCTTAGCTACAATAATCTACTAGCAATTATCAACTTGCACATCAAGCAAATTATTGGGCATAAAGCCATAAAATATTCATGTGCAAACAAGTTTAACATACAAAGTTTGCAGCAGGATGGTCACTGCAACTATATCTGCAGCTAAATAATTTTGGATCCGTTCAATTCCAGAATCACGCTTCAAAGTTCTGCAGAGATACAAGTCCTGCCACCTATAAATTGCGAAACTACAATACACTTATGCTGTAATAGAGGCTAATGCCTATTTGTTATTTGTTCATGTTGGGAAAGCCAACATGCATGTTGCATTGAACTGAGCGATTTGCAAGGCCATCTAATATGGCAATCAGGAGTTAACCATGGTGCTACAGCTTTGCAATCAAATTTGGATGAACAGGGGTAGAGCAACAAATATCAGTTCCATCAGGACATGAGTGCATCCGAGCGATTCAAAATCAAAATCGGTTTCAATAACTAGATTCAAATTTCATTCATGCCATGACACAATTTGAATTTGTTTATTAGTTCTGAGCTCTGCTTATCTAAAAACAGGTATGTAACCACTACACTACTATACCCTTACTGGTAACCTTGAGCTCAGAAGGCAATGGGAAAGAACATGCTGCACTTAGTGGAAGAGAGGAAACACATTTTGGCTGGAAGCTGATACTGTTTCTCTTTGAATCTACAAAGGAACTTTATTTATTGGGTGTGGACATCACTGACAAACCCAACATTTATTGCCTTTGCCTAATTGACTTTGGAAAAATTGCTGAGCTGTCATCTTACATTGTATTCTCACAGTGCCATAGGGCAAGGAGTTTTTCAATGCACACCCATCAATGACGTAAGCACAGAAATATCTTTCAAAATGAGGATGGAATGAGACTTTGAGGGAAATCTGAAGGCGTTGCATTCCCATGCACTTATTGTCCTTGATAATAGTGGAGGCAGATTTGCAGGGTACTGTGAAAGTGTGGAAATAACTACATTTCATTATATAGATGGTACTTTATGCAAATGTGGTGCATCAATGGTGAAGGAGTAAAGATTCACAGTAGTTAATGGGCTGCCAATCAAGTGTACCATTTTGCCTTGGATGGTGTTGACCTTCCTGAGAATTCTCAGAGTTCTGCATGTCTTTCAGGTGGTGGAAAGGATATGGACTGTCATCCAAATATCCTACCAGTTCTTTTAGTCGCAGTATGGGTGAATCCCGCATTACACCGGTGGAAGGAGTGTTGGTGGGGGTATTCTTAGAAAACAGTCTAGCTTCATAGTTCTTATCACAAAGCATGACATGTGCATGTACAACAATAAGTGAGAGTTCAAAATGAAATATATTTTTTGATTAATTATTTACTTTTTTCCATAAATTCTGTAAGAGCAAATTTTGCTCTGTATCTCAAATGTTTGCGTCGGGATTTGATAACACTAAAGGAAAATTTTCATTACTCGAACAGCCATAATGCAGGGTAATGAAATTTTGGTTAATGTTAATACTCAGGTTGTCAATGGTGGGACCTTTGATAAAGATAATAACATTATTATGTTGGGCTCACTCTTATTGGAGATGCTCATTGCCTGCCATTTGCTTGGTGAGATAGTTACTTGCTATGTATCAGGTGATGGCAAGTTTTGGTGTAGGTTACTTTGTTTTCAGAGGAGTTGCACATGGAGGAGAATATGGTGCCATTATCATCAAACATCTCGCGGCTGACATTATGAAAAGTGGGTATTAAAGATGTTTAGGTCTATTACACTGCTGGAAGAAAATCCTGCTGTAATGTTCTGGAGAAGAGATGAATGATTTCTAACAAGTACATCTTCCACTGCATAGTGAGCAGGAAGGAACTGCAGATGCTGGCTTATACCAAGGATAGACACAAAATGTTGGAATAACTCAGCATGTCCTCTCCGGTGAAAAGGCATGGATGATGTTTCAGATCAAAACCCTTCAATTATTTAACTGCCGTGGATAAATGTTCCCTTTGATTCCTTTTGAGTATTTTACCAGGGATTTGTGAATGAATAGGCTTCTGAGACCCACAATTTATTTCTCTCAATTAATGTTCCAACAATCACGGGAGAATGGGAAACCAAACAAGAGTTGTGTGATTATTTTTAAATCATTTATACCACTTCTGTACAAAAAAGATGAGAACAATTGTAGGTGCAAAAGCCATAATTGTCTGGAACAATCTGACTTCAATATGTGCAAGTTAAAAACCTCAGCATTATATCATTATAGCAAAGCTTTCAGAAAGGGAAATGCAACATGAATCATCAACAATCAAACGAAACAGCATTAATCATGTTCTTCAGCCGTGCAAATCAATCGTCTAATGACTGATTGGGAAGTGGATGCTAATGCCTCATTGTGCGAATCAAAAAGGATTTAGCAACCTTTTAGGCTAAAAGGAATAGCTAAATGGATGGAACAATTGTGATAATGCTTTGACCCATCAGAATAACTAAGGCAGGGGAAATTGCCAAGAATCGATCAGTCAAGCAAGATATAAAAACCCAATGCTGCCAGTGCTGGGAATCGAAAATAAAAGTAGAAAATGCTGGAAATATTTAGCTGGGTGCCTGGAAGTATATGCGGAAAGAGAAAAAATAGTCACCATCGCAAGTCCATCATCTTCCATTGGGTTAAAATTAGACTGAATGATGAGTTCGGTTACTGCCAGGCCCTTTGGATATGTTCAGCTTTTCCATCAGAAAGTGAGATGTCCAAACACAAAGTTGCAGAGACAAGAAATTGTAAATGCTAGTTTAGAAAAAAAAATTAACTCCAGTGCTTGAGTAACTCAGCGGGTCAGGCAGCATCTGTGGAGAAAAAAGAATAGATGACATTTCGGGCCAGTTGTGCAGCTGTTCAGCTCATGTGATGCAGTAAATCTGTAACGAAGGTTAGTCGAGTTTTCCTTCATCCTTCAGTAGAATTGTGTGACTGTGGGTTGATTATAATGCGACGAAGGCATCTGAGATCTGGGTCTCAAACACATAAGCAGTCTTTTTCCTCAACCAGTGAGAAATAAACAGAGGGACAAAATGGAAAAAAACAGTAGGATGAATTAGGTAAATCAGGTACAGAGCAGGAAAAATACATTAGACTAAGAGAAGAAATAAAACTGAAAAGAGAAATAAATATTAAATATTTGACATTTTTAAATCTTAAGTATGTAGACATTTTGCAGGAATGGGATTCCATAGTTTAAATAAAATGTCCATTCCGGGTTGATTTTTAGTTCATAAAGAAATAACAGTCAAAGCATATAATCCTGCTCTAATCTTTAGCCTTTACTCATTATTTCCTTTCTAATCCCAATAACCCCAAAATAATTTAATTCAGCCTTAAATATATTTAATCTTGAAATCCAGAATTCCCTTGCACAAAGAACTACATTAATTGCAACCTCCAAACTGAAGAGGCTGACCCATTATCCAAGGAATTCATTCCCCGTTTCCAGACTCATTGTCCAGAATATCATCTCTGCAGCATCAATATATTTTTGCCAAGATCCCACAAATTTCCCTTTATTTCCCTGAATCAGAGACTACTGGCCAACTACAATAAATACTCTCTCGTAAGACAGCCCCCCCCTCCTTTGAGGAATCAACTTATTTCAAACCAGAAAATTGTACAAGTTGAGAGCAACAGATACATACTCGTCATTTTAACTATTTCAGTGGAAGGTCATCCCATTGGAATGTTTACTTTGTTTCTATCTGTACCAACGCTGAATCAATATCAAATAAAGGCCTCCTTAAACTAGAAAAACTATCCTATGTTCAGGACTTCAGTTGCAACAAGTCTTCTTATTTTCTTATTCCAGATCCTATGGGCATTCAGGATAGTGGTAGGATGAATTTCAAGTCAAGTTTATTCGTCACATACGCATACGAGTGCAGTGAAATGAAAAGTGGCAATGCTCGCGGACATTGTGCAAAAAAACAAACAAACTACAAACAGAATGGAATAGAATCACATTCTTTTACATTTTAAATATTGTGGCGGAAGGAAAAAGGAAAAAAAACGAAAAAAACGGCGACTGGTATTTTCAATTGTGGGGGAATTCAACTTGCAAACCGAATTGAGTTAAACCATTTGCTGTACATTACTATTGGTTGGCCAATGCTTTTATTTAAAAATATTGCTAGGCAGCACCATGTTCAGCTTACAAATTGTTTGGGTTACAAACAGCTCCCAGGCACTAAACTATCACAAGGAGAATTTGCTCCCTTAATCACTTGTCTTAACTTCTGTAGTGCATTTAATCGATAATTATTGAACAAAATCAATGGGTGTTTTAAAATAATCAAAATGGTAAAAATGAAGATGTTGTTTGTGGAAAGTGAACAACTAACCATGTGAATAGGCCTGTAAAGACCAAAGATCTTAGAGTAAAGACTGCAGCAACTGACAGTGTCTCCTTCAAGATCCTAAACCTGATGGCCGATTGCAAATTAATCATTGCATTGTGACTGCATTATGTTTCCAGCATTGTGAGTCATCTTAATGGGATGTGTTTTGGCAACTTCTTGTGTTTGTTTATTCTGAGGCCAACAATGCAATTAAAGTGAACCCTTGTACACGTGACCAGTGGTGGAAGAGTTGAGCATTAGAGGGTGTATGAAAGAAACATTGAGGCCTAGAAGATAATATCAGCTTGAGGATAATGAATGTGGAATATGATACCTAGATTTGTTCTCCTGTAGCGTGTATCAACTACTGCAAGCTACAGTGTATGAGTTTTCTTTATGAGCTTTCAAGAGATGGGGAGACTGATTAATTTTTTTTCAGTATCCAGAGATTTTGCAGTTCCAAAGGTTTTACTTTCATAGTTATTATAGTTATTCTTTTAAAGCTACCATTGATCAATTAGACGTGTTTATATTGATTGAGCACAGTGTCACCTTTTCTTTCAGTTCCAATAAGCTTTATTTTTCCCTCTAAATTTCCAGGAGAGTAATGGGCCTGTCCCACTTAGGCTATTTTTAGGCGACTGCCGGCGACTGTCATAGTTGTAGCAGGTCGCCAAAAAAACGGCGACTGGACTGCCCTTTGACATAAAATTTGAAATAGAATCATATGTTAACAACAAAAGAAACGGTCAGCACTGGCGACAACCTACGTCATCCTGGCGACAACCTACGGCAGCACCTACGTCAGGAGAAGTCAATCTACGCTCATTGGTGTCGAGCCAACTGTCGCCGAAATGTTTTGAACATTTAAAAATCCATCGAAATTTCAAAAACCAGAAAAACGCAACGATTCTTTGGGCGACTGAGGAGACTATTCACGACCATACAGGCGACACCCCGCGACTTTTGCTGTAGTATCTTTGCCAGCGACCATGTGGCGACAGCCTAGTCGCCTGTAGTCGCCTAAAAAATCGCCTAAGTGGGACAGAGGATTAACAGTGATTAGTGGCATTACTTGAGAAATGTTAATCAAGACTGTTTAAAAAGTAGAAAGAAGGGAATGGACACCAAAATGTGCTCAGATTCTTCCTTAAAATTGGTAGGCATACAGAGGAGTTTCTCCAGCATTTTTATCTACAGAGGACGATATGTTGCCTCATTTGATCGAGGAATGAACAAGATCAAACCAGAGATCTAAGTGGAGGTGTGCACCTTTGGGATAATGACCATGAATTAGCACTTTATATCGAAGCAGAAAGCATATATGTCAACAACAGAATGCTTATCTAAAATAAAACCTGACTGAACTGTAGCGGCTCTGTCAATAATTATATTTCATAAGTAACTGTTTCAGAATGTCACGGATAAGATCAAATCTAATTAAAAGAAAAGATTTATAATAACGATGTAGGTACTAAAGGGGAACTTGAGAAATGATAGACTCAGCAAAGGAGAAGTTAATTCCAAATAATTTTTCCAAAGCAGCAGTGAACATTTTTTAAGACATGCTAAATGAGAAAGTTGCATTGGGAATAGTGTACATCGATGTCAGAGAAGTCAATGAAAATAACAAAAAATTAAGCGGCCTGAAATTGAGTTGATTTAATTTGGCATCATGGTTGTCACAGACAGTGTGGTTCAGAGATTATTTTCCTTTGTAGTCCTGTTCTACATTCATTCCAGACATTGATGAAAAGAAATATCTTCACAGCAGGTGGTGGATCTTTTACATTCTTCACCTGAGAGAAATGTAGAGGCCACAGTTCTCTCAGGTGAAGAATGGAAATGATTCACCAAAAGCCCAAGAATTAAAACACACACACGTTTTAATACATTCTTCTTATATCTCAGGAGCTATCTCTATGTGAACGGAGATATCAAACCACAGCATAAAATCAAGCCACAGTATAAATTAATGATCTATGTGGAAGCATTGATTTCAGCCCTCCTTCTGAGATCTGGATTACCCCACTTCAGGCACCTCAATGCACTGGAACAATGCCACTAATGCATTCTCTTCAATCTCATGGATAACATGTCTTGCACAGAAGCCCTGGTTTGTCAGTTGCATGAGCAAGCCATCTTCTTCACGCGCCCAACACCATACATTGGAAACAGGTACTCTATTCCAAGCTCTGTCACGAGAGACTACCCACTGGACAGTGCAAATGCTTTTTGAACAAAATGAAACATTCCCTTTCATCTTTGGGATGCAACACTGGCCAAAATGACAAAGGAATGTTTGGGTTGAAGTTAGGGACATATACACTTTCATAATCAGTGGAAGGAGCGCACCACATGAAACTATCCACATGCCTACTCCATCAAGCATCTCCTACGCTTCCTGCGGAAAAGTTGATGGTTTCCATACTGGCTTCATCTATCTGAACTAGAATGGGAGCCAGTCATTCTTGATCCCTGGGGACAGATGGAGATAACAACCAGGCTATATGCTGCACTGATGCACTATAATGCCAAGGACTATATCTGAACTGTATTTTTCCCTTTCACTGCTTATTATAGAAAAAACATAGAAAAATAGTTGAAGGAGTAGGCCATTCAGCTCTTCGAGCCAGCACCGCCATTCAATATAATCATGGCTGATCATCTAAAATCAGTACCCCCCGTTCCTGCTTTTCCCCCCCATATCCCTTGATTCCTTTAGCCCTTAGCTAAATCTAAACTCTCTCTTGAAAACATCCAATGAATTGGCCTCCACTGCTTTCTGTGGCAGAGAATTCCACAGATTCACAACTCTCTGGGTGAAGAGGTTTTTCCTCATCTCAGTCCTAAATGGCCTACCCCTTATTCTTAAACTGCGACCTCTGGTTCTGGAATCCGCCAACATGAGGAACATTTTTCCTGCGTATAGCCTGTCCGATCCTTTAAGAATGTTGTATGTTTTTATAAGATCTTCTCTCATCCTTCTAAATTCCAGTGAATACAAGCCAATTCGACCCATTCTTTCATCGTATGTCAGTCCCACCATCCCAGGAATTAACCTGGTGAACTTATGCTGCACTCCCTCAATAGCAATAATGTCCTTCCTCAAATTAGGAGACCAAAATTGCACACAATACTCCAGGTGCAGTCTCACCAGGGTCCTGTACAACTGCAGTAGGACCTCCTTGCCTGGAATTACATATTCCGTTGTGCTGCTGCAAGTAAGAATGTCATTGTTCTATCTGGGCCATATGATAATAAAACACTCTTGACTATTGAACTGTACCCTATGTTAATTGGATTTAAGATTCAGAACATACCCGCCTCAGGAGCACAACATCTCTTTGCATTTCTTCATCACTGCTGAAAAAGAAGGGTTTGTTCCGTTCATCTTTATTGTTGCTGTTTTTTTTGCTGCCTGCACTCCAAACCCAGTTCTGTCAATTCACATCAATTCACAAGACCCGGAGCGCAGCCTTGCATCACCCGCGCAGCGTTAATGGCCGCGGGACAATTGTTATCGCCCGCCGTGGGCTCTGACTTTCACTCTGACATCGGGGGGAGAGGGAAGTGCAGGGGAGAGATACGTTTTTTTTGCCTTCCATCACAGCGAGGTGGAGATGCGCTGTGATGGATGTCTGTGTAAATTGTGTTGTGTCTTGGGTCTTTTTTTCTTGTATGTATGACTGCAGAAACAACATTTCACTTGAGCCTCTATGAGGTTCAAGTGACAAATAAATTGTATTGTATTGTATTGTATTGCTCCTAAACTCAAATCCACTCGGAATGAAGGCCAACATGCCATTAGCTTTCTTCACTGCCTGCTGTACCTGCATGTTTACTTTCAGTGACTGATGTACAAGCACACCAACTTGGGTTTGGCTTGATTGTATTTATGTATAGTATTTTCTGATTTGATTGGAGAGCATGCAAAACAAAGCTGTACTGTACTTTGGTATAATAAACTAAAACCTACTCATGTGCATCAGCTCTGTGAAGGTGAATGTGAGAACAGCTTCTTCCCTGCAGCCATTAGGCTATTAAACACCACAACCTCCAAATAGGCTCTGAACTACACACACACTATTATTGCACTATTATCGGATTTTCTTTTACGTGTACGTGTGTGTGTGTGTGTGGATGTGTGCGTGCATGAGTGCATGTGTGTGCGTGTGCGAGCGAGTGCCTGTACATGGGTGGGTATGTATACACACACTGAACTGTATTTTTCTCATTTATTATATTGTTTACAGTGTACTATGTTTACATATTCCGTTGTGCTGCTGCAAGTAAGAATGTCATTGTTCTATCTGGGCCATATGATAATAAAACACTCTTGACTATTGAACTGTACCCTATGTTAATTAGATTTAAGATTCAGAACATACCCGCCTCAGGAGCACAACATCTCTCTGCATTTCTTCATCACTGCTGAGAAAGAAGGGTTTGTTCCATTCATCTTTACTGCTTGCTGGTTTTTTTGCTGCCTGCACTCCAAACCCAGTTCTGTCAATTCACATCAGTAAGAGAGTTGGAGTGGAAAATCAAATATGGGCGCAGGGCATAACCAACGTATTCACAAAGTGCAAAGAGTCTGTCAGCTCAATACTGTACATCACTCAGCAAAGGGAACTATTCGTAGACAAAAATTGAGACATAATGCTAATCTCAGAGAATTATAATGGTACTTTAGTGGTCTGCGAAACGACTACTGGAGTTTTCAACAGATCTTTATTCGAAAGTTCAAGTTGCAGCATACAGGCTTATCAGACACGTCTGCCCACAACGGTGGTCAGCGCTGAACTGATATGCGCAAGGGAAAAACTGCACAAAAACAACAGGTTCGCCTGAGTCACATGACCGTGGCTTCCGAACGCCGGGTTCGATATCTGCATGCGCTAGCAGGCATCGCTACAGTACACTGATTGGCTGCTGGGTACTCAGTGGGTCCACTAAGAAAACCTGGCCTGAAATCACTCTGTGACCTCACCTCCAAGGTATATGTTTCATTTACTTCCCCACAATAGCAAGGACAGATGTCTGGAGCACAGCCTTGAAGAGGATGTTTGATGAACAACGATGAATTGCTCAGATATAGTTCATATCCTTGTTTATAAAGGCAAGTGGATGAATGGGGATACCATTCTATTCAAATCATATGCTGTTTCAACTTGCAAACACACTGCAACTCCATCATCATTAGGTCTAAATGCAAGAGCTCATTTCCTTATAGCACTGGGAACACCATGACCATGCAGACTAGCTCCATTCCAGGTGAATCACGAACACCTTCCCAAGGGCAATTGGAGACGAATAATAATTAATTATTCACCTGCATCATGTACATTTGACCTTTCACAAAATGGACATTATCCTATCAAACCATAATTCCAGAAGTGCCACAAATTAATTAAGAGATTTAAAGGATGCTTTCATTCTACCGCTGATAATGGCAAAAACATCTGTTGTGCTTATCACCGCCTATATAACAACAACAGTGGGCAGTTTATATAATAACAAGGCACTTTGGAGATCGTGCAAGCACTCCACCTCTCACAGAGTTTCACTGGTTACACCCACTACTGAAGGCTTAAAGCATGATCTCTTCTCTCCAATTACAATTCTCCTTCAAACAGCCTTTATTTCCAAACATAATTCTCCAACGTTATAACTGGCATGCTCTTATTTGTGTTTTGGAACAACAGGCACCTTGGCTCACGATGCGAATCATAATATCAAATTAAATATCTGGCTGCACATAGACAGACACAAAATGCTGGAGTAACCCATCAGGTCAGGCTGCAGCTCTGGAGAAAATGGATAGGTAACGTTTTGGGTGTGGACCCTTTCTTCTAGGTCTGAAGAAGGGTCCTGATCTGAAACTACACATATCCATTTTCTCCAGACTTGCTGTCTGATCTGCTGGAAACAGACCCTTTGACCCAACTTGCCAATGCTGACCAAAATCCCCCATCGACATTAGTCCCATCTCCCCATATCCCTCCACTATTTATGTACCTGTCCAAATGTCCTTTAAATTATAGTACATGCCTCAAATACCTCCTCTGACAGCTCGATCCAAATATCCACCACCCTTTACGTGAAAATGGTGTCCCTCAGCTTTCTATAACACCCCTTCTCACCTTATTCCTTGACGGTGCATTCAAAGATTTTCAAAAGGATCTTTGAGTCTGCCATCTTTTCATTCTAAGATTGACACAAAATGCTGGAGTAACTCAGCGGGTCAGGCAGCATGTATGGAGAGAAGGAATGAGTGGCATTTTTGGTCGAGACCCTTCTTGAGACTAATGTCAGGGCAGTGGGTGGTACAGAGATAAAATGTAGTCGAAGATAGTAAGACTTGTGGGAGAACTGGAGAACTGGGAAGGTGGAGGGGATGGAGAGAGAGGGAAAGCAAGCGCTACTTGAAGTTAGAGAAGTCAATGTTCAGACCACTGGGGTGTAAGCTACCTCATCAACATACAAGGTGCTGTTCCTCCATATGCGCTGGGCCTCACCCTGACAATGGAGGGGGCCCAGGACAGAAAGGTCAGATTGGAAATGGAAGGGGGAGTTAAAGTGCTGAGCAACCGGGAGACAAGGTAGGTTTAGGTGGACTGAGCGAAAGTGTACAGTAAAACGATCGCCGAGCCTGCATTTGGTTTCGCCAATATACAGGAGCCGACATATAAACCATATAACCATATAACAATTACAGCATGGAAACAGGCCATCTCAGCCCTACAAGTCCGTGCCGAACAGCTTTTTTTTTCTCTTAGTCCCACCTACCTGCACTCATACCATAACCCTCCATTCCCTTCTCATCCATATGCCTATCCAATTTATTTTTAAATGATACCAACGAACCTGCCTCCACCACTTCCACTGGAAGCTCATTCCACACCGCTACCACTCTCTGAGTAACGAAGTTCCCCCTCATATTACCCCTAAACTTCTGTCCCTTAATTCTGAAGTCATATCCTCTTGTTTGAATCTTCCCTATTCTCAAAGGGAAAAGCTTGTCCACATCAACTCTGTCTATCCCTCTCATCATTTTAAAGACCTCTATCAAGTCCCCCCTTAACCTTCTGCGCTCCAGAGAATAAAGACCTAACTTATTCAACCTATCTCTGTAACTTAGTTGTTGAACCCCAGGCAACATTCTAGTAAATCTCCTCTGTATTCTCTCTATTTTGTTGACATCTGGAACACTTGGCAAGACCAAGCGCAGGCTTGGTGATCTTGTCCATTATATTTGCCGATTCCAACCTCACGGCACTCTCTGCTTTCAGGCTCTCTTGAGCACACTGCTGACCTGTGTAGTAAGTAGTATTTTTCCTGACCTCAAATGATGGCCTTGCATGATGTAATCCCATTATATGATGGAATGGGTCTATGTATAGATCCAAACAACACTAAACACTAAGGAAGCAATGGATATATTTTAAATATGTGATATAAAATACTTTAAAAATAGAAACATATTTCTTGCGGCCAATGCCCTTCGTATAAATTAATGGGTCTGCTGTTTCTCTGTTTGGCTGCTATAGTGGACAGATATCCCACTGCACTGGGGAACTCCAATAAGCTCTCACCTCACTGCTGGATTCAGGCTGCCTGGAAACTGCCACTGAAGAACAACGAACAAGTTTGCAACAACAGCTTTCACACAATAACCTGACTTGTACAGAGCTTTGGCAGAGAACTGCTGGCATTTCCCAACAGGTTACTGCCGACAATGTCTGAATCTACATAGAAACAAGTGGACAGCAGAAATCTATCCTGGAGCACCCTCTGGTGTTCAGAAGTGGAGCTTCAGCTCAAATTGTTCATTCAAGCCTTGAATATTTTACAGATAAGAAAGTGCTTATGAAGTGTAATCCAAGTGAAGTGATCTGATGCAAGACACTTGTGCAATATAGCAGGTGCAATGTCTCATCTGAAAGATCGATACATTGCAGTGACCTCTGGTACCACAAGGAAGTGACAACTAGGATTCACCCAATATTAGTATTAGTATTAGCGTGAACTAATATTGTTCAATTTTACGATTCAGAGCTGTGGGCCTCTGTGAATAGATTAACATATTCTTAATATTTTGATTAATGTAAAAATATGAAAGTTCTTCCTTCTCAATAAGTTGTGGCAATCTAATGGGCTGTTGTTGCCGGAGCGTTTTCAAAACCAGCTGTTTTTTCCTCAAATTGGTGTCTTTATCTCAATATCTGTCTCTGTAATTTGGTATCTCAAATGTTTTGTTGAAAGGTCATCAACCTAAAATGTTAATGCACATTTCCCTCCGCTGTTGCTGCCTGACAAGCTAAGCAACTCCAGTGTTTTATTCTTGTTAATAATGTTTTACTTTTCTTTGGGGCAGCACAGTGATGCAGCAGTAGAATTGCTGCCTTGCAGCACCAAACACCTAAAAAAGAAAAAGAAAAAAAAGGCACAGAACAGTACACTATAGAAATCAACAAGAAACGTCTCCCCGTTTTACTTTTCTTTGGGGCAGCACAGTGATGCAGCAGTAGAATTGCTGACTTGTAGCACCAAACACCTGTGTTCGGTCCTGACTATGGGTGCTGTCTGTATGGAGTTTGTAAGTTCACCCTGTTACCAGGTGCATTTTTACCGGGTGCTCTGGTATCCTCCCACATTCCAAAGACGTGCGGGTTTGTAGGTTAATTGGCTTCTGTAAATTGCCCCTAGTGGGTTGGATAGAACCAGTGTGCATGAACTTGGTGGGCCGAAGGACCCATTTCCACATTGTATCTCTAAACTAAATCTAAACCAAATGTCTCGACCTCCTGCACTTATCTTGCTATTCAACCACCTCATAGTTAACAGCAGATTCCTTTTCAGTTTTTGAGAATCTGTTCCTTCCTATCGGTTTCCTTTCAAAGCATTTTTATACATATCTCTCTCTCCAGCAGCCTGTCACACTGCCTTCCTCCTTAATTATCCCACCCCTATTCCCATGTAAATCTGGTTACAGGTTTTTAATCAATATTGTTGCATTTATAGTTTCCTGCGGCATCATTGCTTCAAACGTCCTGCATGCTCCAATAACATGATATATGTTACATCTTTCCATTTCCTATTGTCTAATCTATTGTACAGTTCCGTTATCTCAGCCCTTCTTCCCGCTTGGAACAGGTTCATTTGATTTTACTGGTGTTGCTTTATACTCCCATCTGCCTTTTAGCTTTTAAAAAAATATATACATTTTTTAGTCTTATTCACGAAATGGGGAAAATTGCTTTCAGTGCAATGTAGACAAGAAGCCAGACAATAAAACAAAAGATATTTAAGAATTAATAAATTAAGAACTGGAGAGGGAAGAGAAATCTTGTCTTGCAGTGAATTGTTGTGATCTAGAATATAATGTATTTAATGATACGTGGATGCACACATGAAAAAGGAAATGTGCTGACTCTAGGGAAAGGGCAGGGAGAGAGGATCTAATTGGATAGCTCTGTTAAAGAGCATACACTGGAGTGTCATAAAAACTAGCTTCTGTAATACATGAGGGTGTCATTTATTAGCTCATGTTTCACAGGTCAGTGGCTGGCAATTTCCTCAGTATATTTCAATTTAAAAAGCACAGAATCTATGTGTGAAGAGTTAGTCATGCTTTTACCCTCGCTCAATGATGCTGTCAGCAATTAAACCACACACAATTATTCATAAGCAAGACTGAAAGAATGTAGGTATACAGAGCTTGCAAAAATGCAAATAAATTGATTTCCTATTATTAAACACTGACAGGCCTTTATTTCAGTCAGTATGCTTGTGAGTGAGGATAAGCTTCTGAAATTGCCTGTGGGGATTATATGAATGGGTGTGTATGCAATTATATTGTCTAGTGTTTTAATGAAGTTCAATCACTAATTGATAGACGGAGAGTCATGTGTTCAAGTCCCACTTCAGGATCGGTAGCACGAATGTTTAGGTTGGCAATGCCGGTGGAGTGTGCTGCCATGTCTCGAAATTTAATTTGTTTCCTAAGGTAGGAATTGAAGACTCCTAGCATTCTTTATGTAGAACGAGAGTTATCCCCAGTGTTCCAAGCCCAGTATGTCGACCTGCAGTGGTTGCTTAAGGGCCAGATTGTTCAACCTGCTGACAACTGTTGTGGAGGTAACTGCTACTATTTTCCTTCATTCTAGTTGGCAATGACCAGATAGATGAGCTGGCTAACCTGCCACCTGTTAGCCAGTGAAGCAGATGCCTCGCTGTGCTGTTGTGAGCCAGAATCCCCAGCCTTTGCCTCTCTGGGGAGCCACTGCCAATCAGTATCCCACGGCTGAGATTCAACCCCCCCCCCGAGAGTGCTGAGTGACAGATGCCTCTAGTTGAGAGGCCAGGGTCTTTATCCCAGTCTGAAGGTTATTGGTGGGGTTGAGGAAGAGTGTGGGGCAAACAGTTGTATAGGTTAGACACAGGCACAATATTCACTTCTCCGTCCCACAAGGGAATATGAATGCTGATGTACAATTGTTAATACTGTGACCATTGTTGACCCGTGTAAGAGAGAAAATCACAAAGTGCTGGAGGAACTCAGTGGGTCAGTCTGAAGATGTGTCCTGACCCAAAATGTCATCTGATGATCCCTTCATAGATGCTGCCTGACCCGCTGAGATACTCCAGCACTTTGTGTCGATCCTCGATATAAACCAGCACCTGCAGTTCCTTTCTGTACATCTTTAGAGGATTTCACATTAAGTCTATTTTCTTGCATTACATGCTTTAAATACACTGGATGTGTACTGGGCTGCCCCAGACTGGATTTTCCTTGGTTATTTTTCATATTGTAGTCAGGAAGGAAGCTTGTACTTATGGTGTTAGGTGAAGTTTAATCAGCAACCTGTACTCGAGCTGGATTAGACCAACTTTGCAAGTATTTGGATTCATCAGACTGTTGATTGCATAACATGTTGGGGAAAAGATCAGAAAGCAGAGACCGACTCACTGAAAGACAGTGATAACATGAATCACTGGGGGAAGTGGTCAGTGAGCAGGAAGAAATTAAAAGCTTGATAACTAGTCGGGTTAGTTTATCACACAGCTTCTGTTTCTTATGGGGGGGGAGAGAGCCTGGTGGTGATACTGGACATTGCAACATTCAGCCGCTGCTGAATAATTGCCCCGTCATTGATGGGCTGCAGGTTTATTGTCATTGGTAGGTAAAAGGAGTGGAGTTGTGACCAGCATGGAAAAAAAAATATCTGCTGCAAAACTAGATTGTTCCAGTGGATAACAGACTATCGCGAATGAAAACAGTGGAAGTGTGAAAGGACTGTATGAAACCAAAATAAACACATTTATGTTCAGGTCGATGGAGCACTGTGTCTATTAGTAGTCTGTGTGAGTGATCAGCCATGATCACATTGAATGGCGGTGCTGGCTCAAAGGGCCGAATGGCCTACTCCTGCACCTATTGTCTATTGTCTATTCTGCAATGTGGAATATACAATTCTGAGCAGACCTATGTAATAAAACCATGTGAACTAAACAAATATTTTTTTCAGAAAGAACTGCAGATGCTGGAAAAATCAAGGTAGACAAAAATGCTGGAGAAACTCAGCGGGTGAGGCAGCACCTATGGAGCGAAGGGCTAGGCGACGTTTTGGGTCGAGACCCTTCTTTAGACTTTTGGACAAGGATCATGATCCAAAACATCGCTTATTCCTTTGCTCCGTAGATGCTGCCTCACCCGCTGAGTTTCTCCAGCTTTTTTGTCTACCAAAGAAATACATGTGTAACTCAGCAGTGCATGCGAGAAAGAGTTGAATAGAACTGCGAGTGTTAGCAAACTTGTGCAATGGGAGAGCATGAATGGACTGTTCTGTGCTGAAACCAAGTTTAAATATGAGCGTGCTGCTGACAAGGCTCGCACTATTGCTGTCCTTGATTGCCTCTGAAAATGTGGTAATAAATCTTCACAAACCAATAGGAGATGCCAATTCAGAGTAAATCAATGCATAACTAAATATTCCCAGAGACTGCGTAGATTGGAATTAGATTCCAAACTCAGGCATTGTAAAAAGCATTGACTGACATTTAAACATACGAACCTTAAACAGGCAAATTCAGCAGCTCTTGGACAAATGTACTATTGACTTAGGATGGAGAAAAAAATGTCAGTTAGTTTCATCTGAACTAAAACCTTGATTTCTTGTTTGCATTTTCAGCCTCATCGTCACAGATTCTGCAATCATTCCTTGATAGAAATAGATCTCCACTCGCTCGTTCCTGGAAGAAATTAGAAATAAAGGATCTGTAAAGTTGAGAGCAGAGGTTTTGATGGATGGAGGTGAATGTGTCAGCAGCTGTGCAAACAGTGGACAAGAATTCCTCACCGATCAATTTCCCCGATTGTGATTTATTTTCCACTGGAACAAGATCAGATGCGAGTGCATAACCTGCTTGGAATGCACGTCTCTGTTATTATTTTTGGGCAAACTTTATCCCAATAAAAATAGACTCCCACCTGCAAAAGGAATCCTGCTCCACATTTATTGATTGAATATTGTACAGCTTAATATTAATGGTTTTGTCTAGACAATTTGGTACATACCATCTCACTGAGTAGATGAAATATAAAACAAAAAGACTTGGTATGAATGTCTCTAGTTGCTTCAGATGTCATACAGCTCAGGGCTTTGTGTTGGTTTGGGAAATAATTCAGCCAATTTCCTTTGGACAATATTGGCAACCACCACCAAGGTAAATTTTCAGTCGACTTGTCTTTTAACATTCTTAACGTCACGTTGAAGTACCAAAACTGACAAGGGTTTGACTGGATTGAATGTTATTCATAGGATAATCCTTTTCACAATGCACCACTCCATATAGCTCGCCAACAAGGTGACATTTCCCAAGGAACACTCATCAACAGTTCAGGCACTCTCTATACTGCCCCCTCAGACAACTCACTCAGTCTAACAATGCAATGCTCAATACTGTCCCTCTGTCAGTGCTGCAATGCTTGTGACCTATTCATCGGAGTATGATAGTGTCTGTACTGCCATTTGTCTTTCAGTTTTCCTTAAAAACTGCTTTTCCAATAATGCAACAAACAGCATTGACACTCCAAGACTGTGACTGTCCCCAAGTTCTTGCTCTCTATAACAATGGTGTTCTGAATGCTGCCCCCACCTCCTCAACAATGCACATGTTCCTCAGTTCTGCTTCAACAGAAGTGGGGCGCTCTCTCACTCAATGCCCTGGCAGTGTGACACTGCCTCAGTGTTGCCTCTTCAGCAGTGCAGTGGTCCCTCTGCTTTGCCTGACAATGTTGTGCTCTCTCAATAAGACCCTTCTGATAGTGTCGTGATCCCACATTACCCCCTCGCTAACAGTGCATTGTCCTGAAGTATCCGCTGAGCTTGCGAATTAATTGCTTCTCATGAATGTTAATAAAGGGGAAAGCAGATGGCAGGTTTAAACAGCATCAAAGTAAAAAGAGAAAAATCCTGTTTGGGAGTTAAGTCCTTTGCAAAATCTCTCACAGATGTCATTGTACTCAGATCAAGTGCCCTTCAAAATATTTGTCCAAAGATCATTTTCACATTTTTTTGCAAATTTAATTTACACTGAAATAAAAGGCTATTATACCAAGAACAATACAACAGATTGTGCATTTCATAAATCTGTAGCTCCACAAGAAATTTATAAATAGAATATTCTGCCCATTTTAATTTAAACTCAAAAAAAATCTTTATTCCTTCCCTGCCTCTTAACCTTATTGATTCAGTGTTTGCCTTCTCTACACAACAATCGGTTTAGCATTCATAACATTCCTGTTCCTTGCGGTCTTCTCCTCTGGGAATTGCCTGCTATTATAGAGCACCCCGACAGATGGGATGTCCCTTGACTGTGAATTGCTGTGATGTCAGGGCAGTGCTGTGTATAATTGGATAGATGTGCATTGGACCCTGTTTTGCACCGATTCTCTCAGAACCATCAGCTGCATCACCAGCAAATCTCAGTCCCAGTGGGATTAAGGCTGTGCGTGCATTTCATCACTCTTGCTGCCTCTATTAAGTACAGAGCCCCAGCGACAGAATTTAAACGAAAATTGGGGTACGACGACAGTCACAGCTTTCTGTCAGAGCAAACCAGTCTGAAAGAATTTGAGAGATTTGATCATGGAGGAAAAGAGGACTATCGGACCCAAGCGCAACACACAGGTAGAGTGATCACAATTGCCTTGTTGTAGAAAACATCTTTTGTGAAATGTTTCAGTAACTTTGCAAGATTAATTAATTGCACCTCCTGGACTCAAAGGGAATACTTGGTGCTAATCATTCCATCTTGTTGCTGTCTCTAAGTCTTTGTTACAACACTCCAGATGTTTTAGTGTTACCTGGGTGTAATTTGTGTATGTGTGTTATGTTATGTATGTGCCTATATCTACATGTGTTTGTTAAACCTTGATCTGGTGGAATTGCCAAAGTAATATTTCTGTTTGCATGTTGAATACACACAGCTGCATTTTGTATGTCTGTGTCTTTGTGTATGTGCCTGTGTTTCTTGTGTGACTGCTCCGTGTTTTGAGTTGTGAATGGTTTCAGGGCAATTTCCTTAAAGCTTTCTGCACAAGTGGGTAACAGAGTATTGAACAATGGGTTTTTTTTTTTAAAGCATAGTTTTCCCAAAGGGAATAAATTAACCCTGGCTGACAATTTGACGATCTGCTCATTTAATAAGATATATTCCCGAATTTCCACTGATCTTGAGAGTGAGTGCGAATTGACTGAGTGCAGGGGTTTCTGATGAGGTTAGAGAGGGAGAATGCTCACTGGGTTTGGAAAGATTTGACAATGAAATCCTTGATTTCTGAAATATGTGAATGGGATCAGAAGGTAGTGCCTTCAGGAATGTAGAAGACACAGTCCTATGAATTCGGGGTCACATTGTATACTGAGTTTGGAGGTCTAACAAGCTTTCACCATTGTCTCTGAGATGGTGCGTCAGAACCAACTTCTCCACAGATCCCAGGAAACCAGGATCTGCTGCCTGGGGAAAGTTGCAGGGTTTGGCCTTCAGGCAGCACTTGGGCATCCAGTAATCTGTAGGCAGCTTCCCTTTTGGTGAAATAAAATGGCTATCAGCTGGAGAGATGTGGGGGTGGGAACACAGGGAACTCACACTTACCCACCACAATCTCTGAGCATATCGAGCACCCATTTACACAGACCCCATCTACTGCCTCTATTTTCTATCATTTAGACACACAAGGTGCAACTTGCAGTGAGTGGCCAATTAACCTGTCAACTCACATGGGTGCGGGAGGAAACTAGAGGACCCAGGGGGAAATACACGGGGCCACATGATGAACGTGGGAACTCCACACAAACAGCACCAGATGTCAGAATCGAACCTGCCTCACTGGAGCTGCGAGGCAGCAGCATTAAGCGTTATTGCGCCACCCTGACAGGGAAGGAAAAGGGGGGAGGTTGAGCGAAAAGTGTTGAGCGACTGAGCTTCGAGTTGTGGTGGCAAGGGGAGGGTCCACAGAAAGGCCTGTGGGCAAAATCCTGTACCTGTGAATATGTACAAAGACGGAGAATGCTCGTGCTAACACACAGCTCCCCACGCACATGGTTTACAATTGTCTTGGACCTTCCTGTCATTGAACCACAACACTGCTCTGTGGTGGCTGATATACAACAGCCAATCCACATTGAAACGATACACTCACAGGGAAGTAGACTTATTGCCTTAGAGTGCCAGAGACCCAGAGCTGATCCTAACTACGGGTGCTGTCTGTACGAAGTTTATACGTTCTCCCTGTGACTGTGGGTTTCCTCCGGGTGCTCCGGTTTCCTCCCATATTCCGAAGACGTGCAGGTTTGTAGGCTAATTGACCTGCAAAATCTCCCTAGTCTGTAGGATAAAACTAGTGTACGGAGATCGCTGGTTGGCACAGACTCGGTGGACCGACGGGCTTGTTTCCACACTGCGTCTCTAAACTATAGCAAGTTATTCTTGGTCCTGAGGGACAAAGAGGATCTCAGCTGAACTCCAAGCACATACATACAAACATGTTGTTGGTTTCAAATGTGTCAAATGCTCAAGTCAAGTCAAGTGAGTTTATTGTCATGTGTCCTTGATAGGACAATGAAATTCTTGCTTTGCTTCAGCACACAGAACATAGTAGGCATTTACTACAAAGCAGATCAGTGTGTATAGCTCAATGAGTATTTGAGATTAAATGTTGAAGAAACATTACCCTGACCTCACTCTCCACATAATGTAAAGAACAAGGCTCTAAGCAGAATCCTATTCAGCCCTTCAAGCATGCTAGCACCTGATGTTGGAAACAGCATACGGGATGGTTTGTGTGGAATTCCATAACAGACCAAGTGAACACAGGGCAGAAAAGTAATCCGATTATCTTCCAATGGGTTGTGTTATTCCTGAAGGTAACATGCTAATATAACTGGGACTGCTATTAAATGTTATTTCATTGCTTCACCAGGGCATTGAGATGTGCTTGGAACATCTGGTGGTGTCCAAAAGCCTTTTTTTAATCTAACTAATATGGACTTGGATACAAGTGAAGTTTGTTCCACTTCAATTTACAGCTGCTGGTGGAAATGTTGGTCTCGCAGATACTTTGGCAACTTCTCCTTCACCTTGTCTGCCTGTGCCACGGTCAAAGGCCAGTCTTTGCCCAGCAACAGAGGTGGGAGTGGGTCACCAATGAAGCCATGTACAACTACTCCCCACTCTTGCCAGATGGCACAGAAATAACCATCTTCCTCTTCAGAGACCTGCCTCAGAGGTAAGCACTGTACAGGCTTGTTTAGATAGTAACCCATTGTAGGTGGCGGGCTACAGTGAAGATGCAAGCTTTGCAGATATTCAACATGGTTTTCAACTGGAGAAGCAATCAGAAGCCCTGATCAGATGACCTAAACAAGAATTAGACAACAGCAAGATGTTCACAACTATTTGATTTTGCATGCTGTGTATTTTTCTCTAAGTGTTATTTTCCCGTTTCTGAGTTTAATCTATTTAGTAGCCATCAAACATTGCATTCAACTTCATTACTTTGGTCATATTGATGTTCACACTGCTCAACATATACAGGAGGACCAATGTGGTGGCCAGCCACAATGACCTTTGCATACTCAGTATAGACATCAGCTCCCGCACAGCCATGGGCAATGAGAGGTGGTGGCCCTCTCCTGTGGCTGACAATCTAAAAAACCTGACACCTTCCAGAAGAAAGCAGCCCACTGACTTAATGCCTCTTCTATCACACAAACATTCATTCCCTGCATCATTGGCACTCCCCAGCAATCACCATCCACACAATTTAGTACAGTCACTCACTTGTTCTGAAACACTTTCCAAACCTATGGCTTCTATCAACAAGGATACCAAGCCACTGGGTGGTTGAGAACACCACCACTTCAACTTTTAAGTTGCCCATCATGGACTCAGGATTACATCATCTTTTCTTCAATGTCACTGAGCCCAAATTCTTAGATTTTCTTTTCAACAGTCCTGTCAAAATATCTGTACCAGAAGAGTCATGGCTATTCAAGGAGGCAGTTCACCACCATCTTCAAGGTACTAACTCAACCAGTTGTTGCACTTACTGCCATTTCCAATTCATGTCCTGGTCTGTACTCTTCTCTCCACAGGCATTACTTCCAGGTGAAGGACAAGAGCCCTTTCTCCATCAGAGTGAATCCTTGCGACGCTGCCCTTGAGTGGAGAGTCAGTGTTCAAGAGTGGCCAACACACAGTAAGGATTGTTATTTCATCAGGTTAAGACCTTCAATGTCTATCTAAGACAATCATGTGTACATTCACTACCCCCATCAACATGCACTATAAATATTCAAATCACCCAACTAAAATCTGAGTTCATTACATATTCACTCATCCTTCTTCCTGCTCAGTTTAATATATTATCTCCCCTGTACCCCACATAATGATGTACTCCTACAGCAGTTTCAGTAAATGCCAGTCGAGAGAAGAGTATGAAAAAGGGCCTCGACCCGAAACATCACCAGTTCCTTCTCTCCAGAGATGCTGCCTGTCCCGCAGAGTTACTCCAGATTTCTATGTCTATCTTCGAAGGAAGAGTGCAAACCAGAACGTGAATTAGAAATGGCAGGATTTGGGATGTGGGAGTCAAGTATAAAATCTCATTTGTTGCACATCCCAACTCAGGTCATTCCAGAATGCCTTGTTAGTCACTGCAGTAATGCTGGGAATGTCTGACATTCACATTTCCAGCCTGGAATCACTGAAAGATGTCTCTCTTTGTAGATAATCTTATCATTCACACAAACAATCTCATTTCTTTCAACAGAAGCAGGAATTGATGATAGTGAAAGTTATTCCTATGAATCATCCTTCGAGTAAGAATGTTGCGTGTTCAAGGCCCAAACTAGAGTTGAAAAAAAATCTAGCCTGACACTGGGAGAGTAGACCATCAGAGATGGAATCATATGGACGAGACACTAAAGTGGAACCCCACTTGTGCATAAACACTGGCTTATATTAAGATTTTAATGCATAAATATTGAGAGTGTTGGTAAGTCGGGAACGTAATGAAAGGGATTTGGATAGTCAAGTATCAACCAGTAAGGTAATGGATCTGTTCACTTGTTCAAGGTAGTGAAAAGCCAACACATTGTATGGATGAACATGTTGGGTTACAGATTGAAGTGGAACTTTGAGTAGACTGTATTTAACCAGAATTTAAACTCACTTGGCTCCTCAACATTTATAGTCCCAATACAGTTAAAAAATGGCAGGGTAGTGGCTCAAATTCATAAGTGATAGGACCAGAATTAGGCCATTCGGCCCATTAAGTCTACTCCACAATTCAATGATGGCTGATCTATCTCTCCCTCCTTGCCCCATTCTCCTGCCTTCTCCTCATAACCCCTGACACCCATACTAATCAAGAATCCAGCTATCTCTCCCTTACAAATATCCATTGACTTGGCCTCCATGGCCTTCTGTGGCAATGAATTCCAGATTCGCCACCTGATAGATTTTTTTCTGAATTTCAGGCACTTATCGCTCTGAGAAGCCGGGGACACTTGAATGGGATCGGGTTACCACGAGAGACCTGTTCAGCTACAAGGGAAACACAGCGCAGACATTCGTGCGGGCTTCATCGCATTCGGCCTTGCACAATCTGGAGCTCCAAAACCAGGTGGAACTTTGGCCAGATCTGCCAGTGGTGACCATCTACTCTGGAGGTCAGGAGATCCATCTCACCAGAACCGAAGATATTCAACTCTATGCCAGTCTTAGCCATCCAGTCTCCAGGGAAGCAAAGATAGATGTCACACAACTCTGTGTCGGCAACAGAAATATCTATTCAGTATTGGACTTGCAACCCAACTCCCTTTACTACTTTGATGTGTTTGTTGTTAATGTCCTCGCCAACACTAGCTCTTCCTATATTGGCACCTTTGCAAACACATTACAGTGGCCAGATCCATACATTCTCGATTTGAAGGAAGGAATCATGGCCCAGGTTTACATCCAGAAGGACAGACAAAAATGGGTGCCTTGGCCCCGAGACGCGCAGCATTTCAGAGAATGTGGGCTGCAAGTATTTTCACCACCTCAACGCTCAGCGTGCAGTAGCAGTGCAGAAGGTCACAGGGCTGAAGGCAAGGACCACCTACCTATTCGATATCTATGTGATTGGGCACAAGGGTCATGCCGTCAAATACCAAAGTAAGGTGGTAAAAACAAGGAAGGCATGTTAACTTCACCCAGCCTCAGGGTAAACACTATTACAGGTGTCTGTCTAAGAAAATAGAGGGAGCCAGCACCATTCTGGCAAGTTGCAATCAATTATGCAACCAACACTGCACCGCCATGTTATCAAAAACACCATCGCTGTCTGCAAATTATATTGTGGGACCCTCCCTGCACCTTTTGCCAAATTCTACAGCTTCCTCCAAGTACACCTGTAACGTTTTCTGGAGTAAGTGTGCATAGAGAACTTTCATTAGTACACAAGAACAGGAAGAGAAACTCTTGTATTTCTGTTGACCTTTCATGAAGTGCTTCTGAAGTAACGGCACAGACAAAATAGGAACAATTCCAATGGGCAGGAGGCTCTCCCCAGACATTGTCACATCTCCCAGCATTACATGAAACCCAGCTTGAGATTACATGAAGAAGGGTCCCAACCAGAAACGTCACCCATTCAATTTCTCCAGAGATGCTGCCTGACCTACTGAACGTCTCCAGCACTTGGCGTCTCTCTTTGAGGTTGCAAGACTTTGATGTCTGACTGAACTAACTTGTGTTACATTTGTTTTTGCTGTCCTGAAAAGTTTGTGTGGTTGCCGGTGTATAGAGTGGGAGTGTATCAAACAGCATTGAATGAGAGTGAACCAGGGATTTTAAATGGAACCTTTTAATTAGGTTTTGAGAAACCATGGACTTTGTGCTTTTGAGGAAAACATTTCAACCCAACTCTCACTCAAGCAGAGGGTTCAATAATTGAACAAAGGACCTTGCCTCAGATGAGCAGCAGGGGCAGACCACTTTAGAAACCCACATCGTGGAGATTTATCAATTCTGTTCAATTTTGCTTAGAACCATACATAGACAAATAGGTTCAGGAGTAGACGATTCGGCCCTTCGAGCCAGTACCTCCATTCAATATGACCATTGCTGATCATCTAAAATCAGTACCCCATTCCTGTTTTTACCCCATATCCCTTGATTCCTTAAAATTCATGAATGTTAGTAAGACTTGTATTTCAATCTATGGTTAAATCATCAACTATTTATGCATTTGTCTCGATATAACTTTTGCGATTTAATAAAAGTAATCAAACATTTATAAAAACCATTTCAGGATTTGTGAACAAATTCACTGCGGTGTCATCACTTTTAATAAAGGAAACACGCCTGTTATTTTGATCACAAGCAGATTCGAAAAACAGTAATTTTACACAAACACGCCATTTGTTCTAACTAATCCATGCCTGGGATTATTATTTTATGCTCCATCACCTTGCACCATCTACACATGCAATGATCTTGCTTCTGTGCAGTGTGCCTCAGCTACTCCAGCTTCCCCATTGCACGAAATATGAATACTTGTTTTCACACACAGTGATGTCCCAGTCAGTTATGTGATAAAAGACAAGAAAATCTTGGTGATAGTGCTCGACTATAGGGGCTGTCCCACTGCGGTGACCTAATCTGCCAGTTTAGACACATGGTCCGAGGAGGTCCAATGAGGTCACTGGAACTCTCCTTCATGCTCGAGGGAAGTTCCCGAATACTCGCGGCCTCAGCTAGGTCGCGTTTTTTTTTCAGCATGTTGAAAAATTTTCCGCGAGTAAAAATTGGTCGGCATGGTTCTTTTGAACTCGCAGTGCAGTGGAGTGGAGTCGCTATGTAGTTACGGGCAGCCGCTTTAAGTATTTTGGTGCAGCGATAATTAATTTTTCCTTTTATATGCATTTCAATAAAATTCTACAGGCTGCTTTTCAACAGACTAGAATGTTCCAAGACACTAATAAGTCAATACAGTTTCTCCCGAGGACAAATTTCATGGCTCCTACACAAGTCCAATGGGATTAATCACAGTGAGCTGCAAACGTTTGGGAGATTCCACCGAATGACCCACTTCTCCAGTTTCCCCTGCTCTCCGACTAGAAATACATCTCCCCCTCCCAGGGGTTTGTGCCTGGAACTACATGACCCAGTGCAGCACTGGTGAAGGATACTGTACTTGCACTCCGGGGTGTGAGGGAACTAGACAGAAAAAGGCTATTTAGCTTGCAGATTGCTGCCAGACTTTAAGCTCTCTCCAAGCCTCGACACCTACTGCAAGAGTAACCCCTCTTCAGAATCTTCACACATTCTAGGATCTAGGAGCTGAAATTGGAAAAATTGCATGTTATTCTCCCTACGCAGCTGAAGATCTCACTGCAAGTGAATTTAAATGTCAAGTGTAACAAATTAAACTGGTGTGATTAATAATAGCTGGAGTGTGAATAATTACGCTGAAGTTGCAATGGTAAGTGATAAAGACAGCAATCAATTGTGGAAAATAAAATCTGTTTGAGTGTGACTGAGTGTACATTCACACAGTTACAAACCCTACAGTTGGCATGGACTAATTCCCACTCAGTGATTCGTCGCTTGGAACAGGTCTCCAATCAAACTTGGATTTACCAAGCTGCTGAGAATTTGAAGCCAGTTTCTTGTAACTTGCTGTAAGGAAACTTTAGTTTCGTGATACAGCGTGAACAGGCCCTTCAGCCCAGACTCCACTCCCACCATTGATCACCCATTCACACTAGTCTGTTATCCCACTTTCACATCCAATCCTTGGACACTTGGGGCAATTTACAGAGGCCAATTAACCTATAAACCTGCACATCTTTGGGATATATGAGAAAACAAGAACACCCATAGGAAATCCAGTCACAGGGAGAACGGGCAAACTCCACACAGACAGCAGGCGAGGTCAGGATTGAACCCAGGTCCCTGGTGCTGTGACGCAGCAGCATTTGCGGAGAGAATGGATAGGCAACTTTTCAGGTCAGGAGCCTTCTTCAGACTGATGGTGGGGTTGGTGGGGGGGTCGGGTGAGGGGGAGAGAAAGCTGGAAATGAAAAGTGGAGGCAGGATTATCAATCTAAGGAAGGTTTAGATTGGCACATGGGTGGAGTAACTGACAAACAAAGGCGAAAGATGAAAAGACTAAAGGATGTCAGATGAGTTTCCGTCTCTGGAGCACCAATCTCTTGTTTGCAATCTTCCATTTAAATGGAGAAATGAAGTGGACGAGAAGGCTGCTCGATTGTGACCATCGCTCTAGAGATAACTGATCAATGGAAGGAGGGGAATGGAATACCAGGCAAATAATGGAGGGAGTGGGCGGATACAGCAGTGGAATGCTCAATGTTCAAGTTACATCTTGGTGTGACAGCCAGTGCAGAGGCCACCCATCTATTGTTTTAACAGTAAAAGACACAAAATGCTGGAGGAACTCAGTAGGTCAGTCAGCATGTCTGGAAACATGGATAGGTGACGTTTTGGATCCAGACCTGAAACGTCACCTATCCATGTTCTCCACACTTACTCCTGCACTATGCTCTTTTTTTGTAAACCAGCATCTGCAGATCTTGTATCCATAGTTAGCTTGGCCGTGCTCTCCCAGCACGAGTCTCAGATGCGATTAAGAGCTCAAGAACAGCCTCAAATTTCTAATTGGTGCTGCCTTCAAGATGATTGAGAAAGAGCCAAGGCTCCAAACTAGGCCAAACTCCAGCTCCCAAACAAACCAAAAAACACACCCAATAACCAGTCTACCTCTGCGGTTTTAAACAGGCAAATGATGCGAGAACCTTTTTTTTATCAGTGAACAGTTTTGCGATGCTAGGCTCAAGATTACTATCCATTGTTGGATTGTACAATCATCCCAAGGAGGCCTATGGTGGTTTACAGAGACAGAGAGTGACCCCCCCCCCCCCCCTCCCCCCCCCCAATCCCCAAAGGGCAGAACGCATACTGTTTTAGAAAATGTCAATGTACTCCTATAGTAACATTGAAATTTGTTCTTGTCTTACCTTCTTCAAATTTGACCTTGGTATCATTATCTTCCAAACCAAGATACCATTGCTTGGTATATCAAAGGAATGATGCCGCTAATGTTTCACTAGTGACGTCTTTTTTTAAGCAACATATAACGGATCTGGTAGTTTAATAGTTTTGTCTCAAAGCCAGGACCAATAAACCGCAAACTAAGTTGAGGATGAGAATTTAGTTCTTAAAATAATTTAGGAAGATGGGTCTCAGTAAACTGACCATGAGGAAAGTCATTAAAATCTAAGAGGTTTATAAATGCCCAAGGAATGGAAACCTAATCTCCTAGCCAGCGCAGGATTCCAGGCCTTCAACTACTTTCAAACTGCCTTTGAAAAGGCTCAGAGTTAACTCTGCTGTTTCAAACAAGTTATGAGAAAATATCAAAAAGTTAACATAGCCCCAAAAGTCAGGCAGGGGGTTGATACCATCTTTTGCACCCTTGCTTGTAAGGAGCTGAACTGACAGTGGAAAGGTCCACTTTGGAAATCAAAATAACAGCAAATGCAGTTTCTGTGAATAGAAAAACAGGGATTGTAGATTAATTAACCCATTATCAGTATACTAGAAGGGAATTAATCACTCACAATGTGCAGGTTTATAGGTTAACCTTACGGTTTTCCATTATATCAGCCTCCACGATACCAGTCTGAATTCCATCAGTGACCAAAACACCACAATGAATGTGTCTGATAACTGTGTTTTGCCTGGACAAAAGGCAGGTGGCAAAACCATCTAACAATGAACAGTTCGGAGAGTATAGTCATAACATGCTTCGCAGGATTTTTATTTTTAACTAATTACTATAATTTAATATCAATCCAATCACCAGACAATGGAATAAAACCACAGGCACTGGAAGTTTTAGACCATGTAGGATGGATAACAGCCTGCCTCTGTAGAGATTACAGGCTAGAGCCATGCTTGAAAATCTAGAAGGCAGTTGGACATGTTCATCAGAAAAAGGGGGAAAAAGTAGAGTGAAATCCTTCAGAGTGACTACATAGAATGATCTAAACTGAGAATTGAGGCGTTCAGGCTTAGAGGAGGCATTCAGACTTAGAGAAAGCTTAAGTACTTATTCCAGAATAATTTCTACATCAGGAAACCACACTTCCCAATGTCAAACTGACGTATAGTACTCACTGCTTATTCTTTAAAAGCTTCAAGCATGTGGGCATAATTGTGCTCAAAATGTGGCTACCATCCAGTACTTCACGCAGCCTAAAGTTTCCTTACAGCAACCTTCCGTGACCTAACCCAGCCATGGCCCATGTTCAATTTATGACACCAGAAGCAAAAAGTCATAAGCCACTCCTCATATGCATGCTCCAAGGGCTGCTGAACTGAACATCCGGTTTATTAAAGTGCCACCATTTGACTTCAAGTATGCAAACTGATATTTCTTAAATGGCCTAATGGTCATCAGTTTACAGCATGCATCGCCCGCCTTCATGAGGAGCAGATCCATTCATAATTGATCCCGCACAAACTAGAACTCTTATGCACATTCTCAGAGGTTATGGGGAGAAGGCAGGAGAATGGGGTTCGGAGGGAGAGATCAATTAGCCATGATTGAATGGCAGAGTAGACTTGATGGGCCGAACGGCCTAATTTTGCTCCTATCACTTATGATCTTATGATTCTGAGCAAGAATGTACTCCACAATTCCCTCCAGGTTTCCATTAGAAACACAACCAAAGGAAATGTCAGTGCTATGGTCAATTGGGCAGCTGGGCTCAGGGTAAGGCAAGCAAAGAAAACCAACTGTGACAGATGCACCCATGAAATGGTTCCCCAGAGATCTCCAGCCTGTCCGTTCTGCATTTCTTTAATGCACATTTCATATCCATTTCAGGTTATCACATGCATCATACCGCAGGTTTAACATTGTTCCTGATTTGGGCACAGGAATGTTTTCATGACCAGATGTTGGCTCAGGTTATATTTTGGCAAGAAAACCAGAGACCTTTCCTACCTTTCTTCAAGTTAACACTGTGGAATGGTTGATATTTACTTGGTCGAAGAAAAGAACGTCATTATTAACATCTTATGTTCAAGTGTGGAGTGCTATCACACAGTGGACAACTGGTCTTGTATCTGGAGGTCTGGGGATATTGCTATCGAAGCAAGGGTTTAAATCTCACCACAGCAGGTGGAACATTTGAAATGCTAGTATCATTAAAGCTGACCATGAAGCTTCACTAAATTGCAAATGCCCAGATTCAGGAATATCCTTAGAAAAATTCAGCGACCTTGTCCACTCCGTTCTATATTTATACACCACTGTGATAGACGCGGGTATTATCAGAAGCAAGCTCCTCAGTTCTGCTGAGTGGAGGGCAGCTGGGGATGGGCAATGAATGATAGGTAACAATGCAAATGTAACAATTTAAAAAAAAGATCAAAATGCAGGTATAAAAGCAGAGGTGAAGGATCAAAAGGATTAAGAACGAACAAGGTCTTTTCATATTTTGAATGTACTTTGAAGAGGCAATTCTAACCCAATTTCACAAATGGCCACACAGAACACTGAAGCTTTTCATTTCACTCAAATACTTTATTTAAAAAGTTAGTTTGACGATTCATAGGACCCTCCACCCCTTGATGCAGTTAAAAACAGCTGTAGTTGTGGAAGGATCTGCGAGCAGCTCGGGGATTATCATTGCTTCCTATCATTGTCTGTTCCCATGGAGGCTCGCTGAGTCTTACCAGGTTGTCTACAGGATACTGGGACATCAGAATCCCTTGTGATTAACCACTTGTAGCCAAGAGACATTGCTAATAGTTCACAAAACATGGGACAATCTTTCATTAACAGTGTAAAACAGATGGAAAATAAACATGGACGTATGTTCAGAAGACTCTGTACAAGCTGGAGAATCAAGGTAAAGTTGCAACATACTGTTCAATCATACCTAGACTTGGAACAAGTTCTATGGATGTGGCTCCAGTCAATAATCAGATATCCCACCGGCTAAGACCAAACTTAAATGTAGAGGGCTTTTCATCTTCAATTGGAACTGAATTTTAAGTTTCAATGAGATGAGCAGCCTTCATTTGAGATAATCAAAGGATTTACTGGTCTATCTATTGTGTATATCCCAATTGAAAACATAATTGGAAGCAGTGCTTTTTTAGCTGAAACAACTTGTAGACTCTCTAATATCATGGCTAGAACAGAATGCTTGCACAGGGTAGCTATAGTTAGATTTAAAAAAATACCAGTCAGTTGCTTAATTAAGATCTTTGCCTCTTATCCAGTTATGGCTCACTCCCATTATTCTTGGCGAGGCCTTGCCTTTACAGGTTTTGTAAACTGCTGCTGTGAAGTCTTTGGGGACAGTCAGTCCATTGCCCACTTTATGCTTCCTCCAGCATTGAAGGAGGATTCAAACAAACATCTTCCCTCCTGGATTTTCATGCACTATTTGTACGGGCATCTCCCAACATTATTTAATGGACAATTACGAAAGCATAACGAAAGTCCCAAATGTAAATAAATAATTGTAATCAGTGTGGCAATTAAAACTACCTTGCACTGTAAAGCGAGAACAGAGGTTAAGTGCAAGTGCAAAACTTGGTTTCCTATATTTTAGACACTATCTTCACTTCACTTATTTCCCCAACAAACAATAAATTGGAATTCTGAAAGTGAGGAAGGATTGTAAAGAATACAGCCCTACTGCATATTCATGCAAGTTTAGAAGCAACCTGGGCAGAAATATTCCTTATATTTACAGCAGCGGAGGACAAATAAAGTTTTGCTTCTTTGCTTAAGTCTCAGTAAAGAAGTGCCCAACTCAAATTTACAAAACCCTTCACCAGTGGTTCAAAGTGGTGGATCACAAAGGATTAGATTAAGAAATGGATTTCCCTAGGTGTGTACTTTAGCTCAGCAGTGATGATCAGAGTCCCAACTTTGAAGTTATAGATTAAAGCAGCTGAAGGCCTGCATTTCTTTCAAGAATGCAGTCAACCGCAGCTAAGAACAGATGAATCCATTCAGTACAAATGTGGTGTGCTGACACTAAAACAAACCCAAGGGCAGATCTGATGAGGCATTTGAAAAGAAATGTATTTATTGCATCAAAATTTAATGTCCCGTTTACAACAGCACATTTTTTATATATATATATTTTTACAGCAGGCTGCAAAAGTCAGCATGGTAAACCGACCTAATAAATAGGAATGGGAAAATACAAAGGAAAAATGCCTTGAAAAGGAATTGTGCCTTTAATCCTGGATCACTACTGCTCATCTGATTTGTAATGGACATGAAAACAGTAATATACTCCTCTCCTCAAAGATTGGCATCAAATCCTATCAAAGTCTTGCAATCACAAGGCTTACAATCAAAACACAAAGTTGTGGTTGAAGGATTGAATTAAGTCATTCCTTTTTGCATTTGATATGTTTGGTTGGATAATGGTTGGTACTCCAATGATGAAACACATTGGAGCCATCATTGACTTTGAACAGGGCAGCAGTTTGGGAATGCCTGCTATCTACTCCCTTCTCTGATTAGTATCTAAAATCTGAAACAGAAATACAGAAAATTTGCAAACATTTAAAAAATTCTCCCCCACCCCGCCCACCCCCCACCAAAGCAATTTCTGTACGTCACGTTTTTTTTTTAAGAATCTGCAAGGGAGAAAATATTATGGAAATTAATCAAAGGTTAAGCATTCACAAGTGAATAGATAACTTATTTTCATTCACAAATCTATTCACATTTAAAGACCTAATTAACAGAAACAAGAAAAGAAAGCTGTGTACAACATGAAATGATTACTATTGATGCATATAAAAATAATTTCCAGAAGTCAAACCATGTTAGCAAAGCCACAAACTGAATTTTGTTCAATTTATTGACTTGAAATCTTGTGTATTTGGAGTTTTCCTTCCATACATCCACACAGTGCATTCCTGCCCACATCTCCTCACACACAAGGGACACAGTAATACCAGTGTTGAAAAGATAGCTCTCATAGAAGATTCTAAATCATATACATTATACTGTACTATTAATTCCTTACATTACATTCAGTATTAACAGGTTAGCCACACACCCATGTTGCTTCCATGACAGCTGTTGACAGACAAGACCCTTACTGACATCAAGCACTGGGCCTGCTGGGCTACAGCTGGGAAACATTTCCCTCAGAGTATACAGCTCCGTCCAATCCTCTCAATCCCACCCTGCTGCCCCAGATTAGCTGAGCAGTTGTCGTATCTCCTTGTGCATATGGCATAGAAAGTCCACGTAAGAGGCTCCACCGTTTGAACTCTTGTCCTCCATAAGAAAATGCTTGAAGAGCACCTCCATCTTGTCTTCTTGCTTCACTATCAAGAGCTGCAAGCACAAGAGCATATTGTCCTTAACACAGGGCAACACATATAATTAAAACAAATGTATTAATTTAAAAGGATGGTCACTCTGTTGTAGACCCACCACAAGTTTTGCACAAAGCTGGATCCCACAAATAGTGAATTGAATAACTGTTTTCTTTGTGCTGGATCATGAAAGGTTGCTCAGGGCATGGAAAATCCCCTAATCCTCATCACAGAGTACAGGAACCACCAACATCCAGTGGGAAGGTGGCATCAAATGTTAACACCTCACCAGCAATGCAGTTTCCTGTCCAAAACTGCACTCCAGTGCCAGACTTGTTTCTGATAGGCCTAAAGGACCCTACACAACAAGATTAGGAACTAATACCTTTCCCTGCATAATACATAATCTAATCTAAAAGCACCATGTTGGAGGAGTTCAGCGGGTCAGGCAGCATCTGTGGTAGGAAATGGACAGATAATGATTTCGGTTGGGACCCTTTTCAAAGATTGAAGAGGGGAGATAATAGGTATAGAATATTGAGGGGAAGGGGTGGGGTAAGTGATAGGCAGATCCAGGTACGGAATGTGTAGGAAAGAGCTGTCGATGCTGGTTTAAATCCAAGGTAGACACAAAATGCTGGAGTAACTCAGCAGGATAGGCAGCAACTCTGGAGAGAAGGAATCGCTGATGTTTCGGGTCGAGATTCTTCCTCTGAGGAAACGTCACCCATTCCTTCTCTCCAGAGATGCTGCCTGTCCCGCTGAGTTACTCCTCCATTTTGTGTCTACCTCCAGGTAAGGAATGGTTGACTGGCAGACGAGTTAGGCGGGAGAGAAAAGTTGCGGCGATAGTCACATAAGCTGGAGGCACTCTGTGTATAACCACTCTGTAAGTAGCGGAAGCTTTATCCTCCACCATAAGCCATATGACCCCATGTCAAAGTTACAAGCACCTAACCATACAAGAGTTCTGCCAGCTTGAAGTTTAGAAAATGATGGGGCAAATGGAGAGGCTGGAGAGCTGCCACCACCATTTTCCAATTGTGCCAACCCTTCCCTCCAGATTTTCAGTGATTAACATGGGAAGTTCCAAAAATAAAACATCATCCAAACAATTATCATGGCCAGCTATGTATTGCTGAACTCGAGTGTTTTACCTTCATAAACCTGGGTCTCTGAGCACGAATTACATCAACCATGGAACGCAATTTTTTGGAGTACGGGTTATCCAACTGTGGCAGAGTGGCCTGAAAAAGAAATACAAGTTAAACCAGATGGCTAGCATTGCACAAAGGACAGGAAGCATAGTCATCAAAACATAGCACTGAATGCACAATGAAGACATTTATGAACCGTAACAGTATCAAATGTCACTATAAAACTGTAATACGTTTTACTGTTTACGTATTTACTTTACTGGAAGCATTTCTTTATTGAGACACTAGTTTCTCATGAATGCAGATCAATCGAACAAGATCCATTGGAATTAAAATTGCAATTTTGCAATTCTGTTGAGAAATTGAGACAATGTGAACAGTTTCAACCACTGTTATATTCAGGGATCAATCCTGATGTAACAGCAACACCATTTATGGGGAGTTGGTGCGAAGTGCAGCTTATTCACGAATAACCTTGAATGGTTGACGTGACTGCACAGTATTCTAACACAGAATGCATTCTCACAATCTGCAGCAAGTTAAATTAAAGCATGCTGCTCTGGGAAACTCAGGTACGCATGTATAAATTATACACCAGAAGGCCCCATGCTTCAACAGTTAAAAGCACATTTGATTGAAACCCAGAGCAACAGCAAACATATAAGATTTAAGACAATACTTCTAACATTCAAGAAGCAACTGGTCAGAATGGTGAACAAATTATTGTTCATTTTCAAGTCACGGTATGCACAGACGCATACCTGTCGTACATGGTTAGTTTTGATATGCAGTAGAACATTTTTTTGTGTTAATCTAGGCTCAGAGCTAAATATGACAAAAGGAAGATTCGTGTTAATCTGAAACCCACCATTCCAGAGTCAATCTGGCCAAACGATTGCACATTAAAGATGCTCTGGATAAGGTCATGCTGTGTGCTCATTCCCACCCATATGAAGAGGTTCAAACCATTCTCCAGCAAATAGATGCCACCCTTTGATAGTCGTTCCTCTGAGCAACGAACGGCCACTGGAAAATCATCACCATCAACATCCATTTTGTGCTAATGAGAGAGAAAAGAGCTCAGTCACAAATCAACAATTTTAAGACAAAGCAAATTTTAAAGACTGTCCCATTCCCATGTATTTTTCTCCTTTTGAATATATTTTTCAAAAGGAGAACCATACATTCGTAGACCCACAATATAGGTGACATATCTAAAAAGTGTTTCCGAAAGATACTACAAAATGCTTTGGAGCTAGGTACTTTTGCTGCACTCACCGTTATGATGCAAGGAATATCACAACCATTTTGCACACAACAAAGTCTCACATTAAGCAATGCAGCGAACATTGAAATGATACGATTTAAAAAAATGCATCTGTTCAAAAAATATTAGCCAGAGAATTGAAGATTCAAAAGAGAGTCAAAGTGGCGTCTTGCCTCATCATGGTGGACATGATTTGTTAAAATTGTGCTAATATTTCAGGACAGAAATTTTAGGGGTGGCACAGCACCCCAGTATTTTTTTTACTGGGGTCAATTGGCTAACAAAGCCACACATCTTTGGAAGGAAACCAGCTTACAGCGCCAGAGACCTGGGTTCAATCCTGATAATGGACGAAGTTCTCCTTGTGGGTTTTCTCTCACACTCCAAAGACGTACAGGTTAATAAGTTAATTAGTTTTGGTAACAATTGTAAATTGTCCCTATTGTAGGATAGTGCAAGTGTATGGTAGATGATCGCTGGTCAGCATGAACTCAGTGGGCCGAAGGGCCTGTTTCCAAAGCCTAAAAACTGATATCACATGTATTACTTTAGTTATACAGCCTAAAACTGGTTTTGCACTAACTGAATTTGAATTTGAATATATAGCTCTGAACAAATTTAAATTAAAGGAAGTGCAAAATGCTGAAACTAGATAGGAGGGTAATGTTGGTAGAGGTGAACATGTGGATATAGTGTATTTAAATTTCACAAAGACATTTGACAAGCTTCCATACCAAAGGACGGATCATAAAATGTAGGGCCATGGCATTTGCTGAAGTGTGTTAGCATGGATTGAGAACTAGTTCTCCCATAGAAAACAAACTTAGTATATCGGTCTCTTTCAAGTTGGAGGGCAGTAACTAGTGGAGTTCTTGGCCCTCTAGTTATATTCATGATCTGTAGAAGGGAACAAATGCAGCATTCCTAAATTTGTCAATATGACAATAGATGGAAGGGTATGTTGTAATGAGTGCATGGTGCTGTTGCAATGGCACAAAAGAGAGATTGGATGAATGGTCAAAAATATTGTCAAGTGGAATTTAAAGTCAGGTAGTGCAAGTTCATTCACTTTGGTAAGAGAAATCAGAAGGCAGGTTATCCAAATGGAGAGAGATTGCAAATGGGTTAGGTCTACGTGTTACAGTGCATGTTCAAAGGATTAGCAGGCAGGTCCAACAAGTAGCAAACGGCAAGTTAGCCTTTATTACAAACGAGTTGAAGTTTAATAATAGGGAGGTTTTGATACAGTTCCACAGCATGATGAAGGGGGCCACACCTGGAGTTATGTGGGTCGTATGACTTTAAAAACACAGTAGCATTGGAGGCAGCCCAAAGGAACGTCACCAATTAATTCCTGGCTTTGTCCTTTTCAGAGAGGTTGGACTAGTTAGATTTGTATACCTTGTAGTTTAAAAGAATGAAGGGTGATTTTTTTTAAACATGGAATATCTTTATGAGGCTTGACAAAGTAGATGCTGATATGTTTTCACTCATGGAAGTATCAGGAACAATGGGATACAGCTACGAAATAAGAGGTCAATCATTTAAAACTGATGCAGACATTCTTTGTAACAAACCCATGGAATTCTCTACCCTTGAAGATGAAGACCAAATTATAAAAGTTATGTGAAAATACATATTTGAAAGTTTGAAGAATTGTGGGTCAGTGGGAAATGGCACGGGGGAAGGAGCAGAGGAGGCCAGCAAAGATCAACCATGATCATTGGGAAAATTGAAGTAAACCTTGTAGGACAGGGTATCGGCATTTCACTGCAGCACAAAACCATGGATTATACATTAACTACATGAATTGTTACTTACCACAGGTAAAACCCTAGGGTAGAAGAACACGTTGGTTTCAGATACATCCATACTTGCAATGAGGTGGCGGATGTAGGCCCGATCGTCAGTAGAAACGTCAGCTCCAGGCTGTAGAATATCACTCTTCAATACACAGTTCAGGTACACAGGCAGTAGCTTCATGCACTCTGGTAGAATCAGCTAGGAAAACAGGTACAGCAAGAAAGGTATAGTGAATAGGCCAGGGGTGGACTCATTGGTTGTAATTGGGCTAATGAGCTGGTCAAGCAAAGATTCTACCTGGCCTGTCTGTGACTGCAGTTCCATAGCAATTCGGTTGACTGCTAAACGTCCTCTGAAATGGTCTAATGAGCCACTCTATCAAGGGGCAATTTGAGATGGGCAGATCACTTATTAGTAATACTAATTTCCAACACAAAAATGTTATAGAAAATTACAAACACTTTGGAGAACTGGCACTTGTTGCTTTACAGCTGAAAAAGTAAAGGGAATCGGAATGAGGTTTCATGTTTTGAATGTGGATACAAAGAAGTGCAGGTGTTGATTTAAAAAAAAAAAAAGACAAAGTGCTGGAGTAACTCAGTGGGTTAGGCAGCATCTCTGGGGAAAATTGATAGTTTCATTTCAGGTTGGGACCCTTCTTTAGAAGAAGTGTCCCAGCCAGAAACGTCACCTAATTCATGTTCTCCAGAGATGCTGCTTGACCTGCTGAGTTACTCCAGTACTCTGTGTCTTTTCAGGTTTAAAATTACTATTTCTGACTGGGTAAGTTGTTAAACATCAGAAAGCTGGTGAGAGTACAAAACAAATCACTGCACAATATGGCCACTAATATAAAAAAGACCCACAAGGGAATCCAGATAGGATCAATGATTTGGTTGAATGCAAAGACCTTCAACTCTCTACATTTTTCAACTGTTTTTTTTTAATTGGGTTTCCAATTTTTCCTCACATCAAGAATTCCCTCTTTGCGTTACAGCTGATGCCACACATCTGGTGTTGTCCTTTCCTTCCAGTGCCACCCTGACATTTGCAGGGGCTTATTCAAGAAGTTCCAGGTAAGGTGTCGAGTACATGCTCCCATCCAATCAAGAACAAAAATTTAGCATGCAATCTGTATTAATATTTAAACAGCTTCAACAAATTATGTTCTTCAGAGGGAAATTAAAGCAGGGGAATCATCTGGTGCAAATATTGAATTACAGACATTTAGGTTAGTTTAGAGATACAGCATGGAAACTAAGTCCACATTGACCACCGATCTCCCGTTCAACTAATTCTCCGTTATGCCACTTTCTCATCCATTCCCTACATATAATGGGTTTTTTTTTTTTTTTGTTTTTTTTTTACTGGGGTCAATTGGTTTACAAAGCCACACATCTTTGGAAGGAAACCAGATCATCCAGCAGAAACCCAGAGGAAGAATGGGCAAACATCACACGGACAGCACCAGAGGTCAGGATCGAACCTGGGTCTTTGGTGGTGAGAGGCAGCAGCTCGACCAGCTGCATCACCCTAGGATAATCAGTTACTTGTAAAATACAAGGAACAAACGAGATTAAAGAAAGTGGCAAATGTGGAGAAAAGCACCAATGCAGCATTGTTAATGATAAATTCAAGATTTCATTAGAAATGCTCCAAAATGCCAGTACAAAGATTATCACGCTCATGCTATGTTCCTCTCTAAGTATAAGGTGTAGAAATCACATAATAATCTAGTTTAGTAGTCATGTAACAAAAATCCTGGATTCCAATTTTTTAATCCCATCAAGGAAAAAATAAATGGGAATAATGAATCTGAAATGAAAGGCCAATAAGCACAAATCTATTGGATTGTCATAAAACCAGATGTGGTTCATTAATATCATTTACAGTTCAATATTTACTTATCAAAATAGTCCTGACAAGGCATTCAAGGGGAATGGAGGAGGTAATAAATGATGGTCTTGTCAATAACACTGACCATCGGTGAATAATAACCGAAGTAATTACAATCTACATTTGCAACATAAAACTCTTACCTGTCCGGCCGAAGATGGACTTGCACAATTCTTGCGGTAGCACGCCAAAATCTGAGCAGACTGGTTAATTAAGGACTCTCGTACAGTCTTTGTGGAGTTATTCAGAACAGCGCGATAAGCTGCAAATAAGACATTTGAACCGTTAGATAAACTGCATGAACAACATGACAGTACATCGAGAATGGAGGGCTTCAAAGTAATATACGCTGTGCAGATCAATATCTTAATCCAATTAGTATTCTGACACAATCTGGAAAACATCAAGTTTCCCCTCAAGGGAACATGGATGATTAGTATCATCATAATTCATTGGGGTTCACTAATCCTCCATGCTGTTAATATGCTCGAGTGTTGATAAAACATGAGGAAAATTATTTTTATTTTTACATTTATGAAGATGATGAATAAAAGAACAAAGATTACTGGATCTAGGGAAAATATATATTTTTCATGTTGCTAAATAACCTTTCCAATTAATTGCTGTATAGAACATAAATGCAAGGTTTCAGGGGGATTGTTTAAAGAAAAAAAATGCCATCAATTCTGACAGAAAATTAGAAAATTTAGCTCAACATTTGAAGAGTTTAGCTATTCAGAGACCAGGTATGCTTGTACATGGTTCAATAGGAAAGCAATAAGGAAACTACATCATAATTAGAAAAAACTGTAGGTTGTACTTTACAACAATCAGATCAGAACACATTAAATATGCCATGCTGAGAGGGACAGACGGAGACCAAATACGGAACTGCATGTCTAGTTCAGGTCTTCCTACCCAAAGATTAAATGTATTAGAGAGATTGCAGTGATAGGATTGGTAGGATGGGATTGGTTTCTGCAAAGAGTGATTAAATAGACTTGACCTATAATCTGTGAGTTTGAGAGAAATGGTAGGTAATCATAATGAAAATGCAAGTTCACTTTAAGGCTTGAATATTCTTCACACATTTCCCCTGGTTAGTACTGGGTGGGGGGGGGGGGGGGGGGTCAGTCACAAAACAAGGGATCAATCAATCAGGACCTAAATTAGAAATGTCCAGTCAGATGCTGGTGAATAGTCTAGGAGGCTACAGATACATAGGTTAGTATGGGCGTGTGATTGCGAATTAAAGTGGCAGTCCTACAGACTGAATGGAACTGGTCTCCAAAGCAATGAACCAATCTGCCTTTGGCCTCTCCATCATAATGGAGATCACATTATGGGAAAGAGTCTGATGAACAGGTGTTGTGTTTCCTGTAGTTGTATGGGCAATGCCATAAGGCAGTAGTAGGTGGGGATGGAAGAGTGGAACAAGGATCATGAAGGCATCTGGGAGAATGAAATGGACCTAGGGGGAGACAGGGTGGGAGGAAGATAACTGTGGGAGCCTGTACTATCTTATCACTTGGAACAGATACAAATTGCTCTAGAAAAGGTGGAAATTGGCAGTAAGAAATGAGACAAAATAATGAGTTCTACTGAAAACTTGCTTTTTTTCCCTATTTCGGACCATTGTGAAAATTCTCGTATGTGAAACATTTTTTTCCCCCATCTGCAGATGCGACCTGGCCTACTGCTTGTTTCCACCGCTGTTTTTATTTCCGATTTCTAATATTTTTTAATCTTCCTTGACTGAAGCCGAATGGTCTACTCTTGTTATTATTTATTATGTTTAGCACTGTTCACATATAGCAAGAGAAGCTTCATCTGCTGCATTTAGCCTCTGTAACCTAGTGTCCAAACGCATGCACATTAGTAACAGACAAAAGAAAAGCTGCCTTCGGCACTGACAAATGAATTACAAAATACTTTAAATTTTAAAATGATTTACTGTTACACATGTAATGTATTGCATGAATGTACTGTTGACCTTTGAAAATAATGTTTTCTCAATTCTTCTTGAAGCAATAAGAATCCTGCCTGATAACACACATACAATTTGAAACATCTTTACAGAGAATTTCTCTGCACGAGCTTTGTTCAAGGAAACATAAGCTGGCAATAAAGGTAGCAAAGCAAAACCAACATACTAAATAGCAAGCATCAATTAGCTGGACAACAGTACTTTTTTTTATCTAGCTAATAAATTACGTGAATCTCAAGGATTTTTCAGGATTCTCTGTTTGACTCAATGGACATTCATTTTAAAACTGCACATTAAATTAAATTTGAGGAATAGATGGGTTTTGCATGTAATGAACTTGGGGTAGCTGACAATTATTTGAAACCAGAATCCAGCCTTGGATTTTGATGAATGGTTTCTATAGCCAACTGTGGTGTCACTTTTCTCTTTCACCATTCATCTTCTGTGGGTGTCAAATGGAGGTCGATTCCATGGCACAGGGGCCTCTTTGGGTAATGCAGAGTGGGCATCACTCAGAAATGCAGGTAATCAGTCAGTCTGGACAGAGTCTTAGAACCACGCAATCTTATAAAACCCATCTTCTCCTCATGCACGATGGATGTGCTTTGCTTAGAGAGAATTGAGAACTGACATACCCTTTCCCTCAAAATAAAGTTACATCATTTTACAAGGCAAGGTGAATAAAGTTGTGCCGAAGACATCTCATTATTAAGCACATAAATACAATTTTGGAATAAAGCCAATTTAAGCAGCAGCCTTACCCATTTTTACAAAGAAGTTGATAAGTGTGTCGGTCTCACAGTTTCTGTACAGGTCAGCAAGCTGAGTACAGCAATTAAGGGAAAGGTTGTGTATGCGTAGCCTCCTCTGTCCACTGCAACTGGTGTAGAGCAAAGCACACTGCAGGAGAGAAAGGCGAGAAAAAAAATGTTCTTTCAGCAAATGCATGAATACATAAAGCTGCACAGATACCAAAATTTACTTGAGAAAAAAAAAAAATCAGAGAAATGTGGTCATGTGGAGAACGCAAAAACAGACTAGCATTTAAAAAAAACACCTTTTGCGTCCCTTTTCAAACGTCCCAAAACACCTCACAGCCCAATTCAATGCTTACTAAAACCATGGTCATTTTTGTAATATAGTCAATTCACGTACAACAGCTTTGACAAATGGCAACATCATAATCATATGATCTGCTTTGGTGATGGGAGATGAGGGAGATATTGGGGCTGGGACACTTGGGTACCTTCCTGGCCACCGAGAATAGTGCCAGATCTTTATATATCCACCCGAGAGAGCAGACAGGAGATCTCAACCAAAAACACACTATTTATCAATTCCTTCGCTACCACACAGTGGTGTCTGATCTGATTCTTTCCTCCAAGTGTCTGGAGTAGCACTTGAACCTACAAACATCGATCGTGCTTTTCATGGAGCTTTAGCTTCCAAAGTACTTGCAACTCAAATTGAATATGAATACAAATCAGTGCATTGATTGATGTAAAAGTAGGAGCAAACCTAATATATTGTAACTTAAAAAAAAAAAAAAGTCCAAATTAACAGGAGGCAGGGAAAATATACAGAGGCATGCAAAGTGCTGTGGAGTGTTACTAAAATTATTTTCTAAGAGGTGGAACATGCACAACAGATTTAAAAGCTGTCAAAGTGCTGGAGTAACTCAGCAGGTCAGGCTGCATCTCTGGAGAAAATGGTTTTCCAGAGATGCTGCTTGACCGATTTACGCCACCACTTTGTGCCTTTTTTTGAAAACCAGCAGCTTTCCTGCGTCGTAAGATTTCACCACTCAGATGCTTTTAGTTTTGACCATGTCCATTAGCCTACTGGAATATTTAAATGGCCCCATGCACTAGAACTGCAAGCGGCAAATTATCCACTGTTATACAATAGCAGGGCATATTTTACAAGTAGAGCTCAATTGAACGAGGGTGAAGAATTCACATTAATACAAATCAGCCTTTGTCTCTGTAAGACTGAGCATTAAGTGCCAGGCCAGAGTAGTCTTGAGTACAAAGATCTACACTGACATTCCTGTGAACTAATGAAATCAGATAAAACGTTAAACCAAAGTCCAACTGCTCTCTCTCTCATGGAAGGACAAGCAGTGTAGAGTTCTTTTAGGGGATCAAAGTGTCTCTGAAATTCCACTCAGCAATTCCTCAATCAACAAGCTCTTCGGATTATCTGGTCCTCACCAAACTGCTGTGTCGAGATTCTAACTGTTTCTCACATTAGCTATTGAACTTCTTTTAAAGTATATTTAATCAACGATACAAACAAAATAATATAACTGGGTTAATAACAAACGAAGTACGCCACAGTACAATGTGCTCAATTGTAGAGTGCTCTGGTCAAAGTACTTAGTCCAGATCAGATTACACAGATGGAGAGCATATATTCATGTTATGGTGGCAATTCACTGAGGCCTACAGTAGATATTAGAGAGTTATAAGCAAACAATGAAAATTGTATTTTTATCCTGACAATAGGATGCATAAATGAGGTAGTAAAATACCAATCACTGATAATGTGGTCGGTAGAAAGCTGTAGTGCCACGATTCTGAAGATGGAATATCAATAGTAGTGGACCCAGAGAACTAGGTACAGGAAAGGAGTGGCAAGCGGCATCACCAAATAAAATAATTCAAAATTCCCCTAAGTTTTAAGCATTTATAAATCTTCAAAAAAAGCTACGTTTAAAATGAATTAGTCACAGCAATCATGCAAAATTCTCACCTGAATTTGAGCTCCACTATCTTCATTCAATTTATCATCGTGTTTGAATTCCACCGTGATGGTTTTATCACAGTCTAATGCCGCCAACTCCACATCAGTTGTGTTACTCATGTAGAACGAGCCAAAGAAATCAGTTGCTCTAATCCCTGGAATCAAAGCAGTTTATTTTCTCCAGATGAAACACATAGAAATGAGCTTCAGTCTCCACTTATCCAACAATTAATCTTAACTGTTACATCTGCAGGTTTTTTAGTTTTTTTTTTAAAACTAGCACAATCCCACAATACATACTGCAGCAGGAGTCAGGCATCAAACATAAATATCTAGTACCTCAATGGGAATTCTTTCCACAAGAGGGTTTCATTTTCACTGATTACAAGGCAAAAGTCACAACACAAATTTACAATCAGGAAATAAATATTTAAGATGGTGTATATTCTCGAAATAAAGCCGAATTCCTTTTAAACAGCAAATAGATTATTTTTTGGCTAATAGCGGAGTAAGATACAAATCAATTTTATTATTCATCCGACACAAATGCTTTCAGATTAAAACCATATAAGACTGGCAGCATCATCAAGGACCCACATCATCCTGGCCACACACTCATCTCCCCGCTACCTTCAGGTAGAAGGTACAGGAGCCTGAAGACTGCAACGTCCAGGTTCAGAAATAGCTACTTCCCCACAGCCATCAGGCTATTGAACTCAACTCAAACAAAACTCTGAACATTAATAGCCCATTATCAGTTTATTTGCACTTTATCTGTTTTATTTATTCATGTGTGTATATATTTATACAATGGTATATGGACACACTGATCTGTTCTGTATTCATGCCTTCTATATTCTGTTGTGCTGAAGCAAAGCAAGAATTTCATTGTCCTATCTGGGACACATGACAATAAAATCTCTTGACTTGACTATCAATAATACAACGCATTTCCACTATCAGCACTTTGCAGATTAGTTTCTGTTGATCACCATTTAATTTCGAATAATTCAACTTGCATTCAGAAGCTTATGTTGCTATTTAATGCAACGATTCATACCTATAAATTGGAAATGCATACTAGGTTCAGCAACATACATGCATGAAAGCAAGTCAGTGGCTGGGAAAGCATACTCCTTGAGAAACATTTTTAAGTGCAAAGGTCACACAAGTATGAAGCTGTTGAATTTGTACTCTGGACTATCACCTCCTCACAAGATAATTTCAAAACGTATACCAATTATAGTATATCAATTAACAAACCAACATACCTGTACTTGTGCGCACCCTCATCACAGCATCAAACCCAATCACTTTTCTAACATCTCTGTGTAGATCATTTAGGAATCGCTCACCATCTGCTTGTGCCTAGTTGGAGAAAAAATACTTTAAATATCTGCACATTAAGAAAATGCTAGTTGGTTTTGCTTTTCAAAGTTTAGTTTAAGTAATTCACTCGGAATAAAACTACTTGATAATGAGCTTGCAAAAAATTAAGGGTAGAGAATACGTATAGTTGAATAGAACACAAACTGGGAATTAGTCAGCATGCTCAGGGTTAAATAGCCTGAGAAAGAAATGAAAGGTACAATTTATTCTAATGTTCAGATACCAATGCATTTATTGTCCTTGCTTCATTTATTGCTTTTTTCATGACAACTAACATCATTAATTCAACAATTTAAAAAATGAATATATATATATTCAAAACAGGATCGCCAATCTTTCAGCTGTCTCCAAAAACAAATTATTGTTTCTCCAATAAAAATTTTAAAAAGCATATGAAATGCCAAGGAAAAAGTAAAAATAAATACAAAGAGAAGCAGGGATAAATCACTTAGCTCCCATGTCTGCTAGGCAATAAGATTGAATTTTGGTGGTGATTTAAAAAACTCTTCACTAGTTCTAATGCAAAGAAGCTCAGCAATCATCAGTGAAGCAGATGGAATTTTGTACTGCAATCAGTCCAGGGTTACATTAACGGTTCCATTCCAGAGAATGATTTCTTCGCAAGCCAGGAGTGTTCATTTTTTATTGCTATCCATATCATATTGCTCTTGATGCACTTAATATTATTTCTTCATTTCATTTAATAGTCAACCTCACACTACCTAGAATTAAACTATTGGCATATATACTGTATCTCATCATTAATAATATTATGAAACAAAGCCCTAAAAATGTGCAAACTTGTGCAAAGTCAGATTTTGTAAGTCAGCTCATCTTAACCTGGGGAACCCTGTGGTTCCACATTACCGTTAACATTAGCTTTTTAAAGCAGAATTATTTAAATATTAAATTTTAAATTATCTGGCTGTCAGGCCTTTGGATATCAATCCAGTTATTTAATGATTCCACTGCACCAAACGTTAAAAGCTAAACCACGTGGTTATGGTCTGGAGTAACATGCAGGTCTGAAAGAAACAATTCTTCCCCTCAGTGAGCTTCATCCACATGTATGACAATCTGGTAGCAGTGTCATATGGCAGATCACAATTATGCATTTCCCAATTGCTGCGGCAGGATTTATACTTGTGCAACACACATCAGATTGTCAACGAGCTAATAATCAAAATGCTATCATTCCACACCAACGTGTACTGTTACTTCACAATTTAAACTAGGTGATAATCTAGTACAATGATGAGAGCATGACAGCATATACACTGCAGACCAAAAGAGGCAACTGGAATTCCAAACTGTTCCTTAACTCTCAAGACCCATAACATTTCTCCAAAAAAAACATCTGTTTTCCCAGCAATCTCAAAATACAAGATGAGAGTTATATCAATGAAAGTTCTTGCTAGTTGGAAGCTGACATGGTATGGCCTAGAAAGTCTAGGCTGTATTAATTCCATTCCGACAGAAAATTATCCAAATCCCACTGCATGCTTGTAGCTTTGCTCAGAGCTTTCGAAACGCAATCAAGTTCTCTCTCTTTACAGGCAGCTCAATAACCAAGCATTGGGTACAGATTCTCACCGACACAGAGGGAAAGCTAAATGCTTTGGCTGTTTGTGGCATTATTTAAGTATGTAAGAGCAATCCCTGGACAAACAAATAACAGCAGAAAATTCCCAAAGGGAATAACAGTTTGAACCCTTCAAATATCCTTGGTTGCAACAACTTTGGAAAGAGCTTGCAAGGGCTTTGTAATGGAAACTACCCACAGCTGTTTCATCCAATCAGCAGTACAACAGGTACGACCTGCACACAATACTCTGAAGGAATTTGAATTCCACAGGCACAATAGACCTAGATGTTTCCAGATAAATTGATATTTTTGCTCTCAAATCCTAAATTAAAAAAAAATATTTATGCTGCAGTTTTTTCCAAGTAATGCATCTCCAAATTAGACCTTCACGCCAGTTATCTTTTAATAGGCGAGCGCATTACTTGTGACGTGAAGAGTGCATATTTCTCAGAAAAGTTTGATAATTTTACATTGATGAGGCCACTTCTATACCAAGCCTTTGTGAATGAGAGCTGCAAAATTTCTCTACAACTACAGTAATCCGACAAACATTACCTGGAAGTATGTGTACTTGTAAATGGAACCTCCCGTCTGATATGTAACCAGTCCCAAGGTTGCCACATCAACATATTGATTAGGGAATAGGAAGAGATCCACGCAGCAGCCTTGTGCCACACACTCCTTGGCCAGATTATTGTAAAAGCTGGTCTGAGGTTGAAACAGCGTCTGCAATAAAGACATACATACAAACAATATAAAAATTGTGTTGATGTTGAAAAGTAGAAAAAGTGCTAAAGTAGCCTATGTTTGGAGTTAACATTTCAGATCAAACAATTAAAGATAAAACACAAAGAACAGAAGGAGGTGGGGAGAAAACAAAAACATCTGTGATGGAACAAGGGGTAGAAGAGATAATAGGATAAAAGATAGCAAAAGAAAATGCAATCTGGGGGATTAAAAATTAATAATGACGATGGAATACGGAGTCAGTTAAGACTGCCAGAAATTCTGATTATCCGCAATCATTTTCTCAATGTCATGGCTGTCATATACCGAGTCAGAAAGTGAGCACAGTTCATTAAGCTTACATTGATTGCAAGGAGAAAGCAGAGTGGGACCAAGATTGATAAGTGTCTTACCACTCCTGTAAAAACAGGAAATTCAGTTGTTTTAACATTTTTAGGCACCATTTGACAAAATTATCTTGAAGCCTGAAACCTTAAAAACCCAATCCGTCAGAGGCATTTGAATCTGCCTTTCCCCAGCCGAATGCCGATTCAGCGCCCTCATTGATTCAGATATTCAAAGAACAAATGTTTTAATAAGCTGCTCAGAAAATACAGTTCTTCAAATACCACTGCCTCGGAAACAATGAACTTCAAATAATGTAAACCCATCTTTAAAAATATCCTACAAACCTTTTCTTTGTCTGTGTTGATTAGCTTCTTGTCATCTCTATTCTTTAGCTTTCCAGGCGCTTCAGCAAGAGGCAGGGTGGAGTGGAATATAAACAGTTTGCCAGCACATTCAGCTGCCTGCAAACACAAAATGTCATCAGCACCTTATTAATCAGTGGACTGAAGGGTCTCGAACGTCACCTATTCCTTCTCTCCAGAGATGCTGCATGTCCTGCTGAGTTACTCCAGCTTTGTGTCAAAGTGAGATATTCCACCCGATTTGCTACAAAAATGCAGATTCTGATGTGGATATAAAAGGGAGACTTACCTTGAGGGCTTCCAGGCCAGCTTGAATAACAGGTCCAAAAACTGTCTCAGTTTCTCTGGTATCACCAAACATTTCAGGAATCTGTTCTAATAAACTGAAAATAATAAATGGCATTATTAATTTGATTTTACTTTAAGCCAATCAGCAAGACTGCAATTCAGTTACATTAACTATATTATGGAAATTCAATTGTCAATACCAAGATTGAACCAAACAAATCTGCTCTTTTGCATTTTGAGCTGTTAAGTCATTTAATTTTAAGGTACAAGGATCTGGTTTTGATCACACAATCCAAAGGTCACTAATGCAAACTGCACAACGGCAAATGATAAAATCAAACTATGCCGAGAACTCATCAAAAGCAGTCTTGAAATCCGGGCAGCTGAAAATGAATTCCTATCCATGCTGCAGAATTGGAGCAGTCACAGAATGAAGGGACAGCAGCTATAACTCAGCAACTGCAAGTCTCGACAGCTCCCAAGAGGGTGTACCTGTTTTCATTTGGCACAGCAACTGGGGAATCCTGCATGCCACGGTTACTCCCCTTTCTGCCAGTCACCCACCTCTGCTGTAAAGTTTCAAATTTCAGATCTTTTGACTCATGATTCCAATTACCCCAATATCATAGAACAGGCTTCGTAATTTCGCAGAGTTCATGGGTGCAGTGAAATAATCACTCAAAATCCTACACTAGCGTATTCTGCTGTGTAATGTTTTTGTAAGTAGTTTTCTAACATGACACTAATAACATTCTCACAAGATTGGTTTCTTACCTGTTTATCACAGCCCGTGACTCATTCACATTGACCAGGAATCCATCAAGCAAGGGCACAAACATGTCAGCTACATCGGACACCACCATCATTTGTGGCTGAGCTAACGAGCTCTTAACATTGTAAAAATGTAAAACTTTGTTATATGTTACAAAGCCAACCCTTATTGCAGATTCTTCTGCATTGCCTTCCCTAGAAGAGAAACAAGAAATTCAAACTCATTCATTTTTTTAGCACTAAGTTTGAAATTGCAAAGGCCCTTAGTGTAATGCCTTAAATGTACTTGAATATGGGTAACGCACAAGCTATAATAATGGTCACAAAGCAATATTAATGCAGATGAGACTTCCAAACAGGCAGAAAAAAGTACAATATGATGAATAATTTAAAATTGAAGGGGAATATGATGCTGTGTCTCCGAGGGGGTACAAGAAACATTTAAGTGTGTAGGAAGGAACTGCTGATGTTGGTTTAAAACAAAGATAGACACAAAATGCTGGAGTAACTCAACAGGACAGGCAGCATCTCTGGCAAGTAGAAATGGGTGACATTTCGCGTCGAGAAGAAGTCGGATGGGGTCGACCCGAAACGTCACCCATTCCTTCTCTCCAGAGATGTTGCCTGTCCCGCTGAGGTACTCCAGCATTTTACGTCTACCTTCAAGAAACATTTACCTTCAAGAAACATTTAATATACATTAAGCAAAACACAAATTGCTAGAGGAATTTAGTAAATCTGGCAGCATCTGTGGAAGCATGGACAGGGCTGGAACCCTTTTGGCCAGGAATCCTTCTTCAGTCTAAAGGAGCATCTCGACCCGAAACATCACCTGTTCATTGCCTCCACAGGTGCTGCTCTATATGCTGAATTCCTCCTGTACCATGTTTTGCTTAAGATTCCATCATCTGCTGTTCCTTATGTCTTCATTTTTATATATTAGTTGTCTCAGTCTGCACACCACACAAGAAAAAGGGCAGGAATTTATCATCATATCAGGGAAACTGCAAAAATGAGTTTGCTCATTTTAAAAGATTAATAAAATAATTTTCCTTTTAAAAGTGTTTAGTAGAATGGATGGTATCTTTCAGCAGGTCTTTTAGTTAGACTTTCTTGATGAGAAAATGTAGAGAATCAATAGTGACAGTAATTTCCCTTTATGCAGAAACAGCAAAATTATCTTACCTTGGAAGGAAGTCCAACAGAGTTTTAAGCTCCTCACATAATAGGTGAACCAGCCCACTTTTCAGTGCATTGTAGGATACATCGATCATAAAGATGAATGCAGGTGGATTAGGAAATTTATTATTCTGTAAAATAAATCCTTTTTAAGTTACAATTGAAGAATCATATGTCCAATTCAGCAAAACCCTTTGCATCTGTGTAAACAAACACTGCCGAAACTGAAGCATGTATATTAGAGCTGCACCAATTATGATTACTGTCTGCAATAGAAAGATTAAAAATGGGGACAACCAAACTTCATGGCAATGTTCTGCTGAAGCTATACCCGCAGGGGTACGCCCTGATTTTTATCTTGACAAAAAAAGGAATAAATGTTTAAAAACAAGCAATATCTCGGTCTTCTCACTCTCATAAAGCCCCCCACAATGGATGACATAACAACGGTAGGCATACCAGCAGAAAAACATTTGAAAATGTTAATACATTGCCATGTTGCAGCTTTGGCTTTGAGCCACTTTTATTCAAATACATAAATAGACATTGAAATGTGTATGAAGCAACTGAAGATGCTGGTGTAAACCAGAGATAGACACAAAATGCTGGAGTAACTCAGCGGATCAGGCAGCATCTCTGGAGAGAAGGAATGGGTGACGTTTCGGGTTGAGACCCTTCTTCAGACTGACGTCAGGGGGAGGGAGATAGATAGATAAGGAAGTGTGAAGGTTTGAAAACAGGGCAAAAAGAATGGAGATCAAGGAAAATGTAGAATAGATTTTTGTTAGCTGGGAGAAGGTAACAACAAAGCAAACAGATAAAATGTAGTCGGAGACAGTAAGACTGGTTGGAGAACTGGGAATGGGAGGGATGGAGAGAAGGGGAAAGCAAGGGTTTCTTGAAATTAGAGAAGTCAATGTTCATACCGCTGGGGTGTAAGTTGCTCAAGTGAAATAGGAGGTGCTGTTCTGCCAATTTGTGCTGGGCCTCACTCTGACAATGGAGGAGACCCAGGACAGAAAGGTCAGTGTGGTGAGACACAAAAAGCTGGAGTAACTTAGCAGGATAGGCAACATCTCTGGAGAGAAGGAATGGGTGACGTTTCAAGTCGAGACCCTTCGGGAATGGGAGGGGGAGTTACCCACATCAATTAAATCGACGTATTATTTAAAGCCATGGGGTGCAATTTGGAAAGCTTGGATTAGATCTGCCGAACAGGTATTTATATAAATAAAACCCTTAGATTTTACTCCAATGATAGGGGTTTGCAGATTAAGAAATAGGTAACATGTATGGAATACCTTGCAGTAGTCTACAGTGGCTAAAAATTCATAGGAACCAAGTGACAGTTCTGGTCGATCGTAGTAGTCCATTCGCTTGCCGGTGTGATCCAAATGTTGGAAATAGTGAGGCAGTACTGAGGAAGGAGAAACAGGAGTTACAATGTGTTATTGGGTTTGCTAGAAAGGTAGGATGGGAACCAGGACAAGTCATTCACATTACAATAAACCTAAAAGCACTTGTCACTAAAAATGTACAATTTCAATTTAATCGCAGCATAGAGATTAATTATTTTTAAGAATGTCAAAAATGATAACAAATCAAATATCTTGCAGGACAAGGAGTTAAGAGGTCCTGAACAAAGGCTGAAAAATGTATACACATACCCTCAATAGCTCCTGTATCAATGGGCAAGGCAAGTTTGAAGGAGGGCATATAATCTCCGACATGTTCAGAAGTTAGTATTAGCATGGTGCTAACACTCTGCTCTTTCATTTTAGTTTTTCATGGGAACATTACATGAGGGAGACACAATTTGAGCAAAAAAATATAGCTCTCCTTCTACGAGTTACCTTCTGTGACACAACTGCAAAATGCACATTGGAATCTGCGCCCTCCTTCAATAAACTGCATGTAAGGACACATGTAGGCCTTGCACCTATTGCACCGTATAGGGCCAGTCTCTCCATGATCTACAATGAAAGGGTGTGCCTGCAATTTGAAAAAAGATTTAAAAAACTTCAGTACAGTTCCACAACTAAGCGCTTCAGAAAATGAAAGACATTAAAATAAAATACTTTAAAAACTGCATCAAACTGGAAATAATTTGCATTGGACTAAACAAACCTTTTTTTTGCATCATTTAAAGTAAGCCTATTTATATTGCACCTTTTACATTCACATCTTCATTTTCTGTGCAATTGCTTCCTTACATGTTTAAACAAGTCAACCATTTTGTTGGTAACAAGATCATCATTTTGGGTGGTGTTGGTTAGGGATAACAGGTAACCAGTATACCACGATAATTTCCAAACTCATCAAATTGTACAATCAAATCATGAACAACCATACAGGACAGAAGGAACCTCAGTTTAACAACTGAACTGCAAGACCTCACCTCTCCTGTACCAAAGTGATCATCAAACAAAACAAGTCCAGTCACGGATACATAATAAGGCAAAATCAGAATGCAATTTCTTCAAATTTAAGGGACCAACAATCATGAACTCAATCTCCAAATTTCGTTATAGCAGAATAACTGAGAACTCATCAAAAAACGGAACCCTCGGATTTTACAGCTGTGACTACTAACCTTAATGTAAAGTTAATTCATGTTTTCAGTCTGAAAATTCTTAATCTACTCCAAATTTATCTTTAATTAAAGAGTAAAACAAGTGTATTAACTCCTTCTAAAAAGTGCATGATATACAATTTTGAAATCTCCAAACCAATGTGCTGAGCAAGCCACTGGAGCAAGCCATGGTGTCACTTACAGTTTTTGGATTCATTTCAACAGCTGCAGCAGACAAAATGGAATCATCATCACAAAGAACTTGAACAAAATATGGCTTTTAATTGCTACTTGTATCAGTATTGCTTCAGAAAGACTGTGCATTAAGTGTTGCTGGGTTGATATTTCCTGAGCAAATACCCTATCATTCTCATTAAATGAATTGATATGTGTTCGATAGCTTGCCCTAACAAAACTATTTTCTGTGTGGTGAACATGGATTTAATTTTTTCCTTGCCATTAAAAGTTTTATTGAACCGGATAGCTAAATTTAGAGTGTTTCAACAGACAAAAGGTTTTTCTACCCCATAACTGGGGTTCAATGCTTGTTGTTGGCACGTTTAGCAGCTGCCAGTACACAGACATACTCAAATACAGGCAGATCCAATTTCAAAGGTTGAATGTGGAAAGAGTGACAAGTTCACTACCGTGCTTCGCTTCAACTGACCTACAGTAGCGTTCCCTGCTCAGAAATAGAAGAGTACAAGGATGCATTATTTAAGTTATAAAATCCCAACACTCTAAATGAAATAGAGAGCAAGTGAATTTGCCTGCATTTCTTGTCCCATCAGTCCCAGGATAACCATAGCAACACTGTCGTGAAACAAATTAACTCAATCCCTGACAACCCGCAAATCAAACTATTTAAATTACGAGACAATGGGCTCCACATAAAGTTTGGATCCATTTGATTTTCTAGTTTACTTTCTCTTTTACCTTGTTGATAGCATCGACTGCAGGGTAATGCCAGTAAGATACTTCCCAGAAAGTCTGCCATGAAGCCAATGTTCATCTGCACAGAATCATGCAATGGTTGCTCTCCAACCAGAGGCTTGAGCTCACTCGAGCTCAGAGAGACGTCATGAGAATGTTCAACAGTTGCTTCAATCCCTGAATCTTGCCCTGTCAGAAGTCCATTGCAGGTGGAGCCTCTCCACACATGCACACCTCAAGCTGGGCTATTTGCCACAACTGATTCTCTCCTCCTTGCTTTTACTTAAAGTAACCACATGCAAAAAGTGACTCATCAGCTACTCATAATGGGTCTAATTCCTAGTTGGAGGGTTCATCCAATCAAGGCTAATACTAACACATATGCTTTTCAGTACTTCAGTTACCACCATCTGAGTGTTAAAGATGCTTTAGTATAAAATACACATGACTGCAAACAGAATTAAAAGTAGCGCCCGCTTTTAAAAGGAATATAGTTTGAACATTCCATTCATTTGGGAGTTTGTAGTGCAGATTACCTCATCAGCTGGCAGCGTGGCAAGTGGTTTTATGACTGTAGTGAGGGGAACCTGACATTGTTTTGCCATGTCTGAAGTGCAAGGTATATTGTAAGTTGCACATCGAACAAAACGAGGACTTGCATTCCCTGCAAGAGAACAAAATAAGTTTTATTCTCCGATGAAATCAAAGTTTTTCTTTATAAATGCACTATTAAGGAGCCGTTTCATTAGTAAACCTCCATTTGGTGTGCTCTTTTTCATTGATTTAATAAAAACAAAAAAAACTTAATTTACAGTATTTTTGAGTGCTTCAATTGTATGTAACATACATCATACACTGCAAGGAAACATCAGTGATCTAAAACATTCGTAGGTTGGTTTGAAAAGAGAAAAAGATTGGCAAGTAATCACAACTGTGGACAAAATAACACACACATTTGTTAGTTACTATGTTGGCTAAAAGCCACTGAACTGTAAATTGAGACATACAATTCTTGAATCATTGATCCCATTAATTTTTGTTTTTCAGAAGTCTCTATTACATCAATGTGAAAATCACCCAATATTTTTACAACCGAGACATATTGACAGATGTGGGTACATCTTGAATTAGGTTAAAGGCCTGTCGGCTCAACTCATCTATGCCAACCAAGATGCCCAATCTAAGCGAGTTCCATTTGCCCATGTCTGGTCCATATCTATGGCCTTTCCTAGCCTCAACTACTTCATTTGGCAGCTTTTTTCATATATCATGTGTGGAAAAAGTTGCTCCTTAGGTTCCTATTAAATCTTTCCCCTCTTGTGTGAAAGAGGTCAATATGATTTGCATGCAAATCACAAATATGAAGGAATTTTGTTGAAGCTGAGCAAATTAAATCTACCTTGATCCTTTACCACAAAGTCAGTCGTCACGAGTGGTGGAACTTGTCCTCTTACACCTGTCGAAAATGGTTCAGATCCTCGATTCGACTTATCATCCTCAATTACTTGGATCTGTTACAGCACACAATACAATATTTTAGTCATTTATTAAAGTTCAAGCTATCCATTATCATTTGTAGAGATGAATAGATGCACTATAAGCTGGTATAAAAGGATGAGCAGCCAATTCCACTATGTAACATTAACTAACCACTTAAACCTTTGCTAACAGTCTTGTTAATGCGTGTGCTGCCTGAGCCATAAATGGCCTGGAAGCTAAGTTTGCAAATCAACATTGGATCATAATTGTCTTTACCACTCCTAACATGCCAAGAGTAAAGAAATCAGCCCAAATTCCCAATTAATGTTCAGTGATAACTGTTCAAATGCAAAGGTGTACACGATCGCGCGTTCAACTGTGGTAGCCTCTCCACCCTGCTCACAGTGTCTATTGTCTCAATTAACCATTTGGACAGTGTACCAAATAGGTTTTTGATGCCTATGGAACAACACAAAAGCACTAAAGTGAATATCTAAAGTGTGCAACACAGATGAATTAGAAAAAAGTGGCAATGCTTGGAAAGGACAGGGAAAGTAGAAAATCCATTACGCATCGAATCTAGACTTGCATTACACCAAACATTTACCAGTCAAAGGTATCTCAGACTGGATCACTGAAGAGCCTCCAATAGGAGAAAAACTCATTCAGCACCTGCTTTTCACTGAAAAAATTCAAAATAAGTACATTGATTTTATGCGGCCACTAAAATTAATTCTAAAGAGTCATAACAGCACATAAGTACCAATAATTAAAGTCGCAGCTAGCTTTCTCAGTTAGCTTGATTTTGGAATGACATATAATGTCCATTCTAAAACTTCTCCAAACTTATTGTTACTACTAATTACTACACCAAAGATTCTGCAATTAAAAATATCCCAAAAAAGAGACAAGAGGGTTTCCATCTCTTGCACAGGTTTCATAAAAATAATGAAAAATGTAGTGAAATTATATTGATGAAGTGTAATGGGGAAAAAATAAAAACAGTATCTAGCTAATAAAGCTAGTTAGTGCTGGAAATTAAAATCCAGACCAAAAATGCTCACCATGTATGCAAGTTTAGATCCTGTAATTAAATATAAATTTGTATCTAATGCTAACCTATTAACACATGACTGTAAGATCAGAACATTAATGTGTTCAAACACTAAATTCTCCACGACATATGATAAAAGTTTTAGTAATCTATTGGAAAGATTTGCAGTATAAATATTTTCTTGGGCATTCACTTTAGCTGTCAATTACCTTTGAAATAAAATGTGGAATTGCAAAATAGCACATACAAAGTGCAACAACATTATGACCTTACAGCATGTCGTTCATAATTGCAGATCAATGAGCCTTTTGGAGTTTAAGCAGGGCAGTAATGCAGAAGGTAACAGCACGTACATACAAGCAGACTTACTGGACTAGGAATTGCATCTGGATCTATTCTATGTCTTGTTTTCTTTTGAGTTGGCAGTTCATTAAGTTGCTTAAAAGGGCACAAATGAGCAGCAAAACAGGAGAGAAACAAGAGTAACAATTGTTACTTCTACCTTCCTACACAAATGGTGCCATATCAGCAAGTCCTTTGATATACATCATTGCACATGCAAGTAGTGCTAATCAGTTAGACAGCTATCTAAACACGTCAATACCAAATGCAAGACCTCTTAACTGCCTTAAAAGAAAATCAACATTTCCAGAAAATATTCTGGGAAAATAATACCATCTATAAACGTGTTAGCTCTTCAATTATGTGCTTTTCAATATTAATTCAGAAAATGTGCTAAAATTAAGTGCAATTTAATAAAAACGATTGAAAATTATATGGTGTGGTTTTAATGTTTCTTTCATTCATGCCAGTTTCCCAGACACAAAAATGAGTTGAGAAAGCGAAACACATTAGACCGACCATGTATGATTAAATGGTTAGTTGTGAAAGGATGTTTGCAACATAGCAACCGCATTCATCTCCTGGGTAGGGAAATTTCGATAATTAAAATATCCTCACCAGAATTAATTCCAAATGGTGCAAAACACAAAGAAAATCACTGCAACTGCTTAAAGTAAAATAGTACCTCTTTTCCCTGAGATCGATGTATATCTATGGCAACCTATGCAAAAGTGTTGGGATACTGGCAGAATTCTCTTTTCAACCATTTCCTTTTCAATTATAAAAAAATCACCACTAATCTACGCATTTACTGATCTGAAAATATTTGTTTAAAGTAGAAAGCTGAGAAAAATTATTAAGAGCAGTATAATTTAAACACTCCCTAACAAAGATTCAAGGTCTTTGAATCATCTGCTTTCATAAATTCTGCAAACACTCAATCCAAAGTCTTGAGGACAACTGCACAAACAGAAATAACTTCATTCAAACTCACCTATTCACAAAGAACCAACAATCTCCCCATTATTGCATTGGTTTCAAAAATAATTATCAAATTCACAGTTCTACTACTCTTTCCAGAGACTCTTCTAAGCATTATCACCAATTAACTCACATGCTTCATGTCCACCTAAACTACTTAAAAGCTCAGCCTGAAAAGTGAACTTTAGGTCTTCAGGAGTCTTATAGTTACAGGTGCCAAAATATTCAATATTGGTTTATTGGCAAGTATTTCTAGCACTTTTGGTATTAGATTTTTAACATCTGCAATGATTGGGAATGCTGCATTTTTACCCTGGACATATTACATATATCTTAGATCGTTTTCAGACATATTGATACAGCCTGATTTGGGTATCTAAATTCATGTGGTCAGCAACAGCGCAACTGTTAATTAAGAGGGAGTTAGATGTGGCCCTTGTGGCTAAAGGGATTAGGGGGTATGGAGAGAAGGCAGGTACAGGATACCAAGTTGGATGATCAGCCATGATCATATTGAATAGCGGTGCAGGCTCGAAGGGCCGAATGGCCTACTCCTGCACCCATTTTCTATGTTTTATTGTTAAAATTATTTTTGAGTACGTTAAAATAACATGTATAATACTAGTATAACATGTATAATACATGGATGCTAGGTATTCAACTAACAGATGTAGTAAAATCTACAATGGTAATTAAACATTACCTGATATATCAGAAATAAATCAGCCCTGTAATGGTGCCACAATGGATTACAAGTTTAAAGCACCTTATAGCAAGGTTGTTTATTACCTTGCCTCAATACCTATCTTGGCATTTCAGGTCCAATCCTGCTGCCTTGTCTAACAGCCTCACTCTTTCTACATCTCATTCTTTCTACATCTCGTACTCTCAAGATATTGATACCAGATCAGGAATGAACTAGTTTGTCCCACAAGCGTAAGACCACCAGAATTCCAAACTATTCTGAAGAAAATTGGATCCAAGTAACACAATTTGCTAGTGCAGGAATTGCTATTACTAGACACAGCTTGTTACGTACACACAAGCTGGTTACGTACACGTACAGGCTATATTAAAAAAACACGACTTGTGAACATGGGTTCAAACACATTGAAAAAAGTTTGGGGGGTGGGGGGTGGTTTACATTCAAATCTCCAACATATCCATGCAAGTGAATCCTTTTCAACCAATTTCGAGCAGAAAGTGAGAACATTTACTGAGCAGTTCTACAAACATTAGAACACAACAGGGAGAATAACAAAAACAAAAAAAACCAGTGTGCTTACAGGGCTTGGAATGCTGTCCGGGTCCAATCGTTTCTGCTGAGGTGGAGGTTGACTGCTGTAATTTGGTGCTCCAGTGGAAGGTGCGGCATAATTTGGTTGGGGCGCCCTCATTTGCGCAAAGGAACCTAGAACATCACATCAAGGTAAGTGGCAGACTAGCATATCCCAACTTTACAGAACACCACTATCCATTCTTACAACGACAATTTGCTTTTGTGCAAATTCACTGACAAATTGGATAGTCACCCTTATAAAATAGACTAAGCAGAATGCATATCTAATAAAAAGTACACAGCAAGGTAGGCATCTGTAACATCTAGACGGCATAATTTTTCAAAAAAATTATCTTTTGAGCCCCACTTCAGAGCATCTTCCCCAGAATTGTGTAATGCATCCATCCAGTTCCTCATTATAATGTATGACTGGATTGGTTCCACAGCCCTTTTAGGCAGCACGTTCAAAATCTTGCTGGGAAAACATATTCAGTTGCTCAACTTCCCTTCCTGCTTTTACTTAGAACTCATATTTGAAAGTGGGGCTCATGTGGTTGAGACAGAAATATTTTCATTCCTGGGCAGTACAGTTCTGAAAATCATTCTGCAGCATAGATATCGATCAGAGAAAACTTTGTTCTATGTATTGCATAAAAGCTTACCGTTCTGTTGTGGTACAAATCCCTGATTAGGTGCTGGATGCATTTGAAAGCCCTGTGTTGGAGCACCAGGGATTGGTCCTGGCATACCAGGCTGTGGACCCAAAGATCTGTGATTAGGCTGGGGTGGATAAGGTCCCGATGGAGGCTGCCCTGGCAGAGGTTGTCCATGCATCGTAGGAGGTCTTTGCATTCCAACTGAAGGAGGATGAATCACACCCGTAAGACCTATTGATGTGGGAGGAGACAAGAAGGTTGACACTGGGGAGGGTTGCCCAGGAAAAGGATGCTGAGGATGGCTATTATCTTGCGGTGTGCTTGAGGGAATATTCTGAGGCGCTGCAGAATACGCTGCTGGACCCACAGGCGGCAAACTAGTTGCAGCTGGAGGACGAGAAGCAGGCGGGCCTGAAAATAGAATATATTTACAGTCATAAAGATTCATACAGAAACAAAAGTAAAAACAGCCAGCGAGTTAATATAGTTCACAAATGAGGCAGAAAGAATTACATACATTTCATAACCATTTCAGGCATTTGCACCTTGCCTTCATTATTAACCAGGCACCAAATGCTTGTGATATGAACATTTGTGATTTAAAAGGGAGAAAAGTGCAGCACAAATTGTCTAGTATATCAATTAAAAGTGGGATTACTTCCTGAAAGTGGTGACAATTTAGAAATGTAGTCAGAATAGTAAAGAACTCCATTAATTGAGAGGGACAAAGCACCCCCCATCAATTCCTAAAGGGACAGAATTGATTATCATCAAAATGATGCACTTCAATAAGATATGCAGAAACTGCAAGTTCTACATTTATGGTAATGACCCACATCCAACTCCATCTCACCAGCTCCATTCAACTTCTATAGCCTCTCAAATAACCAGATTGCTGTCCAATATCTTTGCTTTCAAGTTCCTCCGTGGTTTATATCGTCTTCTTTGCAATCTTCTCTTGTCCCATCACATCCAAAATGCTAATGGTCCTTCAGTTCTGAGCTTTTCATTATTCACATGAAATTAAGTTCTCAAATTTCTTTCTTCAAACCTTGTTCCTTTTTTCAAAGGCACGCATTTCAGTCTAAATCTTTCATTACGGTTTGTATACATTTACCCCAACAAAACAAAACAACAGTGTAACTTTGGATACATTAGCACAAAGACCCTACATAAAGACACTTACTTACAATTCCACTTATTTTCTAAGGCGATAGATGGTGAATTTCATGCAAATAAAATATTCCACGAATTTACACGCAAATAAAAGCCAAATGAATTAAAGCAACACCCTCACCAAGGGGCACAGGTACTTTTGAAAGCATTAATTCATGTAATTACGTTAATATCATCCCAGACGGCTCGTGTTCTCCAGGGCCTGCGGTTGCAACAGTGACACAAATTTCTTCTTGGTCACTGACCAGCATTACACCACTCTGGTCAAACACTCATCTCACTGCTACTATTGGGAAGGTGGTTCTGAAGCCCGAGAACCATAACACCCATGTTCAAGAATAGCTTCTTCCCATCAGGCTTTTGATCCATACTGCACAGCCCTACCTCAGCAATGATCTGCTATGGACTTTGTTTTTGTTCGACAATACGTCTGTTACACTATTGGTTATCCAGTATCATCAAGTAAATGATTGCATTTTGATACTATACATTTATGTTATGTTCTTACATTAATAAGCCTGTAAAGTTGCAGCAAGTAAGGATTTCATCATTCCTCTCCCAGTGCACATGACAATAAAACATTCTTCACTCTGTCTTGACAGGCTCTCATAAAAATAACTTGGTGGTGCCCAGCTAGCAGAATGACCTGGGTTCAATTCCAACCTCCACTGCCCAGTATTGCAACCTCTGCTGCTCAAATTACCCAGAGAATTCTATGATGTTCTTAAAAATATTAGGAATGCTGTTCTCAGAAATGGCAAATGATTGTCCTATGAGGTACACGACTATTTCACAACTTCAACTGTATAAGATCATTTTAACTTTACCTACCGTAACCTTGGCTGACAGGCGATGCACTGTTGCTGGAAACTCCAGTGATCTGCATGTGGGCCATCTGGTTTGGTAACTGTTGAGCATGACTAAGCGAGGGTGCATACTGTTGATATGGCATCGGTTGACTACCAGAATGAAGTGTATTCCCAGGCATGTATTGCTGAGACTGTGGAACCCTACAAAAAGATTTCAACAGTTAATTTGGAATGTTTTTAACTGCAGAGCCAGAGTATGAACTGGGATAAAACACAGTTTGAACTGTAACAGTTACTCTGAAGGCAGGCAAATTTACTTCCTTCCTGTAAAGTGTCTGGGGTTGAGTGCATAAATGCGAACATTCAGCATTCCCACTCAAAGCTTCAAACATACTGCATGTTTGTAAACCATTTCTCAACTGTGTTCCAATGCTGGCCTCTTCATGGACTTCAGCAGTGCATGAAACAGGTGCAATTGCCCAGCAAATTACACCACACATAAATTACCTACTAAAATCATGACACATTACACCTATTGTGGGAACTACCTATTCATTTGAATAGAACAAAGCTGATAGAAAGGGATCTACCAGTTAAGTCATTTTTGAGAATAGCCAGGTTCATTTCAAAGTTTTTAATTCAATGTTACTATTCTAAATACTTTAAATGTTTACTGAGAAATTCCAGCAGACACCTTGTCCAAATGTCCTCATACAACTGTCAGAAAATTTAGGGCTTGAATGTAACCCGGTGTCAACTGAAGTCCCAAACTTCCTGACATGTCCTCCCTGTAGTCGTTCCAACTCATGATACAAATGTGGAGTATCAATCTCAGTGTTTTCAAGCTGCACAGCAGAAGATTCTGTCTGGTCAACCTGCATCAGCTGAGATGTGCTGCAGAATAAGAAACTTAATTCATTTCAGCGAGGAACCACTGAGGGAGGCGTGTGTTGGGAGTCAGAGGATGAGTTGTAAGTAATTAACATTTATTAAATTAACGGTATGTATCTCAGTGATTCTTAGCATTTTCATCTTCAAAAGTTATTAACAGTATAATTTTTCATATTTCAATTTAGAGATTATTTGAATGGCAGAAACATTAGCAGGCATTCAAACTCAGTTTTAACAATCAGTAAACCGGGATACGCGACTTTCATTTCTATGAACAGGACATGGTATTTATTATTTGAAGGGAGATGAAGTTGGAAGCTAACCTTGTGACCAAGTTGCTTGTGGAAGATACATTTCAAGTGCTGAGTACTCAGAAGCAAACTTCATGACAAATATGCAAACTTTAAATGAGCTGCTGAATTGTTTCCCACCTCTTTTTTGGTATATCTCTCTAGTCTTCCCAGGCAGCTAATCTTATCCCATAGTGGTTACATTAAGATTGGCATAATTTTGTCATATTAAAAAAAAATACCTTCACTGTAAATAGAAGTCATGGCAACTAATGATCACAAAAGCATCAAGTTCAGATACCCTGCAGCAGCCTGTCATATGCTGATTTGAATACCAAAACATGCAGCATCTGAAGTGCATTCCACTGTTGGCCCAATATCAAGCCATTTTTATAAATAAAGCATTAAAAACTAGCCATTAGCAGCTGCTTTTATTTGAAATGCTTCTGAAGTGGATCTTCATGATAAGAAAGTGATGATACGGTGGCACAGCGGTCTAGTTACTGCCTTACAGCATTTGCAGCGCCAGAGACCCTGGTTCGATCCTGACTACTGGTGCCATCTGTACGGAGTTTGTACATTCTCCCCATGACCGTGTGGATTTACTTTGAAATCTTCGGTTTCCCCCCACACTCCAAAGACACAGGTACTTAGGTTAAATTGACTTGGTACAACAAGTGTAAAATTGTCCCTAGCATGTGTAGGATAGTGTTAATGTGCAGGGATTATGGTCGGTGCAGACTTGGTGGGCCAAAGGGCCTGCTTCCGTGTTGTATCTCTAAACTAAAAGTGTGCTGAATGCTCGTTGTTTGGCATGAGCTGGATGACGAGATGTGTTACACACAAAAATCTATGCACATTACATGAAGAAGAACGTTACATCCTTGGTCCAACATAATGCTGCATATTTTCCATAAAGGACATGGTTATATTTTTACCCTGTATAATAAAGTTTCCAAAGCACCCATTTGTATAACAACGTTCAGTTTTGCATTTCATTAAATCATGTTACCGGTCTGTACATATTTTGTAAATTGATGTTTGGCAAAGCTGAAGAAAGATCCTTCTATCTCTTGTCTCAATGCGTTTCAGTCTATCCTCTAATCTATCAGCCTACAAGTTATAAACTTCAACAAACCTTTGCATCTGCTCGGGTACTGCAGGACCATTGTGTACATCTCCCTGCCCATACTGATTATATACTGGCTGCTGTGCAGTTGTTGAGGGAGGAATTGAGGTTGGGGCTGATCCTGGTACTGGCCTCAAAGGTCCTACAAGAAACAATGACAGAATTTTAATTAATACAAAGAACAATAAATGCATCTATTTAATTATGAGATTACATTATTTCAAAAATCAAGAGGTTTAACATTCCTTTCAAATTAGAAAAAATAGAAATTGCATAAAATGATGAACACTGGAAATCCTACAATTTAATTTTTGAACAAGTATGGCATGGTTCCAGATTCAAATAAACCAGGTATTTGTAAAGAATTGACAATTTTGGTATGTCTATCATTTAAAACAAAAACGCTTAAAATTAGTTACAATTTGGGTCAATTTATACAGAGCTGTTTGCCTTTGCCTCAATAAACTAGAAAAATATAACTGAATTTCTCAACAGAAAACAGGGGACATGAAGAAGGCTTGAATCATTGGTCACGTGAAATACCATAACGAGATACAGGTGTATCCCCGAAAGTGTTCGTTGCAATGAAAGCAGTTGTCGGGATAATTACACACAACAAAAGCACTTAAAAAAATGCTTCCCAAATTGTGCTAACTTATTTTAAAAAATGAAAGATGAACATTATGTAGAAATTCTAACTTGAACTTAATTAAAAATTCTAACCCACCAGACTTAAAATATAAAATGGTCACTTCCAATGCACTTTTTGCATCCTTTCTGTCAGCATTATAGCTGGGTATGGCAGCTGCTATACCCAAAGCCGCAAGAAATTGCAGATTTGTGGATGCCGCCCAGTCTACTAAGCAAAACTAGTTTATTCTCCCAATCTACATCATTACACCCTTGCACTTTAATTTAATCTGCATTTTTCTGTTGCTGTCACCCTATATTCTGCATTTTGTTTCATTTCGTGTTTGCACCAGAGATCACATGACTTATGGAATGATTGGCCTGGATAACACACAAAACAAAAACTATATCTCACGGTTTATACACGGTAAAATAACAGCTGTTTTAAACTTTCGAATCAGGTCTTGCAGCCAATTCATTTTCATGGAAACTCTAAACCCAAGGGTAGGAAAAGGAAATTGACATATTTTTAAACTTGCTTTGCATGAGGACATAATTGTTAAAGTGCATTTGCCAAATAATCTTTTCATTCTTCAAGATATAATCTTTTCTTTTATTCATTATAGGAAATGCAGAACCCTGACTGCTGCAACAGACATCAAGGCTGAAGGTGTGATTTCGCCATCAGTCAATGTTTCCCTTGGAGAGTTGTGAGTAAACATGTTCTTATCGGCAAGATTACTTGTCTGGCTTGAACACGGCAAAAATCACTGTGTAGTGGAGAGAATCCGACATTGCAAGCCCAGCCCAGAAGGCAAGTGCAAATGCTGACTTATGGGCAACATACAATTTGCCATGTGTTGTCACAAGTGTGGAAAATTAAACTCAATTAAAAAATTCCACAACTATAGCCCATTGAAATGCTCTAAACAAAGGGTTGATGGAAAGTTGCTTCATGCGATAAAGCAGGATGAAAATTTAATGGCATTACAGAAATAAAAGCATTATTCAGTTCTTGCATTAGAAGTCAAAACGTCAAATCTTCATTGAATTTAATTAAAAATGTAGCAATTAATAAAATGACCAACTAAAAATAATCTATCAGGGCTCAATTTTAATTCATAAATTTTTACAAAACGGGATTTTGCAACCAATACAAAGATTTATGAAGAGCAAATTGAAGATGTAAAACCATTTAAAACACAATCTTGCTCTGTAAGGTTACAGGCACTAAACATAGTTATGGGATTGGGCAAAACGAGAAATTACTGCTCATCTTCAATTCTTCCTAAATCAAGTAGTTTTGATAGGGATATGTTAAGTGAGGTTCTGGAATGACCTGCAGACTAAAGGGAAGACTAATGATCTGCTGACTAAATGGTGGCATGGTGGCGCAGCCTTAATGTCACGGGGCGACGCCTGCATGGACGCGAGTAGTCGCCCAAAGGGTCGTACCTTTTTCTGGTCGCCGCTTGATTTTCAACACGTTGAAAAATTTCGGCCACCTGCTGCGACTATGACGGGTGCCAGCAAGTGGTCGTAAGTGGGACAGGCCCTTTATAGCGCCGGAGACACTGGTTCGATCCCGACTATGGGTGCTGTCTGTACGGAGTTTGTACTTTCACCCCGTGTGTTTTCTCTGAGATCTTTGGTTTCCTCTCACACTCCAAAGACGTACAGGTTTGTAAGTTAATTGGCTTGGTATAAGTGTAAATTGTCCCTAGTGTGTGTGTAGGATAGTGTTAACTTGCGGGGATCGCTGGTCGGTGTGGACTCGGTGGGCCGAAGGTCCTGCTTCCACGCTGTATGTCTAAACTAAACAATGAAGATGACATTTCCAAGTTGAAGGATATTAGAAGAGTTTTTAAGCAACATTCTGTAAATTAGTGTACTATTACTGACAGCAGGTCTTCTTTAATCGCAGATTTATACATACCCAAATTTAATTAATTGAAGGATTCTGACCCAAAATATCACCTGTCCATTCCCCCCCACAGACGCTGCCTGACCAGCTGAGTTCCTCCAGCACATTGGGGTTTGATCAAGATTCCAGCATCTGCGGTTCCGTATCAACATGGCCAGGACCCTGGATTCCAGCCTAGTGACCCGACCAAACCAATGCGGAGGAAAGTACAAACAGAAGATACCCACATGCCCAAAGCTAATAAACAAATACGAATTTAATAGCCTTAGATTCTCACAATTCCTCCTCAAGAACAGAAGTGTGAAAGCAACAGAATAATAAAATGCTCTGCATGCACAGTTGTGATATTAACAATGCCTACAAAGTAAATAGTGTTGGCAATTTGAGATAGAGAAGTGCACCACTGCAATCTTTCCATAATTACGGATGTTATTTCATTATTAGACTGTTCACTGCTTAAAAATGACATAATTTCTTCAGAGGCAATCCTTTCAAAATCTACCTTAATGCATCATTAACAAACAGATTGCTTTCCGCTGGACCACAGATAAAGTAATATAAAGCACCATTAAGAGCTCTCCCCTCTTAGTCTTCTATTCAATTTTAAACTAAATTTTTTTTTACTTGTACATGAAACTGCACTAACAAAAACCATGGGATTCGATAGAGATTACACTTTGGCTAGAAAAGAAAATCAACATTGCATAACCCATTTTATTTCCAATATTGAAGAAACAAAGAACAGCTGCTGGAGATATTTAGGTACAATTTAAAGCACTGCCAAATAAATTAAGTGAGAACATTTGACAACCGAGGAATCGTGGATAAATGTCGAACAAGGAAAAGTGAAAAGCAACGACTGTTTCAGAAACAATTTTTTTTCGATAAGCATAAGCAAACCAATAAAAATCATCCTGTGCTAATTTGCCCCCCCCCATCACTCTTGAACATGGATATATTTTACATCTTTGCCAAACGCAAGGGGTGAGGAGTGTATAATGCCTGCCAGAAAGGACCATTTTAGCGATGCATTTAAATTCATAAAAATGCATTTGTCTGCAGTTTAATATTATTTCTGCAAAAAGCACCCGATTCCTTTTCATGAACTTTTTGTTAGTTTGGCACATTATCTTTGTTGAACCTCAAAAATCAGTATTTCATACTCAGTTTGCATCTTATCATGACGGCAGTAGGTTAAAGCCAAATTTCAAATGAGTTAATTCAACAACCTGAAACGTGGCCAACATAGATTCTTTAAACAAATTTAAGTAAAATGCTGGTTTAAGTCTGCAAAAACTGAAACATATTTCTGCAGTTGCACAGCTTGATAAAAATACAAGTATTTCCAGAATGTCTTCAATCTGCCTGATAGTCAAATACTCACGGTGGATCAAGAATGCAGATGGAACAAATAAAACTTCAAAAGAATGTATTCATGACCGCACTTCATATTTGAAAGCAGTGAATGTCAACATCTTAGAAATCCAAGGAAAATTACATAAAGAAAGGTTTTGCATCTGCTCAACATTGCATCAATTACGTTTTGTGTTATTTGATGACATACCTTGCGGCACAGCAGTTTGTTGGTAGCCTTGGACGGGTCCGTTGTATGGTCCATATTGAGGGGGTGGGACACCGGTCATGTGTTGGTTGTCATAAGCCAACTGCTGCTGGTGGTACCCTTGGTAGCCAGGTTGGGGCTGTCCATAAGATGCCATGTGACCTTGCTGATTCATCTTTATTTCACAAAGTTCATCCCCAAACTAATGTTACCTGAAATTAATACAGAAAGAACATTTATTCGGTCATATTCTTTCCATTCCACTGACTATTTTTCATTAAAGGAAATGTGCAAGTTCACCTTGCAAGGTTCCCAATTTTTGCATTGACAAATTAGTGCACCGTACTGTTTGCACACACAGGCTTTGGCAATGACTGTCCATCCAGTTTTAACCAGCAGCTTTACACCAATTCTAAACCGTGTATCACAATGGCATTACCAGTTCCCCAGTCAGACAGTCTCGAAACATCACCCATTCTTTCTCTCCAGAGATGCTGCCTGTCCTGCTGAGTTACCCCAGCTTTTTGTGTCTATCCTCAGTTTAAACCAGCATATACAGTTCCATCCTACACCGGTTAGTTAGATAATGAGAGGTTGAGTAACAGCATGTTATTTAAAATGACAGAGACCTTCTGGAAATGGTATGTTATATAGCTGTATTGTATTATCTTTGTCAGTGAAATCACACTACAAAAGCAATAACTCTGGAACAGCATTAAACAGCTTAAATGAACAGAGTACAAGATAAACTTTAAATCAGCTTGAATGTATTTGAAAATCAAAACTGCAGGCATTAAAATTTAAATCAAAAACACAAAATTCTAGAAGTGCTCAGCGATTGGAGAAGAAAATCAATGCTTCAGAATGAAATACCTTCATCAGAGTTGAAAATGAGACAAAGGAATATATATTATGTATTTGTCAGTTCTAAATCCATCTGGATTTCTTCATTAATCTGCATCCATTAGCGTACAGACAGCCATACAATTTTGTACAATGTGGACTTTGCCACAGCTATCCAACAAGGAAGTAGAGAAAGCATTCAACTATGAACACAATGGTAACTTTCCATATTCTAATGGTATTGAAGAATCTTATTGCGGTTACAAGACAAAGCAATATATTCTGCATGATCATTACTCATATTTGATAACAAACAGATGTGGACTTTGGTAATTGTCTGCAATCCTAGGATGTATCAGTGGAAATGAGTAATTTGTCAACAAGCTGCAGAGGGCACAAGCATATGAACCTGTGGCTTGCATTACATCACATCCTGCGGTATTTAATACACTGAAACTGAATAATGCTGTACAACAGAACCAAAACGAAGTGGGAGTGAAATGTTGGCGATTGGCTGATAATTCAACTTTTATTGCCGAACTGCTGCTTCAGCATTATTCTCATACAATAGTACCAAAATGTAAGAAAACCCCAGATTATATTTTGCAGAATATTCAGTAATCAGCCATGAGATGCTGAAAATAATTTGGTTGTATTTCCAAAATTAGGCTGCTTTCGGTATAGGTTTGGTCTCATTTTCTTAGACATTAAAATACTTTGGCAATTCCAAGCCATACAGCCTATGTTGCATGCAGTCCATGTTGGCACTTGTAAAGAAATGTGGATAATGAATGTACTAGATGCTTGCACCAAACAAATGGAGATGTCAGAGTCTGCAAGACTAGAAGTGTTCCACAAAGATTTGAAAGCAAACACAAAATTAAAAATCAAGGCACTTTTTAAACTAAAGCTATTGTAGGTTATTGTATACCGAGGTAATAGATGAGTCTAAGTATATTTACAGCACTAGGCACCTGGATTTATTGGAAGCTATCCACAAAGCTCAATCATACACATGCTCAATATCTACTCATTTGGACCTTAAAATGCAAACTTACAGACAATAACACAAGATAACCACTAAGCATCAAAGTACTTCAGATTTAAGCAATCCCCATTAAAATTCTGTCAGAATCCTATCTTTCTCAAGTATTTCAACTTATCAGTGAACCACAGGCGACAACTGAGTCAAGTACCCAGCAACAAGGTTCATACCCGGCAACCTTCTGTGTCACACGTTATTAATGTGGTTAGTGTACCGTTCTTTTACAGAGTACAACATTCACATATGTAGGTGAGCTGAGTACTGTGCCCCAACAATGTAAACATAACTGTTCTTGCAGAAGCAACTAGCCATTGATCTTAGAAATACAAAACAAAACTGGGCCATTAAAGACAGTTCTGCCATTCAAAAATCACTATCTCAATACAATATTCCCACGCTGGCCATATATCACATTTCACATCCTGCATAGAAATCTGGTTGCTTCTTTAATATATTCTGCAATTCAAAGGTTTGTGGTAGAAAAGTCTAACATGTTATCTTCCATGCACACTTCCTGCCAAAACATGTCAGTTTTTAAATAAATAAATCCATATTCTTCCAAACTCTCATGAATAAGGACTAAGTCGATTTGACTTTATGCAATAATCCCACCATTCTGGGAATCTGCCAAGAACATTTTCTCTGCACTCTATCTCTCCAAGACAGTGACCAAATTGCACACAATACTCCAATCCCGGATAATACATTGAGCTCTGGTGAAGGCCAAGATGCCGTTTGCCTTAACAGCTTGGTTTACCTGCATGTTTGGTTACTCAATGTAGTAGGACATCCAGCTGTTTAACAATCACTATGTAAGTGATACTCTATCCTTCTGGCTTTTCCCAATTAAGGTACATAACTTCACATGTATCAATGTTGTCAAGCGCCTGTCAAATATTTGTCAAATCAACTCATCTTGGAACTTGAGACCTGAAATAGCCCATTATTTTATGCAAGCAGGACCTAACAATGTCTCATATTTGTCCCAGAGATATTAGTAAAGTTCATTATTCCTCTTCTGTCAGCACAATAAAGGAAGAACATAACCTCAAATCTGCATCTTCAGCCCACCCCCCCCCCCCCCCCCCCCCCCCCCGGATAATCTTTTACCCCCTTGTTTATGAAGAATCTATTTCTATATTTGAAAATTTCTAAGAATCTCCTTTGGCTTCCGTTTGATGGAATTCAGTGCTTGGAGAAAGACGTCAACTCTGACTCAAATGGGCAACCTCTGTCTTTCAAACAGTGTAATGAGGGATAATTGTTTCCAGGGAAGGTTGTACTTAAAGTTGCAGTTTAAACACACTATATTTGTTGATTGTGAACAGACTGGAATGATCCTAAAGCCAAACACTCAGTTCAGCAAAATGAGGGATTATTTGAATGTGTATGTTGAATAAACTGGTAGGCAGGATGACCTGAACAGGAACCAATAACAGCATATCAAACCGCAGTGTTTATTCATGTGCATATGCTTCTTCAATTAAAAAAAAACAAAGCCATGGTTCACAAGTTCTTGCAGTCTGCTTTATTTTTAACTACTACAACAACACTAATTGGACAATTATTGTTCAATGTCAGGGGCGGAGACAGAAATAACTGTGGAACTCAACAGTTTCAAAAATGTAGTGCGAATACAATACCGAGCTCGACAATAAACAATTCCCTTTGGTAGTTACAAGTATATATGTTAATCACTAAAATAAATTTGAGACATCTCCAAGCTAAAATGACAAAAAATCTCTCGCAGCTCAATCTTAACAAAGTTGCTCCTGTGCATCAGCAACTTGAGTTTTTTCCAAATAAATTGACCCGAAACATCGCCTATCCATGTTCTCCAAAGATGTTGCCTGACATTCTGAGTTACTCCAGCACTTTGTGACACATTGTTAACTGAGACTGAAGAAACCCATGCTCATGCCTTTTTATAATTAAAGCAAGTTTTTTTTATAAAGACAACTGAAGAACCTTACTAAGGATTTGCCCACGAGAAGCTTCAGCAAAGCATTCAGGCTCATGATAAGCAAAAGAATGTCAAACTAAGGTGCCCACTTGGTTGTCCCCATATATTGTGTTGCCCCCATAAATTAACTCGCTGATCAACATGTGGAAATGATTTAATCCAATTTTAAATCTTAATGTTTCAGATAATATTATCACATTCTGAATGAAATATTTAGTTCAAATGTCAAGTTCAATTTAGTTCAAATGTCAAATGTCACTGAGAAAATCACCCTTCCCCCACTATTCTGTTCAATTCTGATCTTGACATTTTTTCTCATCTCTCCATTATTTTGCATCCCATAAACATACTGATCTCTAGAGAAGATGGATTTCTCAGCATTGCAAGATAAAGAAACAGCAATACCAATACACTTGGAGGCCAATTTATTTTTCAGCGAAGTGTAGTTATTGCAGCATTTCATAATCAAATTCAACCACTTACCAAAATGCTGGATTGCCAAAGAGGTATGACTAATAGGAACGAAAAGGAAGCTATTCAGAAATTTGATAAGCTGACTATTACGCCAAGATATTTATTTATCATAGCTTGATAAGCAACAGAAATAGGATACATTCTTAAATAACCAAATATTACAGACATATGATAGTGGGAGAAAATTTCAAATATCAGTTGTCATTAAAAAACGTTCTGAATTTCCTCCTAAGTGGCTGAGCTCCAACTTTTAACTATTGTCACTTTAAAAATTCCCTAGCATAAATGGTTAAAATTGTGCCCACTGTAATTAATCTTTTTAACATGTAAAACTCAAAGATACATGAACACAAATTTGTGCGAGATATTTATAAAATAATACACACCTTAATTTTATTACAATTGCATCACATCAAATACAGGGAGGGACAGAAGGAAGGCCCAAAATCATATTATATAGAAACAGCAGGTAGAGGAAAGTGTCTTAATGAGGAAACAAAGTCAGAAAGTGCAAAGAAAATACTTCAGAATAACAAAGCACAAGTCGATCAATCATCAGAATCTATGCCTAGTTCTAAACATCACCCACTCAGAATTTATTTGATAATCCTCCTCAAAATCATATGGCTCATTAAGATTATCTTCCATTCTTCAAAACTTCAATATTGGTCGAACCTGCTCAAATTCTCATCACTCAGCAACAATTTTAACCCGGGGGTCTAGATAAACCTCTCCGCAATGTCCCCAAAGCAACCCTATCTATCCTTAAATGCAGAGACCAAACCTGTATGCAATACTCCAAAATGGATACCCAAGAGATGGCAGATGCTAGAATTTTGAGCAAACAAAAAAGTGCTGGTGGAACTCAGCGGGTTAGGCAGCATCTGTGGATAGACAACATTTTGTGCCAGGATCCTTCTCAGAGTCTAAAGAAAGGTTCCGACCAGATGTGTCATCTGTCAGTTTCCCTCCACAGATGCCATCTGACCTGCTGTGTTCCTCTGGCACTTTTTTGTTTGCTCAAGATTCCAGAATCTGCTGTACTCAGATACTGGTTAATACACAAAAGAACACAAAGTGCTGGAGTAACACAGCCGGTCAGGAACACGGATAGGTGATGTTCCGGGTCAAGTCTAAAGATGGGTCTTGAAACATCACTTATTCATGTTCTCCAGAGATGCTGCTGCCTGACCTGTTGTGTACCTCCAGCACTGCATGTCCTTTGCATCAAAACTTCCTAGTTCGACACCATGCCTTTTTACACTGATATTTCAGATTAGCAGTACGAATGCTAATTGACAGGCTGCTCTGATAATCGTCATGGTGATTCTGTGTGTCCTGCCACGTTCCTGCCCAAATCCTCATATGCTCAATATTGAAAAATGTTTTAATTTCAAGAATGTATAAACCAAGATTAAGCAATCACTGTCCTCAAAGATAGAGAATATCAGAGATTTACTTTCCTATGAAAGTACAATCTTCGTTTTACATGTCCAACTTGAGACAACCCTAACTTCAAAATTCTGTAAATGTAGCACAAAGTCCCTGGAAGAAACAATATCACAACATCTATTCTGCCATTCCCGTTCAGGATCTTGCATGTTATTAAAATCTTTTATTGTTATAAGCTTCATCACATATTGGCCAATCTTCCTTAATTGCAACTTCACAGTAACTGATCACTGAAGACAAATCATATGCAAAACAGTAAATCATTTCAGTTATAGGTTTTAGGAAAGCAGTTATAATTTAGGAAGCACTGATTAATCTTTCTTCAATTGACAGTCCACTAAAATCACCTCAGGTAGATGCAAAATGTTAGAGTCTCAGCTGAGTTGCTCAAGCATTTTGTGTCCGATTTGACATAAACCAGCATCTGCAGTTCATTTTTATTCCACTAAAATCACTCTGGTCTTTGCACACTGAATTCAGAACAAAACTTGGTCAAAATGTGTTTTATTGCAACCATTCATGCTCACTGTTGAGCAAAGAGAGGACACACAGTAATCAGCTGCATTTACCATAGGTATTTTGGATTATCCTTAAAAGAAACTTAGTTCATGGACTCTGCTCACCTTCCACGTGATCTAGACGAGGCAACAAATTATAATTTGTTTCAACATCGTTCTAAAGTCCCATGTGGTTTAATTATCACCAAGTAGTTTTATTTTACTTTATCTTCTCAGATATCTGTTCAAAATTAATAATCAGTTCATAGCCTTCATAAGATAGGATAGAACTTTATTTATCTACTCCTCCCTTGAATAAATAAAGTTCTATAGTATGTTCCTATGAAGACTGCGGTGTACTCACTGCAGAGTACTCAGTGGACAAATATTTTTAAATTCTCAAAACCAGACAACTTGGATGAGGAGAAAAGCCCTCTGACAAAAAAAAGTTAAAAAATCCACATTATATGACAAATGGAAAGCTGTCGCCAACCATAAAGGAAAAGCAGAGGTATGAGTGGAAATGAAGGGCAAAAGGTCATTGACACCTATGCAATGTGGCCATATTAGCATTAGAAGACCATGCACTAATAAACAATGTACTGCAGGACAAAGAACTGACATGGGTCAAAAATATTCAGCAGCTATTGGTAAGAAGTTAATGGGTGATAGAACTTGGGAGAAACTGCTGAAATGAGAGCAGAAGGCATGCGAGAGGGCTGTTAAAATTAAGCCATGTATATTGACAACAGGGAATGGGGAAAGAATACTTCAGAGTAAAGATTATATGAAAATGCAGAAGCCCCCAATAATGATTTTAGGATTTTAGATGTGGTTGGAATAGGATTTTAGAAAGGGCTGAGAAAGCAGACTAAGTAGCCATTTTTTAAATAAACTTGACAAGTGAATGGAAAGTAACAGCATCTATATTTTTTCTCATAATAGGCAGCAACACAAACAATGCAACCACTTCATGATTCTGCCCAGAGTGATGGAGATAAAATAATAAAAGAAAAAATGCGATTACATAGCTTTGAGCTGAATTTGCGGCTCAGTCTAAGAAGAAATACTCTCCCACATTATCCTGGGAAGTGATATAAAAGCAGTGATCTAACAATCTTAAAGTAAAATACATGTTCTTCTCTTTATGTTCCAACAAGTCACTAGAAATGGCAAGATGTGTGCTGGAATATGCACACAAGACATCTGTAACCTACAAGATTAGGTGGGCACATGGGGAATGATCAAAACTGTAGTCCATTTAAAGATGCTACGCTATTACTGAGCTTGGCTTAATTCCAGTTTAGCAAATTTGAATACATCACAAGACCATTAGATTTCAGAGATTCCCCAACAGGCAATCCTTGGATGCACAACAACTCAATGCAGCAGCATGGCAAAAAAATCACCAGCCTATCTACCACAATCATAAACTTTCCAGTACACCTAACTGGTACCAATTTCTCATGAACCAACAACCAATAATTTAACAACTCAGTTGAATCTCATTCATGCTGTTCAAAGAGGAAAATTGACAGTGAGGAAGCATATCCAAGTTTACAATGGGATCTTGGGTAGATACCAAAGAAATGGAAAATGCGATTTAAGTCTGGCATGAGTGAGTAGTTGCACTTTGATATGTCAATCCAGAGCAGGGTGTGTACAATAAGCCCTGGAAAACGTTGGAAAACAGAGAGATCAGCGAGTACAGGTGCACAGTTCCCTGAAAGTGGCAAGTCATGTGAACAGGACAGTGAAGGCAACATTTAGCATGCTTGCCTTCAATGGGAAGAACATAGAGTACAAAAGTTGTGACATCATAATACAGCTGTACAAAGGTGATCAGAACGGCTCACAACATGGGCAAGATTGCCTTTGGAGTACTGTGAGCCGTTCTGATCACCTAGCTAAAGGAAGGGTGTTATTAAGTTAGACAGGGAGCAGAAGACAATACCCATATGTAACTGAGACCTGTTGGCTTGAGTTATAGGGAGAGGTTGCAATGGATGAGACTTTTCCCTTTGTAGTGTAGGAGGCCGAGAGATGACATTACTGAGGTTGACAAAATAATGCGGGGCATGGATCACATGAACGCTCATAGCTAATTTCCCCAGGGTAGAAGATTCAAACACTAGAAGTCAAAGGCTTATGATGAGAGTAGAGAGATTTAAGTGGGTCATCAGGGGTAACCTTTTCCACTCAGAAAATTGTCCGTATCTGGAATGAACTGCCAGAGCAAGCTTTAGAAGCAAATGCAATTACAAATTCCAAAAGCCTTCTTGACAAATATATGATCAGAAGAGTTCAGAGGGCTATGGGTCAAATATAGGAAAATGGGATGAGCCAAAAGGTCCAAACATGGTCAGATTAAACAAGGTGAGCCAAAGAGATAGTTTCTGCTGTATAGCTCTACAACTCAAACTATCCAGGAACAAGTGTCCTCAAGTGTGAACAAAATGTATCTCCAGAGGAGGTGTTGGCACTGATTAGTGGACAACTCCCACATCAGAAGTCTGTGGATCCATGTCCCACCTCAGGAGTAGCTTCACCTGAAAATTAATGCTTTACAAGGTGCTGACAAAACCACTTCTCGAACAATTCAGAAAAAACTGCCAATGCTGGAATCTTGATCAAAAAAAATAAAGGAAATCAAATGGATAGGTAGCATCTGTGGAGGGAATAGGCAAATTATGTTTCTGGCCAGGACCTTTCTTTAGCTGGCCTGGAGTAAATAAAAGTGCAATCACAATAATCTAACCTGACTGAGTAAAGCAATGCCAGAGGATACTACTCTTTATGGAGTACCACCACACTGCTAAACGAGCCTTCTGTCTGGTGAGGCATCAACTCAGCTTTTTTTTGGGTGAGCCTCTGTATTCAGACTTCTGATCGGTCCTTCGATAAGCTCGGATCTTGTCCGGCATGCCTCATTGCAGACATTGAACTTTGTCTCTAGAAGTACTACGATACAACACCGAGATCTATATTCTGCTCTCTGTACCCTGCTCATCGTTCCATATTTTGTACTTGTACTTGCCGCAAGTCCTCATCTTTAACCCCATCAGCCGTCGCATACAGGACATAATCCTCCAACATTTTTGCCAACTACAACGGGATCCCACCACTCGTCACGTCTTACCATCTCCCCCCCTTTCCCTAGACAGCAACTGGTTAACATTCCCACCCAAATCACCGCCTCCCCAGGTACCTTCCCCAGCAACCATAGGTGCAATGCCTGACCATATACCTCCTCACTCAACTCTGTCCAAGAACCTCAACCGTCCTTTCAGGTAAGAAAGAGTTCATTTACATCTCCTCCAAACTCATCTACTGTATCCGCTGTTCCAGGTCTGGACTCCGATATCAGCGATGCCAAGTGCAGACTGGACGATCTGTGTACCTTTTCATATGTCTTGCTTCCCTCTCCCCTGACACTCAATCTGAAGAGCCTCAACCAGAAACATCATCTATTCCTTTTCTCCAGAGATGCTGTCTGACTCTCTGAGTTACGCTGGATTTTTGTGTCTATCTTGTGTGTAAACCAGCACCTGCAGTTCCTTCCTACACATTTTGCCTTGGTTATATGTGTATAGTATTATCTGATTTGATTTATTAGCATGCAAGTTGTCCACTGCACTTCATTATACAAGACAATTGTACAGTTAAATCAACTCATCTCAACTTTCGGGTGAGACCAACTCATCTCCTCTATCAGGTGAGATGTTCACTCATCTCTTCGGTCAGATTAATGTAAAAGTTGCAAAACTCCTGTATTGGATGAATGATGATTGCGACCACCTACCGACCTGGGTACACATGGAAAAGGCGAGTTCACATCTCCCGTTGCGGTCTGTCCTATGCTCCCAACTGCCCCTTCTATAACATCTGTGGGTGCAGGCTCAATTTCATCCCTCTTGCTCAAGATATGGAGTCAACTCAGGAAAAACTTGGTTTACAAGGCCCTTCCATCTTGACCCCACTGCTTAAAAACCACATCTTTAAACCTTCAAGTACAGACCACGCATTCAAAACCTGGCATAGCAACTGTATCAGTAGTATCAAAAACCTATACAAGGATGGCATCTTTTCGTCTTTTGCGGAGCTCTCGTCCAACTATAGCCTCCCAAACTCCCACCTTTTTCGTTTTTTCCAGATTAGGGATTTTGCGAAGAAGACATTCCCCCATTTCCCAAATCGCCCCCCTGAAACCCTGACCGATACCATCTTAGCTCTAGATCCCAACCGGAAGAAATGCATCTCTGTTTTGTATAACTTGTTAGGGTCGTTTATATTGAAACCTCATTCCTCATTAAAAGCTGCGTAGGAGGGCGAGCTGAATAGAAAACTAACAGACCAGCAATGGGACTCTGCCTTGGACTTGACCCATTCTTCCTGCATATGTGCCCGTCATGGCCTAATCCAATGCAAAGTCCTTCACAAAGTCCACTACACAAATGCAAGATTATCTAGAATTTACCCCGCTGTTAGGGACACCTGCAACAGATGTAATCAATCTCCTGCCAACCATAGCCATATGTTTTGGTCTTGCCCTAAGCTAGCAGCCTTTTGGAGGAGTGCTTTCGACTTGATAAGCAGAGCCTACGGCCAGACTATTCCTCCAAACCCACTGTCAGCCATTTTTGGTACCCCTCCCAACACCAACCTCTCTGTTGCGGTGAAACGGGTTCTAGCTTTTACAACCTTGTTAGCCCGGAGACTGATCTTGCTGGAGGCTCACCTGTCCCCCGACACACACCCGCTGGATTAAGAAGGTGCTTTACAATTTAAAGTTTGAAAAACTTAGGTTCTCTCTCAAAGGCTCTACCAAGACATTCCTAGATACATGGAACCCTTTCTTGGAACTTGTTAACTCTCTCAATTTGTCCCTGGACTCGGAAGAAGACTGAGTGCTCTCCACCATTGTTCTGCTCTACTGCAGCTGCTCTCCCCTTAACACCCCCCACCCCCCACTTATTTATTTAATTACTGTTATTAGTGACCTTTTTTTTATATAAGTACTTTTTGTTTCGTTTATCTTACCATATTTGTGTGGATGTGTATGTATGTGAGTGTTGTTTGTTCCTGTTTGGTTTCGACCCGATTCGGGTGGGTTGAAGGTGGGTAAGGGCAAGGGCTTTGAGGGTCGCTTACATACTGTTGCACAATTATGCCTTGACCGGCACTGTCTGTTACCATTGTATGTATGCAAATTGCTGTGAAAGTCAAATAAAAATATTTAAATCAGTTGCATTTTGATGCATTGATAAGTTTTCTCCAGAACCTCTGCCATTCCACAAATGGATCGGGTACTTTTACCCAGAGTCTTTTACCCAGAGTAGGGAAATCGAGGACCAGAGGGCATAGGTTCAAGGTGAAGGGGAAAAGATCCTCGAGGTAACATTTTCCACACAGAGGGTGATGGGTGTATGGAACAAGCTGCCAGGGGAGGTAGTTCAGGCTTGGACTATCCCATCATTTAAGAAACAGTTGGATAGGTACATGGATAAGACAGTGGGAGGTCCCCACCCACCCCCGCCCCCCATCGGTCTGAAGAAGGGTTTCGGCCCGAAACGTTGCCTATTTCCTTCGCTCCATAGATGCTGCTGCACCCGCTGAGTTTCTCCAGCTTTTTTGTGTAACCATGGATAAGACAGGTTTGGAGGGTTATGGACCAAGCGCACGCAGGCAAGTGGGACTAGGTGTGGGCGAGTTGGGCCGAGGGGCCTGTTTCCACACTGTCTTAATCTATGACTCTAAATAAAAAAAAGAAGATAGACACAAAAAACTGGAGTAACCCAGCAGGACAGGCTGCATCTCTGGAGAGAAGGAATGGGTGACGTTTCGGGTCGAGACTGTTTTAGACTAGTCTGGGGAAAGGGAAACGAGAGAGAGACGATGATGTAGAGAGATAGAGAACAAATGTAAAAAAACGTCAACTGCAGGTGATCACACCCCCATCTGATGCGCCAGGATGCACTGAAATACGCTACAATATTTCATACTACAACTTCAGTAAATAAAGTGGCCTCAACCAATGGCACATCACATGGTCAAGAGGGTTCAATAGGGAAATTGTACAGCGGAGGAGTCCAGCGTATGTTAAGAATCGGGGGGGGAAATGCGGAAATGCGTCGAAACCAGCAAAGGATCCTGCTCAACATCATTCCCGTCTCTTCAGGCCCAAGACTTGGCCTCACCCGCCTTTTGGGCGCAAACCTGTTTCAACGAAACGCCGGCAAGGCCCTGAACTGAGGGAGTGGAGGCCTTGTACTTGTGGCACTCCCGTGGGACGATTCCCTGGAAGCTCCAGCCCACTTAACGCTTCACGACTGCCCCAGGCTGCATGGGGCCGGGCCGGGCCCCAGCTACCAGCCGCCGGCTCCGTCTCCGGCCCCGGCCCATCCACCGCCTACATCGGGCTAAGCCTTGGCCTCACACCGTCAAGCAAAGGCCTAGGCCTATGCCATTCGCGCCCACCGGTGGTCCAGTCCATGCCAGAGCCGGCTGAAAGCCTGAGCCCGAGCCCCCCCGGCCGGGTCCGCGACCGCGACTACTCCGCCGGCTACTCACCGCCTTCCCGAGGCCTCTCTCCGCTCGCTGCCACGTCCGTCTCTCGCCCGCCCGCCTGCCGTGCTGACGCAATGACGCACGCGCTGCGTCACGGCGCACAACAAGCTGCCGGGTGTGGCGCATGCTCACTGCGCGCAGTGAAGCCCGGCGCCATTTGCCGGCGTTGAGAGGAGAAGGAGTTGCTGCCGCCGTCGGTCGAGGGAGGCGGCCCCAGGCCCCACACACACAGCACGGCAGGGCCTGATCCCCAACCATCCCCGTTCGTAAGCCGATAAGGATGTGTTTTGCAGATGCTGGTTTACACCGAAGATGGACACAAAATACCGGAGTAACTGGGTCTCGACCCATTCCTTCTCCACAGATCCTGCTTGTCCCACTCAGTTACTCCAGCTTTTGTTTCTATCTAGCTGATGGGGATCAGTTTGATTTATAAGAAAGACCCCGTGGTTGTGTTAAATGGACTGGTTCATAGTTAGAGTCCTGAACAACTATCTACCTCATTGGTGACCCTCGGTCTCAGCGGATCAGGCAACATCTATGGAGAGAAGGAATAGGTGACATTCCGGGTCGAGACCCTGCTTCAGACTCCAGTACACTAGTCATATGTCCTTCTTCAGACAGTCAGGGGAAATGGCAACGCGAGATATGGATAATGATAAAGAGAAATATAGAACAGATGAATGAAAGAAATGCAGACAAACTTAACGATGATCAAGGAAATGTGGTACGTTGTTAGCTGCGGACTAGGAGAAAACAAGTTATACATTCAATGAAACCCACCGAGAGAGAGACTAGTACAATGACTAGGATGGAGGAATGATGGAGAGAGAAAGAGGGGGCTGCAAGCGTTACTTGAAGTTAGGGAAATCAATACTCATGCCACTGGGGTGTAAGCTGTCGAAGCAAAATTTGTGCTCCAATTTGGGTTTGGCCTCAATCTGACATCAGAGGGGGCACAGGACAGAAAGGTCAGAATGGGAAGGGGAGTTAAAGTGTTTGGCAACCAGGAGATCGCGTAAGCCCATGTCGTATAGACCCAGTGTTTAAGAAGGAACTGCAGATGCTGGAAAATGGAAGGTACACAAAAATGCTGGAGAAACTCAGCAGGTGCAGCAGCATCTATGGAGCGAAGGAAATAGGCAACGTTTCAGGCCGAAACCTCGTATAGACAGACCCAGCATAGGTGTTCAGCAAAACAATCGCCCAGTCAATGTTTGGTCTCGCCGATGTATAAAAGTCCACACATCGAACCACGGAAACAGTAGATATCGGACTTTGGGCTACTACTTGCAGACACCTGCTCTAGAAGAACAACCTCTCAGCATCCATACTCTCAGTGCCTTTCAAAGTCATCATAAAAAATAAAGGTGCTGCCGATTTAAATTTAAACCAAAAAAAACATTCAGCAAATTTGGCAATGAGAAGTTGCATTAATGTTCTGGGTTGAGGACTTAATCTGACCCACCCCATAGAGAGCAAGGAATCCAAAAGGTAGACAAAAATTCTGGAGAAACTCAGCAGGTGAGGCAGCATCTATGGAGTGAAGGAATAACTTGAGTTACAACAAACCTTTATGTCCATATGTAAGATAATTATTTGCAGGACTCCCGAGGGAAAAAAAATGGTCTTTGCGGACCTGGCATGGACCTGATGGGCTGAATGGCCGTACAGTGTATTCATAAGTTCATCTCGGGTCTGTTTACTTAGGCGAATATTAACTATCCCAATGTAACTATTGCAAAGCAGATAATTAAACAATATATGGGGAAAAAACACAAATAAATCTGAATTGGACTCAGGAATGCAAGCAGCATCTGTGCAGAGAGAGAGAGATACTTTTTATATTTGTGAAAATCTTACTGAAATAAATCGCTCTGTCAGGCAAAAAAATAGCTGCTTCGTTTCCAACCGCGCAACAGTGACTGGGATGCTATGTATTTGACTGTACAGTTTGAACGATCCAATTTTAACATAACATTGTGACTTATTCAAGCAAATCTTCCTGCAGAATCAAACGCTGTTTTGGCATTAATGTTGTGAAGCGGCAATTCCTATGTAATAATGTGCACAATTAATATTTCTGGCGTAGCGAGTGTCCGCATATTCAACACCTGAAACGACCTCAATGTTATTCTTTGCAATCTAAACCGAAATTAAATTGGAACCCAGAGCATGGCCGAAACAATCAGGAACGGATATTATCCTTTCACAATTAAGTTTTCGAATTGAACACACGTCCCAAAATACTTTCGCTGCAACTCGCTGTGCAAATCCTGGAAACAATTGGTACCTAATCGCATATCCCAGCATTATGCCTTTGGTGTTGTTTTTGGTGCTGACAAAACAGATAAAACCAAGAAGGGGCACTTCAGCTGACATTTAAAGTGGTGTTTTAAACCTTAACTCAGGCATTTGCATTCTCCTTATGGATCTTTCCACAGTAGCGCTGTGAGATTGACGTAACATGTGCTGAAATTTGGCTTTCAACCAAGAGCCCCTTACGTTTGTTGCTGCTTTACTGTGGGGAGGAGAGCACAAACGAGTGTCTCGCACTGACCTCCCGGCGGCCGCAACCAGTCACCTCGCTCAAGATGTGAATGATGGCGAGAACCAGGGCTATGGAGACCTCCCGGGGACATAGCGTTTGCTGAAGAGACGAGGAGGTCATGGGGACCGGCGAAGAAACCCTGGTCACCTTGAGTGGTGGCGCGCCCTGGGGTTTCAGGCTACATGGAGGATCCCAACAAAACATGCCGCTTCGAGTCGCCAAGGTAGGACAGCGGCCCAGCACATTAACCCCCGCCCCACACCCGGTCAGGGAGAGCTCCCAACGGAGGAGGGATCCCAGATGAAAGAGAGATACTCCAAGACAGAGAGGTGGTGGGGTAGGGGCGAGAAGTAGGCACCGCAACATAGAGGTAGACCCCAACTCATTGAGATCCGTACCCGAGCAAAGCCTTTTCTTCCCCCTCCCCCCTTTTGGACCCCAGCCCGCAGAGAAATGAGAGAGAGAGCGCGGGGCGACCGATAGCGATATATCTCATTTCCAAAGATACGTGCTCAGAGCCCTGCCGAGAAAGAGACCCTCAAACCAAGGTAGACGAGGGAAATACGCTTAACTGCCCCCCAAATTGGAGGGGATTACCAGAAAGAAAGACTCATACCAAGAGACACCCCAGAAGTTGCCTTCATCTGCAAATAGTTTACGGAGTTCGGGCCACACACACACACACACACAATCACCGTATTTCGACATAATTTACTGCTATTATGCTCGATTCCGTTTTCGCACCGGCCAAGTACTTTAAACTTTGATCTCAAATTACTTGGGGCAAAGACCCCGAACGTGTCAAAGCGGTCGGTAAAGTCAGACTAACTTTGAACGGCGGCGTGTGCGTACCGCGGGGGATTTTGCAGGAGCCAAACTCTTCTCAGGATTGCACATGTATCATATCGATTTACCCTGTTGCTGAGGCTATGCGCGTGGAATCAATATCACCCGGCTCCAATGCATCTCCAGCAGAATCCTTCAACACGGATATACACACATGACCAGCTGAATTATTTTCAGCAAAATCTTTGCCAAGCCCGTTGATTTAGTCAACCTGGCTGGTAATTGGGAATATTCGCACATGATGTAGAAACTCGCTAGATCTGATTGAATCATTCGGCACGCATGCAACATTAACGCGGGCAGCGGCCAAAAGATTTTGGAGGTCAGATGCCAAATAAATCCTCCATGAGATAAGAGGGGAGGAGGATACTGACATTTGCTTTCAATTCATTTCCGAGTCCCCATTCTGGAATAATATTGGAACGATTCTTAATTGTCACTAAATATCAAAACTACAAAGGTGACTATACCACAAAAGTGGATGCAAATTGCACTGAGGCAATCATAGGTTCTGCAAAGCACCTTACAAATGTATTCTTTCTTTCTTTTAACAACGTCTTCTTCTTGCGTATGGCGTGCACAGTCTAAAGTTGTAGGACAACGTGTTCTATTTGATCTTACTTGATTGTGCACACCAGGTTAATAATAATAACATTTATTTATGGGCGCCTTTCAAGAGTCTCAAGGACACCTTACAAAAATTTAGCAGGTAGAGGAAAAACATGTAAGGGGAATGAAATAAATAGTAGAGACATGACTAGTACACAAAGTAAATACAGAATTCAATACAAAACACAATATGAGGCAATTAATGCACAGATGAAAAGGGACGGCACGTGGGGCTAAGGATAGGCAGAGGTGAAGAGATGGGTCTTGAGGCGGGACTGGAAGATGGTGAGGGACACGCGGATCAGTTGGGGGAGGGAGTTCCAGAGCCTGGGAGCTGCCCTGGAGAAGGCTTTGTCCCCAAAACTGTGGAGGTTGGACGTGGATGGAGAGGAGATCGGCTGATGTGGATCTGAGGGACCGTGAGGGTTGGTAGGGGGAGAGGAGGTCTGTGAGATATGGGGGGGCGAGATGGTGGAGGGCTTTGTAGGTGAGGATCAGGATTTTGTAGGTGATCCGGTGGGAGATGGGAAGCCAGTGAAGTTGTTTGAGGACTGGAGTGATGTGATGCCAGGATTTGGTATGGGTGATGAGTTGGGCGGCTGTGTTCTGGACCAGTTGGAGTCGGTTGGTGTAGGTGGAGCTGATGCCAAGGAGAAGTGAGTTGCAATAGTCCAGTCGGGAGGAGATGAAGGCATGGATGAATCTTTCAGCAGCGGGCGGTGTGAGAGAGGGTCTGAGTTTGGCGATGTTGCGGAGATGAAAGAAGGAGGTTTTAATGACATAGGTTGATTGCATTCGTCGAAACAGGGCGGACCACGTGAAGGTTGCAATCTCGCACCCCTTTAACAATGTCAAGTATATCCATGTGTAGGAAGGAACTGCAGATGCTAGTTTACACCGAAGATAGACACACAAAGCTGGAGCAAATCAGCAGGTCAGACTGAAGAAGGGTCTGACCCAAAACGTCACTTATTCCTTTTCTCCAGAGATGCTGCCTGACCCGCTAAGTGTGTCTATCTTCCAAGTATATCCATGGCGCTTTCACATAGCCAGCACAGACATCATGTTTCAAATAGCCTTCTTCTGTGCAAGGTAATTCTGTGATTCCAGATAACTGCTTTATTCCTTGCCCTGTTTTTCGGCTTTAGCAACTGATCGGTGATTACATACTTCGCTGGAACAGTAATCACATTGGAAAGTGGAAACAGATGGTATAAATAATACGGGAAAAAAGCATGTTTGTGACCTGTATGTGAGCTGACAGTATTGGATCAGAAATATCCCTCCCAGCAAGCTGTCTCCATTGCCAACACCACAGATATTTCAGATTTTCAGGATACTTGTATCCTCATGTTCTGATAGAGTATGAAAATAATTGTCAATTCAGTCATTCTTTGTTCAGAAGATTGCAAATCTACACTACTTTAAATAAGTTGCCGATTTGAAGGGTCTCGACCCGAAACGTCACCCCCCTTACTTCTCTCCAGAGATGCTGCTGCATTACTCCAGCATTTTGTGTCTATCTTCGGTATGTAACCAGCATCTGCAGTTCCTTCCTACACAATTATTTTTCATTGTCTGTGTGTTACCAATGTCACATTCAGTTTAAGGCAGCGATGCAGTTGTAATGTTGATAACAGAAACGGTTCAAAATGAGCAGGTGAGCAGTCTTGCCTTTCAATTAGAATTAGAGGCTGCAGAATAGATTCAGGTTAAAAATAAATCTTATCAGTTTGGAATAGGTATAGTAATGAGACCTGTGTCTAATGAGTGTAGTGAGTGCAAAAAGAAAGTGAAGGAGTGGGAAAAGCAGGCACTGGGGAACGTTTTCAGAGAAAATGTGTAAAACAGGTCTGAGCAAGGTTTGTGATGCTGGATTTTGGAGAGATTAATGGTGGCATTTAAGGTTAGGATAGTGAATGTTGCAGCCAAGACATGTCTAAGTTGCAGTCCATATCAAACATCTATGTTATTTGTGTCCATTGAAACATTTATTTGTGGCCAGAGAAACATTATTGGGGGAAATAATAATTTGTGATAAATGTTGAGAAGGACAATGAGGTAAACTGGGTAGCTGAAAAGTAGTTGATTGGTCAGGTCCTTGGAAATATGAGCATATTATGATGTTGGGATATAAGCATTTTTATTTGTTTGGTCAAAAGGAAATTTCTCATAGACTTGCTCATTGTCAGGAGAGTGTTGCAGGACAACAGAGGAGCATGGATTTGGGTCTCTTCAAGCTGATATGCATCATCTAATTGGTTTAAGTCAACAGAGGTCCATTGCATTCAAGCCCAATCAAGGGTTTTGGCTCGAAACGTTGCCTATTTCCTTCGCTCCATAGATGCTGCGGCACCCGCTGAGTTTCTCCAGCTTTTTTGTGTACCAATGTTCAGATTGCTCTTGTGAGATATCTCTGATTTTAAATGTTAAACTTTATTCAGGGTACATTACCACCAATAACGAGTGCCACTAAATATACAGTGTAGGAGATTGTCAGAATGTGCATTGACTCTAATTTTACTTACCATTTGGTGGTTTGTTATTCAATGTTATCACATGAAATTGATGACAATTTGAAATATGAATATAAAGATTAAAAATCACTTCAAAATTCAAGTCTCCTCTGAAAAGAATCAATCACAATAATACTTTATCAGCCAAGTATGTTTTGCAACATACAAGGAATTTCATTTGCTAAGTCAGTCATACAATAAAAAGCAACGAACACACATAACACATGAACATCCACCACTGCCACCCCTCCACATTTCTCACTGTGATGGAGGACGAAAAAAAGTTAAATCTCTTCCCTTAGCTCTCCCGCGGTCAGGGGCCTCGAGCCCTCCATTGACGGGAACAATCTTGACTCCCATAGATGGCGGCATTTGGGCCCTCCGCGTTGGGGTGATCAGCTCCTGCATCGGGGGGATGTCGGCTCCCCCGCGACGGCGATCGAACCCCGCGTTGGGGCTGGTTGAACCTTCCACGACACTGCAGCTTCCCGACTCAGTCTCTCCCGAAACTGCTAGCTCCCGATGTAAAGCCTACAGGCCGCGGTTGGAGCGATCCCAGGCAAGGGATTGACTCCAATGTTAAGTCCACATCCCACGGGTGCACTCAAGGTCAGTCCGAGGATGCCTCCAGCTCCATCGATGTTAGGCCGCAGAGCGACCGGAGTCACGACCTGAAAAGTAATCGCATCCCCGGCAAGGTAAGAATAGAAAAAAAAGTTTCCCCCGACCCCCACATAAAGCAAACTGGAGAACATTTACACAAACTTTTAACACGCCCTAAAAGTAAAAAAGATGAAAAAACGGACAGACAGTTGGCGGGGCTGCCAATCATGCCACGCCCCTGGTGATGATACGACAGTATCTCCAAATTTGGCTTGGTGTTCATTTTTATCTGATTACATTCTGTGAAGTGCCAAAATATTTTATTCTCCTATGAGTTAATTTTATACAAGTTGTTGAAACCTACCTCACTCATTCACTGTGTTGCTCTAATATGATGCTGATAATAAGATAAATGGAACTGGAAAATGTACTCAGAAATATAATGAGTATCAATTAGGACACAGGCAGCAGGGATTAGATAAAATTAGGTTTAAAAATGATCGAACAAAAGCATGAATGGTAGTAGATAAATCGAGGCAGTGACAGATCATGTTGCAGATAATTAATTCGCATGACAGATCAATATGGGGTCACCAGCGCAGTTCATAATCAGATAAGGCACATAGATTGCACATTCTCAAAATATTTTCACTCGTTGAAGGATCAATTAAATGGATTATTTTGAGAAGATGAACTAAAGTGAAAAGTAAAGGGACAATTAAGTATTTTAGAAGTGTTTAAGAAGGAACTGCAGATGCTGGAAAATCGAAGGTACACAAATGCTGGAGAAACTCAGCGGGTGCAGCAGCATCCATGGAGCGAAGGAAAGAGGCAACGTTTCGGGCCGAAACCCTTCTTCTTGCATAGAAGCTTGCAAAGCAATTAAAAAAACCTCAAGATTACAACATTTATTATGCTTCTCGCCAATCTCCTATAACTATTTGTAAATTTAGCACGAAATTACAAAGGGCATATAGAAAACATATTTTCTGAGGACTGCTCTCATTTATTGCTAAATATTGTTCCCACAATAAATTACAGATTTGCCCCACATCTTGTGACGGTACTGGATTTTATTTGTTTTTGGGTAGGGATAAGGTCACTCTCAATGAGCTGATGGAAAGAAAAGGTCATCCTTTTCTCGGCTGAATGCTTGACAGAGAATTTGAATACGAGGCATGCAGTTCTGACTATAGGAAAGGTGAGAAGCTCTTTGGACATTGCTTGCTAGCATTTTGGCTTCTTCTTCTTGCGTATGGCGTGCACAGCCTAAAGTTGTAGGACAACTTGTTCTATTTGATTTTATTTGATTGTGCACAGCAGGTTGATTGCATTTGTCGAAACAGGGCGGACCATGTGAAGGTTGCAATCTCCCACCCCGCATTTTGGCTTGATCGATGGTGACATCACCTGGCTCAGTTAACAGAGTATTATCTGTGGACACGGGCACTGTTCTTCCATTGCCACAGTCTCTGAAGGACTGTTCTTTAAATCAGAGCTTGAACCGAGTTCCTGTCTGCTTGTTGGAATGAGTGGAAATGGTGATATGGGATTTGATATGGGAAAGCACAGCTGCTGAATCCTTGCCAGAGAGCATTCCCAGTGCTCAGTATTTCACAGAGACTTAAGGCAGAGCAACACGTCTCTTGGTTAAACACTTAGTTTGCTTTAGTTTAGTTTAGTTTATTATCACTGAGATATAGTGAAAAGCTTTTGGTGCATGCACATTTTGGCTTTTTGACTAATTTTGCCTGTGCCAACTCTTTGAAATAAATATCCAATTGATTCCACTTCCTGTATTCCATTACTAGAACCCTGCATTTTTTTCCTTTTCACATATTTGTTAATTTCCCTGTTGTAACTTCTGCTTTGACAAACCTCTCATGTTACATTGAAAATCATCCTCCTTTTCTCACTTTTTGCGCCAATTTCTGCAAAAAACATCAGATCACATTCTCGAAGCATTTATTTTGAGATTAAATAATTTAGTTTCATTTTCATTTTATGAATGTCAATCTGCCCTTAGAATGATGGAATTTCCCAGGAACTACTCAGATCAGATAGGGGCAGCGCATTGGTGCAGCGGTAGTGCTGCTTGGTTTGATCCCGACTATGATGACCTGGGTTTGATCTCGACTATGGGTGCGGTCTGTACGGAGTTTGTACTTTCTTCCTGTGACTGCGTAGGTTTTCTCAGTGATCTTCGGTTTCCACCCACACTGTAAAGACGTAGGTTAATTGACTTGGTATAAGTGTAAATTGTCCTTAGCATGTGTAGGATCGTGTTAATGTCGTGTTAAGGATCGCTGGTCAGTTCGGACTCAGTGGGCAGAAAGGCCTGTTTCCGCGCTGTATCTCTGAACTAAACTAAAATCACATCCAGTAAAGGAGCCCCGCTAAGCCCCGATCACAAAATTGTGGAGTACAGAGGTAAATAAATAAATGATGGGTCTTTGTCCTAAACATTATGGAGGACACTGTACTTTTCTCTCCCTCAGCCATTTATCCATTTCCCTTTTAAATACCTTTCTGAATTCTGTCTCCCCATTGTTTCTTGTCACAGCATCCCCCTGCGTTGAAACCTTTCCTAATCCCCCCACTTTTTCCATGACGTTTGTAAATTTATCCCCATAGTTACTGACATACCTACCAGTGGAAAGAGTTTGCTGCTATTTATAAATACCTTTGAACCCCTTGAACAGGCCTGCTTTTATAGCTGATTGTTCTTGTGAAAAGTGCAGCAACATCTCTCATGCCTCTTCACAATTAAATCCTCACTCCCAGGATCAAATGTTGAAACTGCACACTAAGATGGAACACTTGTTCTAACATTACAAATGGTAAGGTCGCATTTGGACTATATTGTTCATTTTTGGTCACTCTGCTATAGGAAGGATGTTGTTAAGCTTTACAGAGTGCAGAGGAGAATTATAGAAACATAGAAAATAGGTGCAGGAGTAGGCCATTCGGCCCTTCCAGCCTGCACCGCCATTCAATATGATCATGGCTGATCATCCAACTCAGTATCCCATACCTGCCTTCTCTCCATACCCCCTGATCCCTTTAGTCACAAGGGCCACATCTAACTCTGAGGATGTTGCCAGGACTTGATGGTCAGAGCTATAGGGAGAGGTTGGGCAGGCTAGGACTTTATTCATGGAGCACAGGAGGATGAGGGTGACCTTATAGAGGTGTTTAACATCATGAGGGATATGTAGTCTTTTGCCCAGAGTTGGGAAATCAAGAGCCACAGGTTTGTGAGACGGGAAAGAACTAATAGGATGCTGAGGGGCAATTTTTCCACACAGAGCAAGGTGGGTGTATGGAATGGGCTGCCAGAGGAAGTAGTTGAGGCAAGTACTATAACATTTAAAATACATTTGGACATGTACAATAATAGGAAAAGTTTAGAGGGACGTAGGGCAAATGCAGGGAGGTGGGACTAGTGTAGATGGTGTATCTGCTGTTGACTCTAAATCTCAAGTTTAAATGAGACATCTGCCACCAAACATATTAATTCTTTAGAGAGTTGAATTATGACTAATTTTATGAACCAAATGACCAATTTATACTTGGGAGATAATGCATCGCCACCTTAATTGTAGATCTGCTTGATTCTCAACCCATTGACAATTAAAATAATGTATAATTTGTGTCCATTTGTGTATGTCCACTTACACCACTTGATTATTACCTAGGTGGGACAGGTGCAAGTTACACTCCATGTGTCATCAGTAATCAAGAAATCAGGTCGAAATTGTCAGTCAGAACTATATTTAAGCTCAACAGAATGTTCTTTCATATCATGAAATGCCATCTAGCTAGTCCCAAAGGCAACCTCGTGCATTGAGTATGCGATGACTCGCACAGCCCTGTGTGTGGTGTCAGATGTGGAGATGGTGTTGAAAGCTCTATGGTTGGACTAAAAATTGTTTCAGTCCACAAAAATAATGAAATGACCTTATGACATGTTGATTATTTCTCAGCACTTCCTTCTAGAAGCCAAATTATAATTTTAAAGTGTGTTTAGGGTTTTTTTGTCAGGTAATCATTCAGGATTGAGGAGGACTTGCTTCCACCTCTACCTGTGGTTCTGATCAATGTGAGAACAGCATAATCATTCATAGTTGGGCAAGAGGTTCTTGATGGTGTGGGTATTGGGTAGTTTGTGGGGTGGTGCGCTCCTTTCACCTATCACGTTGAGTTTCTTTGTGCTCCCAACCCATGGACCTGAGGTTCTGATTATTATTTTGATTCCTCATTTTCCATTTCAAGTGCTCATAGGCCAAATATCCCTGAAGTCAATGGAATGTTGCAGTTTTTTGAGGAGACCACATCCTTGAATCTTTTCTTCTCTCAACATGGAAATCAGGTTCATGTCTATTTAGCCAATAGCCATAAATGATGAATCTGCATCCATTATAAGTATGGTATTCTTTAAGAATATAAAAAGCAGGATTCAGAGCAAATCCTGTAGCTTTTTGAAACGGTTCCATCATTCATTGTGGCTGATCCCCTCCCTTATCCACTCTCATACTTCATCTCTGTGGTCCAAACATCTATCAGAATTCATCTTGATTTTACTCAATCAATGAAAATCCAAAGCCCACCAGTTCAATGTAGTTATTCTCCCATAAGTAGTTTACCATGAGTCTAAGGTAGATAAAATTGCTGGAGAAATTTAGCGTGTGTGGCAGCATCTATGGAGCGAAGAAATAGCCTAGCACGAGTCTATGTCCCCTTGCTCCAGAACATTCTGTGCTTCATGAGAAATGAATTAATATCACCTGCACCATTTAATCTCTTGCTTGGTTATATTAGTAAAGATTCCATTTCCCAAAATAAACAAATAAAAACTGATTGCTGTGGATCAGCTGTGGAATTGCTTCCTTTTTATGGAATCCTCAATCCACAATTCCCCAAATGCTTTGAATGTTTTATAATTTGTTTTGTAGATCAAGCTACCACTGGCAAGTCAGGCATCTATTGCCAATTCCTGACTACTTTTCAGAATGTAATGGTAAGCCACTTTCTTGAAACACTGCTGGTGAATGTACTCTCACAATACTACATTAGGTTGGGAGGTAGGATGATGAATGAACCACGATATGTTTCTAAATCTGGTTGGTGTGCAACTTGAAGAGCCACATGCTCTATTTTTTCTTATTAGAGTCATACAGCATGGAAACAGGACCTTAGGCTCAACTCTCCCACACTGACCAAAATGCCCAATCTACACTAGTTCCACCTGCCTGCCGGCCCATATCCTTCACAACCTTTCCTATCCATGTACCTGTTCAAATATATTTTAAGTGTCCTTATAGTACCTGCCTCAATCAACCAATCTGGCAGCTTGTTCCTCATACCCAGCACTCTTTGTGTGTAAAGCCCCTCAGATACCTATTAAATCTTTCCACTCTCAGCTTAAATTTATGCCCTCTGGTTCTTGATTGCCCTATTCTGCGTAAAGGACTCTGTGCATTTACTCGATCAATTCCCCTCATGATCTTATGTGGTGCTATTAGATCACCTTTCATCCTCTTGCTCCCCAAGGAATAACATCCTAGCCAGCTCAACCACTACTCAGGCCGTCAAGTCCTGGCAATATCCTTGTAAATCTTCTCTGCACCCATTCCAGTTTATCTCTGCACCCTATCCAGCTTATTGATAGCCAAGGATGCAGGTTTGGGTGGTACTATATCAGCGTCATCCAGGAAAGTAACTGCTCTCAACCACTTTGCATTGCCACAGGAGGGAATTAATATTTAGGCTAGTATATTGTGTACCATCAAGCAGGCAGCTTGGTCCTGCTCTGGTAGAGCTTCTTGAATATTATTAGAGCTGAACCAATCCAGGAAAGAAGAAAGTATTTGTTTCTGATCTAGACAGAGGAAATGTTTGTCCTTGTAGCTATGTGAGGAGATCTTGAGAGTGACCAAATCATCACTTTCTTGCACAATTTCAGATAACTAGTATGAAGGCATTACAGAGAAGACTTCTTGTAGAACCCAATTCTATTTGCTAATGCTACAGCGAAGCTTTTATATTGGAGGAGGCAGTGCAGTATTGAAGAATGATAAGCTGTGTCCAGAGTCGAGTCAAGAGTGTTTTATTGTCATATGTCCCGGACGGGACAATGACATTCTTCCTTGCTGCAGCACAGGGAGACAAGAGAACAAGAGAGAAAAAGAGTTTCTCTAAAGAGACTGCCTCATTCAATAAACGTTGGAACCTCAAGCATTATTCTATCATACTATAACCACACCATCTGTTGGGAGAATGGAAGAGATTCTTCCCAAAGTCAACCAAGCCACCTGCAAGCCATGTGACTGAAGATGCCATGTGACCAGTGGTGGACTGGCCAGGGTATCAGCTTGCCCGATGGCAAGTGGGCCCCTGATGAAGTGGGCCCCCTATATCAAGTGGGCCCCTGATGAAGTGGGCCCCCTTTGTCTCCTGGCAACCAATATTTTTAGACCCAGTCCGCCACTGCATGTGACTGACTTTACAGACCCAATGAACTTTCAAACCTACATGTTTTTGGAACCTGGGAGGAAACTGGATCACCTAGAGAAAACACACACGGTCACAGGGAGAACGTACAAATTCAGTACAGACAGCACCCATAGTGAGGGGTTCTGCCACTGCCACTGTGCCCAGGGCGCATTTTGTGGTGGGTGAACAGCACTGGATACATAATGAAAACGATTTCTCTGTCCACCCTGAGGTTTGCCCAGATCATTGTAGCACCCTTCTCAGAGAGTTGTTTTGTCATTTACAATACAACCCAATTAACCTACCTCCTCAGAATGACCTTGTCCCAAGGTGACAATCAACTAAGTTGCAGTTTGCTAATGCTTTCAGTTCATCATACAGCCAATTAACAAGCACCAGGCACCAACTTCCTTTTGTACTTTAAATAGAATAAGTGACTTTGAAATGCAAAAGGTGATTCCCAACATGAGATTTAGTAAAAGGCAAGATAAATAGCTGGGATAAATGGCCACTGACCCCTTATAAATCTGACAAAATTCAAATGGTCCTAGCTGGGGTACGAGTGAACCTTGCAGTAGTATGAATTATAAGTGTGTTTTTTGAGACAAAGCAATAGGCAAATGCATGGAAATCATGTAATCTTAGTCAAGAACAAGCTAGAGCTCAGAGAAATTCCACACTCGGCAGAGTCAGAAGCAGAAACCCAGAATACTAAGGAGAATTGTTGCCTGATTGGTGTCTGACCACAGATTAGAGGTTTGATCTGAGGCTGTTCCAGTTTGTACACTCAGTTACGTGTTGAACAGTACATTTATTTATTCATGAACAATGAAGGCCATTAAATCATACTTGAAAGACAGCGAGAATACAGCAGTTTCATTCTATTTTCTGGTTTATTGTTACTTGAAGCAGAAATGTTTTCATAGAATGAAAAAAATTGAATTTATCCAATACCCTTTACAATGTCTGAATATCCAAATGATTTTACTGCGAATGAAATACTTTGGTAATGTAGTTATTAGTGTGTGAATAAATGCAGCAGCCAATTTATACAGTATGATTCCACAAAAAGCAATGAGGCAAGTGATCAGATCATCTGTTGTTGTGATGTTGATAGATGGGTAATTACGGACCAAATCACAGGGGAAAGCAGGGCTGACATTTCATCATTGGGGCATTGCTAGATTCATTTTATGATATGCTGAAGATAAAGCAGGAAATTGTTCCCTTTTTTAATAGAATATACTTGGAAATAGATGGCTGCAATCAAATGAAGTGAACTTGAAACAGTCTTATCGCATAACATGACTGTCTGCTTTATTTGGTTTCCTGTGATGCCAAAGTGACTCCTTGCATGAGAATGAGATTTGGTAATACGCAAGATGAATAGATGGGATAAATGGCCACTGACCCCTCATAAGCATTATATGATCAGATGTGTCTCCAGTCTGGCAACTCAATCATTAGAAAACAGCCAAAGAAAGAGATTAGGGCTCATTAGATTGCTATTAATGGATGTCAGCGGCTTCAGAACACCACTGAGCCAGGCTTTGGATGAAATGGTAGGCTATTCGATGAAGTCTAGGATGATGGTCAGGATGAGAGTCAAAGTGAAATGAATCCACAACCTTCTCTTGACTGAAAGTGGTGCTCAGTCTTCCTTGTCAAGGGGTTGTGAAGAATTAATGAGCGTGACTTTCATAGGTGGGATGTGGTTGATGTTGATGACAGGCAGATTGAACCCAAGAACAAAAGGATTAGTCGTCCATGGTTGCTCTTGCTCACTTCTTGGTTTCTGGTTCCTAAGGAAAGCTCTCTCTGAGTCCTGTTTCTCATCTCCATTTTATTCTCTCCCCACCCCTGATCTCCATGTCTTCTCACCACCTTCTCTCCTGTTTTGGTCGAATGTAAGGAGGCCGCGACAAATTTATGATCCATTTTCATTGTATTATTTCTGGAAGAATAAGGTAAGCACCTGCTTGGCACAAAAGATACCATTCTCTGGTACCAGTAATTCACTGTGTTAGAGAATCTTTCAATCTTAGGCTTTGGAATAGAATATAAGTGGATTATGTCCATGTGTTTTGTTTAAAAGAGTTATAAAACATGAAATGAGAATAGGTTCTGCGGAAATTTATTTTCAGCAACGCATTTAAGTGGTGCTGGTTTCCGACGGGCACGGTGAAGGACGCACCACACATCTCTGTCCTCCATGCAGCTGGCAAGCTCCTCTTTTGTCTCTGCACATGCGTCTTCCATCAACGTCTTCAGCATCGTCTTGTTTGGCCGTCCCGGGTCACGTCTTCCATGGGTGGGTTCCCACAGCACAACCTCGTTTGCCGGCATTCCTGGGTGGCGGCGGCAGTGACCAGCGAGCCTCATCCTTCTCCCCCTGATTTTCTCGGTCAGAGATGGAATCTCCCCATCGAGCTGGGCGTTGGTGATGTGATCCCTCCAACTGACATTTTGATAGCACGCTGGAAACCAGCACTGCTGCGTCGCTAATGTTGTCAACGATTTAATAGAAAATAAAGAAATCAAATAAAAGCATTTAAAATCGGCAACATATTTGTAACAAGATAATGAATGAGGTGAAAGGATTTGGTGTATTAATAAAGCGAAAGGCTCTCTTGCCTTCCAAAGACCGAGATTGCATGGAAAAATTTAATTTATCCTTTATTTATTTGAGCTGTTGCATTGTTTTATATTAGGTCAGCTCCTGAATATACAGTATTGCCAAATGCTCCCTCCCCACTCTGATGTCCTATTTTTGGATGTGGAACGCATACTGCAATAGTTTTTATTTTTATCCAGTACCACATGCCATGGCATTCCGGAGCTCATTTCCATCCACAAGCATTTTACACGGATTGGGACAGATTGCTGTCAGGGAGAAGGCCAGGAGAATGGGAATGACTGGCAACGTGCCGATGGTCACGTGACCACAATGCCAGACAAAGCTATTATGGGTAAAATGGCGAGAGCAGGTGCAATTTTGATTTCAAGTGCTATATATGTGCAATCGACACCAATGTCAACAGCAGTAAGATTTTGGCCAAGTCACTTAATAGACCATAATCTAAAATACTGTAAGGTTGATTTAATTAAGAAACAGAGGGAGGGAGTAGACCGATAGCCTGCTTACTATTCCATAAAATAACTATGGCTCTAACTGAGAATTCTTTTAAATGCAGATGGTGAAAATCTGAAACAAAATCACTGATGAGTGGTTCACATATTCTCTGTTTTTATTTTTGGATAATCTAATATTGGTCAACACACCATTTTCCTGCTCTCTTTGCAAAACCCTTGCTTCCTTGCACCACACATAGCTAGAGGCAAGGGACTGCAGATGCCGGTTTACAACAAAAAAAAGTGCTGGAGTAACTCAGCAGGTCAAGCAGCATCTCTGGAAGGCATGGATATGTGACTCATCTGAAGAAAGGTCCTATTCCGAAGCCGATTCCCCAGCTCTAGATACCACCACTATGGAAAACATCCACTCAGCATTCACCCTGCTAATTCTCCTCAGAATCTTGTCTGTCTCAATAAGATCAACTCTCACTCTTCGAAACTCCAATGAGCACGGGCCCAATCTGCAAAACCTTTCTACATATATCAACCCTTTCACTGCAGGAATCAATAGTGAACGATCTCTGCACTGCCTACATGTAAATATATCCTTCCTTGACCATGAATACTGAAACCACATTCATACTCTGGTGCCCTGTAAAGATGCAACAAGAATTCCTGACCTTTGTAGTCCATACTCTGAAATAAAGGCCAATGTTCCCATTAATCTTCCTAACTACTTGCTGTCCGGCATACCACTCATTTGTGTCTCATGCACCAAGGCAACACCTTAGCACACCATGGGAACTTGTAATCTCACTCCATTTAAATAATAATTCGCTATTTCATTCTTCCTTCTGAAATAGTCTCATATTTTCCTATGTTATTTTCCATCTGCCAGTTTGTTACCTGCTCACTGTGCAATTTTCGAGGTGATTTATGTCCTTATCATATCTTACGTATCTTTCTAACATCGACAAACTTTATTTGAATAAGATCACCCGTCATCAATGTTGATTGTACAGGTTGTCCCACGGTTATGGGCACCAAACCTAAGGATGTTCATGCATAATATTATTAAATTCAAAAGTTCAATGCACAGAAAAGTCGATTTCCACAAACAACCCCTCTCTGCCTCTGTTTTTCATAGTTATTTTTTTAATACATCATTCTTATGTGCTTTTGATGCCTTTCTCTACAGTAGATTATTATATTGAGTGAATTTTGTGTATTTTCCAACATGGACAAAATCGACTAATAGATATCTGTAAAATTGAAACCATTCATTCCCCTGGACAGCCTGTAAAAATTTGAAGCCCCAGGCCTGAAGACTGCCACATCCCCCTCGTGACTGGCCAATCTGAAAATGACCCACCTCGTAAATATATGTTTTCTATTTATTAGCCTCTCACCGACGCATGCCCATATATTAACCCCCATCCCATGCCCATTTGCCTTTTTCAATGAACCTTTACATGGCACCTTATCGAATGCCTGGAAATCCAAATCTACTGGTTCACCTCAATCCATTCTATTTGTTACATCCTCATTGAGTCCTTGTAGATTTGTCACATATAATTTCCCTTGCCTCAAACTAAATTGACTCTGATTGTTTGTCTGACATTTTGTCTGACATTTTTTTAATTGTCCTGCTGTTACATCTTTAATAATGAATATCATGAATAATGAAAATCATTTTCTCAATGACAAATATAATGTTAACTGGTCTATAGTTTCCAACTTTCTGTCTCCTTTTTTGAACAGTGCCATTTTCCTTGTGATCCTCCAATCCACTGTGAATTCTCCAGCATCTATGGAGTTCAGATATTAAAGATAGACACAAAATGCTGGAGTAACTTAGCGGGTCAGGCAACATCAACGGACTGAGGATGTAGAAGGGTCTCGACACGAAACGTAACCTATTTCTTTTCTTCAGAAATGCTGCCTGACCCATTGAGTTATTCCAGCATTTTGCGTCTATCTTCAATGTAAACCAGCATCTGCAGTTCCTTCCTAAACACCATGTATCCTAGGATCCATGCCATCAGATCCAGAGGACTACTTCAATTTTGGCCCCATTAGTTTGCACCTTTACTCTAGTGATAGAGATTCTTTTTTTCTTCCCTGCCTTGTGCCCCTTGATTCTTAATTTTTAAGGGCCTGTCCCACTTGGGCGTCATTTACGCAACATCATTTATGCGTCACGATGCATGACGTGCACATGATGCGCGCATGGTGCGTGGTGACCGTATCCGATAGCATTGTGATGTTACCTTCACCAGCACAGTTCAAGACTTACTTGCACGTGCCTGGAGGAAACTGTATGGTAACCAGGAATATGTACCAGAGCCCACACCAGAGCAACATGGTGCAAGACAGATGACCACTGATTTTGGGGGCAATTAAACATTTGTGCAAATAAATCATAGCTCTGTCTGTTCTCTGAGGTAAAAGGTCCATTTCAAAGTATACTAATTCTCCCTGGTATCCTAGTTGGTATTTATCTCACATCCAACCAACACAACCAACAGCTGTCATTATTTGGTCATTACCTCTGTTACTAGGGTTTGTTCTTCATCTCCAGCCCTTCCCTCTCTGTCCCCTTCCTTCTCCCTCCCCTCCCCTCCACATCTGGTTAGCAGCATGGTGCACCAACAAATGTTCTGCAGTTCCCAAGGCAACTTCAACAGAATCTCCAAACTGCAGTCTCTGCCACTAAGAAGGACAAGGGTGGTCGGTCCATGGAAACTAAATAAACCTACTTGGAATCACTCCACCTGAATGAGATCTATCATACGTTCCTTCAGCATTGTGATAGTACCTTAACCAGCGCAGTTTAAGAAAGTGCTCACCACCACTATCTCAAAGATAAATGAGGATTAACAGTGCATACTAGCCCTGGTAATATGGCATAATTCCATAATAAAACTAAAATATTGACTTTTGAGAAGGTTATTTTTTAAGTGCTCCTGATGTCTAGATTGAAACTTTGAGCTGATGCACCAGAGTGTATTAACATTCTTAATTAGTGTGTCTGCCTTTTAATTAATTTTAAATATAATTTATGCATTAACTTCATAGGGTGAGATGTTGTCAGCTGACACCAGGTAGATGTGGTTTTGGAAGGATGTTTGTGGATTGTAAGTTTAAGGTGATTTTTTCAATTCACAAGATCTGGGGATTGCTGGCAAGAGGGACACTAATTACTCATCTGTAATTTTCTTTCAAAACATGATGTTGTATTTCACCAGGATCCCAAGTTGTGACAGTGCCTATGGGGTGCCATTAACTATGATTTCCAAGATTTTAACCCAAAGGCAAATGTGAAATATATTAAGTTTGAACTGATGAATCCCTTCCGTTAATGCTGTATGTGCCTGCTGCCAATGTCATTTGAGGTGATAGGGACCAAAGTTAGAGGCACTTCAAATTCCATGTCACCAGCTGAGAATGAAGCAGGAACCCAGTCAGGTTGTAGATAAGGGTGACGGTTGGATAATTCCAAGATCTGCAATTGTATTTATTTTCCATTAGAAAAGTTGACAAAATTAATAACTTTTTTATCAGATGGGTTGAAAATAAAGTCTTCTGTTTGCACTTTTGCTGAAACAATATATACTTTGATTTTGCAGTCAAATATTTTTTTTAAAGTTGCCCTGAATGTTCTATGCCAAGGCACAACAATTAGATGTACTATGTAAAGTTCAAATTAAACTTGTCATCAAGATTACTGTGTCATCTTCCCACTGTAAATCATTTTGTTGAAGGTGCTAATTTCAAGTTTTTATCAGTATTTCAGCCAGTTGGTTCTTGTTTACGCATGTGTTTCATAACTAAGTGCAGGGAAGTCACAATGCAATCCAATCCAGGTATCCCCAAAGTCCGAACAGGAACAGTTCCAGGTTTAGACAACTAAATTCCTATAAATAATAAAGCACAAAAAAAACTCACATCCTTGGCTCTCAAAAGTAGAGGAAAAGATAGAGGAAAGAAACTGATACGCAAACCCCAGAGAGAAAGAAATGAAGGTTACAAAGTGATGTCAGCCAGTGAAAATAGGTTGTGCCTCTTAAAAAACACTTATGGTTGCTGCGCCATGAGTGAGAGAAACTGTTTCTCAATACTTACTGAGGAATGGTATACATGCATTCCAGATAAGTTAGTGCCTTAAATAAACTGTGTGCGGAGAGATAATGCATGTGAAATGACAGCCAAGCGCAGTGCCTGCAATGTGTGGACCGCCTGCAATAACACCTGTCATTGAGCCGATTGCTATTTTCGGGCATTGAGTAATTTGGGATTTGCCTTCAACTCTCAACTCGGCAGGTTCACAAAGACAGACTTTTGCACATTGCGGTCAATGCAGGGCAGTTTTTAGCAGCATTGATCATTCTGTAGGTTGAGCAAACCATACAGGGACGATTCAACTGCTATTAGAAGCCACATCCTGTGATATGTCTACGATTTCAGTTGAATATTAGTATTTATTAACGTTGATTCTGAACCATGAGACAGTCTATTGAGAGAAATAAAATTATAGCTGACCTGTGCTTCCATTATTTGGTCATGTCTGACTATTGTGCAAATATTATCAGGGAGTCACACTGATTGAAATAATTGTCATTTAGTTATCAGAAAATAAGTGTTTGTAAACAACAATTCATAGAGCAAGTCTACACCACTTGGGCAGTTAAGCCAGCTCAGTCAGTGATCTGCCAATCTTTGGCAGGTTGCAGTCAGTATGGACAAGCTGTTATTTTACATCAATGAAGGGAAGATCAGGGAGTTATCGTTGTCTAACACATGACGATACGATAGAACTTTATTCATGCCAGGAGGGAAGTTGGTCTGTCAACTGTCATAAAACACAAGAAACATGAAACATTAAATTAAAGTGACGAGTGGAAAGGATTGGGGATGTACAAATGTTGGGAGGGAGGATGGGGGGAGTCAGTCTGCCCCACGACAGAAGAGGAGGAGTTATACAGTTTGATAGCCACAGGGAAAAAGGACCTCCTGTGGTGTTCAGTACTACATCTGCAAACTAAATGGTCATGCCCTACAAGATGACAATCACAGGGATCATTGACCTTTCTTGTTATCTGTCACAAAATGCACACGCTGTTATTTCCAATGACACTAATTTCTTCCAAACAATCTTGATAAGATTGATACTTTTTTAATAATTGAGATTTATATGCATAGTCAGTGTGATTCATCTACATCGTCAGCAATAATTGTGCTTTGCACAAGTGAACTTGTTCCATTGCACATCTTCTCACAAAACGTCCTCTGAGTATCGGGGTCCAATATGAAGTTTGATCCAATATTAATTCTCCAATCAATTCATCAAGGTCATTGCATTGCTGATTATGGGAGTTTATTATGCATATTTTGGCTGCTGCATTTCCTAAGTTACAGAAGTGCATACACTTGTAAAGTATGTCAATGATTGTAAATTACTAAGGCTGTGACAGATACTGGAGGAATGCAAGCTCTTCCACTATTAAACACTTCAGTGCAAATCTCCTCATTGTCCCTGTGAGTCGTACACCACAAATATTTTCTTTACCATGCCAATTGAACCCACGAAAAGTGCTTTGAGCTTCACACTAGTATTGGAGATTCCAAAATATACTGCACTTAAATCGAGAAGATAGATTGGATTAAATTAGTTTGTATTCCCCTTTGTACATTAGATGGAACCATAGAACATAAGGAGATTACACAAGGAGGCATTTAGCCCACCTAATTCTACCACTAGGCCCTTCTCCAGAAACTTGCACATTTGTCTCCACCAAATATCCCCTCTTGTAGGTCACGATGAAGCATGCTTCCCACCACATCTGCAGATAATGCATTGCAGATTCTAATCGCATGTTGCATAAGTGATTTTTGTCAGTCTTTCCCTTTTTCTTATTGCTGTTACCTTTAGTTTTTAATCTCTCTATCAAAGCCTCCCCCCCCCCACCCCCCCTTATCCACTCTGTTCATATCCCTCATCATTTTTTATATGTCAATCAGCTTCCTCCAAAAAAAACAACCTTTTATTGTCTATCCATGTAACCATAGTCCCTCATGTCAGGAACCAAACTCGTTAATCTTTTGTGGACCTCTTTGATATCTATCTGTGAAAATCTTGTCCCAGCTTGGGGGATTACTTTGTTTTAAGATCACAAGATTGAAGTTTATGAAGCACAATTTGAACAAATGTCAGTGTAATTTGTTGATATTACTTGGAATTTCATGCTGGAAATGAACGAAACGGTTAATGTTTATCTGATGAATGGTCATTGAACTAAAACATTAAATCTATTTCTCTTACCACAGATACTGTCTGACATGCTAATTATTGACAGCATTTTTTGTTATATTTTGTATTTCCAGCATCTGCTGTGCTTGGCTTTTAAAATTTAATGCTGCACAGCTAAAAGATTACAAGGAGGGTCCTGACCCAAACCATCACCTGTCCATTCTCTTCTGATCCGAAATGTTAACTGTCCATTCCTTCTACAGATGCTGCCTAACCTCCTGAGTTTGCGTTTTGAACAAATCTTATGTACTAGCTACCAATCATCTTGACATGCTGTTCAATTGTCAGTCATACAGCACAGAAATGGCCCATTTAGCCCTCTAGATCCATGGTGACTGTTTGCTCATCCACACTAATCCCATTTCCCCTCATTGGGTTCACATCCTTCTGTGCCTTGCCTAGTCAACTGCCTGTCTCTATGCCTCTTGAACACAGTGCTGGTATTTGATTCTACCATCTTCTCTGGCTTCAGATATCAACCACTCTGCAAAAAATATTGGTCGGACCTTATTTCAGTCCTATTCTGGACATGTTTTCCTGATGCACTGCTTCACAAACAAGAGTCACCTTTTGATATCTGACTCACTGTTGCTGTTTAAGCAAGAGCAGGCTATTCAGCAAAGGCATTGCGTCTAACCTCTGTGTAATCCCCACCCAATAACTCACGGAGTCAAAATCAGGATTTGGACAATGACTAATTTTCACTGCTGCAATGCCAGGAGTTGGACAACTCCTATAATCAGCTATCTAGTGACATTATCCAATAAGTCACCCACATATAATTGTCCTTGTTGTCTTTAGCTATTTGAATCTGAATCTGCGTTCTACATCATAATAATTTTGTCCAATTCTTTTGGTCATCTCTATACTTTTGGTCATCTCTATACTTTTCGAGGCACTTTTCTCCACTGTTACTGGATTGCACGGGTGATGTTTACGGAGGACATTGGGACATGAGGGAAAGTAGGACACCTTGAATAAATAGTTGATTTCTTTTTCACCTGCGAAGTTTTGGGGCATTTGAATCTTCCTTTAAACAAGTCAACATTCGGTATTTAGTTTCTTCAGCATAGATGGGATTTGAAGACACTTACTTGTAAATTGATATTCAAAAGAACAGTAATTTATAAGTGTGCTGGTAGCTTTTGTGCACAAATTGTTAGCTGCTAGGAGTTTCTGAGTAGGATTGACTTCACCTCTAATTACTGATGTTGACCTAATATTTCTGCTTTCAGGGTTATTGGTAAATTCAGCACAAATTCAGCAAACGTTTCGGGTGTGATTGTCTCCAGCTTAGGGATTTGCTCCAAACTGGTTGCATATTGTCAAGTACAATGATTGGACATGGACCAGCAAAATTGTACAGTTGTTTGTGTAATTTATAAATATTTTTTGTACATCCCTGGTATATTTCGCCTCGACACTGCAGTTGGACTGCTGGACCATGGGAGAAGGAACAAAGGGAAGAGATAAAGACTTTGCCTTCCATCACAGTGAGGAGATGTTGGAGACTCAATGTGATGGATGTTTATGTAAACTGTGTTAAGTGTGGGTCTTGATTGTTTTGTAATGTAAAAAACTGTAGAAATGATATTTCGTTCAAACCTAGGTTTGAATGACAATAAATGCATTCTATTCTATTCTATTCTATTTATGACGTGGCTTCATTAACAAAGCAGAAAATGTATTTTTGCAAAAAATATTTTTTTGTCAATCTCTCAACCTGAGACAATTCTTGAATCAAAACTGACTTTCTGAATTCAACAGCACCATTTATTGGCATCACTTGTGTATAATGGTCAAATTGGATTTTTTTTTTCATATTTATATATTTTGGAAATTTTCCCATTAATGTATTTTATGCCTATTAATATTTCTAAGAATATCCGTAATGGATGCAATTAGCAACAACGTGTCAAGATAATTCATTCTTCTGCAGTATAATTCATTTTATTGCTGAATTCTACCACAATGTTTTAAAAACTAGCTCCAGTTTCTGAAACAATTGGCATTGGGTGTAACTCCAACTGAACATTTCTCAATCTCATGCTCCAGTTTGGCTGATTTCATTGTCCTGATAGTAACAGATCAACTAAACACAGATCACATAGAAACATAGAAACATAGAAAAATGACATCTGGGAGAGTGAGCATAAGAGTTCATTTTCCAACCAAAATTTAAGCATGAGGTAATGATTCATTTATTTCATGTGAAGGAGATTTTTTTTAAATAGTGCAAAATAATGAGTTTAGCATCAAATCACAGATCCTTTTACTCGGATTATTCCAGGTGCGGAAGCGAGGGAAAGCTTGTAGAGGTGGGCTACGTGAGAATGATACCCTCCTGACCATCAATGGAAGATCTTGCAGTGGAATTTCACATGCAGATGCAATGAACATCATAGACTCTTCAGACGGGACTCTGCGCATCTGGGTCAAGAGGTACTAAACACGGACGGTCTAAAATGCAAACACTTGAGTTCCTTTATTTAAGCAGTTTATCATTCCTTAGATTTTTAAATGTTTGGCAAACCCAGTTAAGGTTCAATGATAAAGGAATATGATAGAGTGCAGAAATGTTATTCCATCTGTTTGGAATTCCAGGGTCTCTCAACACTGCATGTGGTGAAATATTACCCATAGATTCTGTTCTTGATTATTGTTCCAGGCATGTCAACCTAGTTACGTACTGAAATGAAGGTGTGATGAACATCATGTTTATTACACTTCCTGGCCAAGTTCTCCAGGGTGGAATAACTGCAACTAGCAGAAAGTTCAACCCTTCTGGTGTTAGGGGACACTTTAGTGGGAATATGTCATGAAGTGCATTCATGGGTGAGATATATTAAGGATGTATAGGTAATCAGGCAGGGGAGGATATGGTCAGATCCGACTGGACGGGGTTATATAATCACCTTCTGCCTCTGTTCTTTAAAACGCCCAACACGCCCTCGTCCCCTCCCCACAACCTCAGCATCTACAAAGCCACATGCGGTTTAAAAGTTTATCTCTGTAACTTGGCTGAAGGGACTGAGAGAGAGTGACTTCGCACACTTGATATTTGAACCCATGACGGGCGTTCTTACCCACTGATTCCAGGCCAGCCACTGCCAGCCACTGAGATGCCACTAATCCAGGAGGGTGCTAGTCTATCCCGGGTTTAATTGTTCCATCGCTTCTGATCCCAGTAACTTGAATCCTCTTCTAGGATTTCGTGCAGCCCGGCAACTGGCAGCTTTCAATCTGAGACCAGCCCGGCCACCGCCCCCTGTGAACGGAGCCAAGAAACTTCAAAAGTCCCCGGGCTAATGCGGGAGCCCCCCAGTGTGAAGGCAGAGGCATCCCGCGGCACCAGCGGGCTCCGTGGCCAGCCGGAGTGCTACACATCGCCCCCGGACAGCGAGGCGTATTACGGTGAGACCGACAGCGACGCGGATCACACGGCCAGCGAGAGGCAGCGGAGGCAGAAGAAGCGCTGGCCGGGTCCCAGAGCGCCAGTGCGGGGATCGGCCGACGAGACGTCGGAGCAGAGCGAGTACGATAGTGCCCCGGAGCCGGTGTGGAGCGACTGCCGCTCCCCTCTGAGTCCCCTGTCGCCGGAACCCGCAGCATCCGCCTGTCTGGATCATCCCAGCCTCGCCCAAGGGGCAATCCCGAGGATGTTTCAGCCCAGGAAGGTGGAAGCCAAGATTAATATCTGGCAGCCCAAAGTGGAGATGGCTACTTACCCCAAGCCTGGTCTCGCCCACACTATCCTCACCCCCAGCAGCCACACTCAGCCCACTCCCTGTTACCCTACCACCAACCCCAACTATCCCAACTACCACCCCACCTACCCCAACACCAAACCCACCTACCCCAACCACCAACCCCACCACCAACCCCACCTACCCCAACACCAACCCCACCTACCCCAACACCAACCCCCACCTACCCCAACCACCACCAAACCCACCACCAACCCCACCTACCCCAACACCAACCCCACCTACCCCAACACCAACCCCATCTACCCCAACACCAACCCCAACACCAACCCCGCCTATGCCAACACCTGGTCTGCCCAGTCCAGCGGCGAAGATGTCCCTCTGCGACAGGGGATCCTGGGCACGTCGGAAACTGACAGTGGCTTCCAGGAGGTACACGCCCAGGCCGGCTCACCTGAGCAGAAGCTGCTGCCGACCGCCAGCCTGCCCAACATGCCCAGCCTGAGGGATACACAGCTGGTGCCCATGGTGGGCCCAGTGAACAACCCCGTGGACGAGGTGCTAACCACCACCTACAAAGAGAAGGCCAAGCAAGCCAGTAAGTTTTTTTAGTTACCTTCTAAGATAGTCTCAAATAATTTTAAACCTAAAGTCCTCCGATGCTCTGGGCTTTTCTGATGTGTTCAATGTGCTGCTATTAAGTGGAACATGAGAGGTTTAGAGGATATGAGGTCAACTCTCTGAAAAGCACGTCAGTTGCTGTCTGTTACTTGATACTCTGTGTGATCTTATGGTCAAGACTTGAAAACAGTTGTTTAAACATACCCATGAAAGCGCCGTGTATTTATATATATATATATTTCTAATTTACTAGAATAGTGCTATCCTTTAAACCTTTCGAATAAAACAACATTCTATTATTTGATGAAGAAAAATGTATTACTTTGGGATAATTATAGGGTGGGATGGATGCAAGTGTTCAGGTAAATACAGATTCCACTGTATTGGTGTGACAATGGTTTAATATAGCAACCCTTGTCAATGAGATTTCTAGGTAGAGACCAGAAAACTTTGGAAGTAAGATTTGGTGACTGCAAGTCACTGGCGATAAGAACGATAAAGTAGGGCTTTATAGGGAGTTTTAGATTGCTAGATTGTGATGGCTGCAAGATGTGTAGGGATGGTGGGAAAGGGAATGAGAGCGCGTGGTGTCAGAAAATCCAAGGTTGGGCTCAGGAAATTGAGGCTTTAGTAACGGTGGCAGCGGTTATGGGGTGAAGGCAGGAGAATGGGGTTGAGAGGGAAAGACAGGTCAGCCACGATTGAATGGCGGCTTTGACGTGATGGGCGGAATGGATTAATTTGCTCTTAGAACTCATGAAGATTTGAGGAAGTTGCTTCTAGTATTGAAATGCCATTGAAGAGAGTTGAGGATAAAGAGGATTTTTTTTTTGTGTCTAACATTCATGAATTGCTGACACTAATGACCTATTTAAACTCCAGCATTTAAAATTAAACATGCCTTAAATTATATAAGGAGACAAGAATTATCCTCTTAATATTGCTTACTGCCACACTTTGCAGCCAACGTCTTTTTTCCACTGGGGTCAATTTATAGATCTAAAGTATATTCATCTTTTGACCATGTTTACTTGACTTTTGAAACAATGTTTTCTTGCTTATCCCACAGTTATGAGTATGAAAAGTATTTTAATGACATCACTGCCTGACACTTTGACACATTTCATTCTTGTGTCAATCGCCACAATTTTCTTTTAGCTTTACTTGTCTGAAAAAAATCTCTTGAAGGCCGGTTTGAGCGCAGACAGATGCTTAAACCCATCACACAACTAGTTGGTATGTAATGGGTAAAAATAGTCAAACGGACAGAAGTTCTTAACCGTCCTTTTGTCTGGTCTGACAAGGGGAGTAAAAGGCGATAAGAGAGCTTGGCAGACTTAAGAGTCTTGGGCTCACTCCAGTTTATGAGTGATTACAGTGTCTATATGGAACTGAGGACACAAAGTAATACTCCAAAGATTATCAGAATGCAGAGATCACAAACTGAAGAACCGGAAAAGAAAACCAGCAAGCATCAAGTTTATGCAGGTATTTGAATGTGTGCATACTTTTAAAGTGTTAGCTAATTTTACTGTGAATGGTCTACAATTAATTTTTGTTCTATACTTAAAAGTCTTACAATTGAAATTAGTTTCATGCCTGTAACCCAAAGTAAGATGGAAGGTCAACATTTCAGCACCAAATTATTTTATTCAATGTGTTTTAAATATTTACTGCAAGAGTATGGAGATTTCAGTTTACTCCTTACCACAGAAACAAATACTCAAAAGGTTGTTAGCCGTGGTATATCTTACACAGTTAAAAATTATAGATGTACAGTTTCAAAACTACCAATGGTGCCAAAGACGTTTGCTCTGCAAATCATCACTTTGTGACTGCAACTATTTACTCAGCTAGACTCTGGTGGTGTAGATTTTTCTTTGAGAACGTAAAGAAATGATCTGGCTTTATTTTTCAACCCTGGGCACGTTATTGATAGTGAACAGTGACATTTTCGGGTCCCTAGTGTTTACAACTGGTGGGAGAAGCGGGAGAGGACCTGTTGCTGCTGGTGGTTGTTGTAGCAAAATTAACATGAGCTCCTTAAAATTTTGAAGAGCCCTTTTTTCCCCCCAGTGTTTCATGCTTTAAAATAGACTTTTTTTTGCCAAAGTGAAATTGAATTATGATAACTTCTGTGTGATTTTATGTAATTCCAGAACTTACACTATGGTTTTCTTGAAGTGATTCACCCCTGTGTTCCTGAAACGATTTTTGCATCAGTTTTGCACAGAATGCATCAATCCCAGTCCAATGCCCCTTTTGGAACATTAAAGGGAAAATTGGACTAAATTGTCCTGGGAACAACTCTTGGGACAATGATGTCTTAATACTGCAGATTTTGGTTAGGACACTTTGGCCTTACAGCCACACTGCACTGATATACCCCACGCTCCAAGACCTTGGTCCGAAAGCTCTCTGATCTCCAAACTGTGTTCCCTTCCCGTTGGTCTGGGCTAACAAAGCCAAATGCCATGAACCCCCAAAGTGGTGTCAACCCCTACACTTCAAATTGGTTTATCTTGTGCCATTTGGTGAACCCAATGATCCCATGAGATCCTATGGGGGGGGGGGGGGGGGGGGGGGGGGGGGGGGGGGGGGGGGGGGTCCACTTATTCTTCCCCTCCTCTCCACTGGCCACTCACCTGATCATTACACCCCAACTCTGAGCCTCTGTCCTTTTTTTGCCAACCACTTCTACTGTTCCCTGATTTTTGCAGAATCCCTTCCTGGTCCCATTCCTTGCCTTGACCCCTGGCCCGGAACAGGCTCAATTCCAGGTGATATCTAGTTACAAAATCCTACCACACCCAACCATCTAGCATATCCATCTGGGTGCAATAAAATTTCCAACTGGCAGTTTTTATTGGTCAGGTTTCCATTTCACTACCATTCATGATCAACTAAATCTTCTATTTACAGTACATATATATTAATCTTTTTCTCTTCCAGGAGGGGTCCGGCACCTCAAATAAGCTCATCTCTTGAATTGGCTTAAATATTCAATCGATGCATTTGAGCAGACTCCATGCATGTTCTTATAGCTTTTTATACCAGTGTTATAGAAAGAGCAACTCATTAGCTGGTCAAAAAGAAACATTTAATAGAAATGATCAAAATGAAATCAGCTGAACCGAAAGCAAATGGATATGTTTCAATATCCCAGTAATATATCAATAGTTAATAAATGCAATTGTTTTTTTCCCAAACACGTCAGCACTTAACACATCGATACAATGTGCAATTCATTGAGGCTGGAATGTTACCCTTTCTCACAGAATAAATTGAGATTACCTCATAGAAGGTCAGCTGGAAAAATAATAGCAACATTTTAACACATCGATCAGAAATGTGTTTTGGGGATACTTCCAATAAACCTGCGGTGTAATGATTTTTCCTCGATCATCTGAAGATTCATTAATGTTAGCCTCCAGTCTGTCAACATTCTTCTGCAATTTTGGTCATGGGTTTTTTTGACATCTGGGCAGCATTTATTGCCCATCCTCAATTGGCCTGGAGAAAGAGATGATGAGTCACTTTCTTCATTCACTGTTATCTTTCTTGTGAATGCTGCTGAGTCCCTGATAGTATTCACCTTCTTGAATAGACAATAGGTGCAGGGGCAGGCCATTTGACCCTTCGAGCCAGCACCGCCATTCAATGTGATCATGGCTGATCATCCCCAATCAGTACCCCGTTCCTGCCTTCTCACCATATAGAAACATAGAAATTAGGTGCAGGAGTAGGCCATTCGGCCCTTCGAGCCTGCACCGCCATTCAATATGATCATGGCTGATCATCCAACTCAGTATCCCGTACCTGCCTTCTCTCCATACCCCCTGATCCCCTTAGCCACAAGGGCCACATCTAACTCCCTCTTAAATATAGCCAATGAACTATCCTCAACTACCCTCTGTGGCAGAGAGTTCCAGAGATTCACCACTCTCTGTGTGAAAAAAGTTCTTCTCATCTCGGTTTTAAAGGATTTCCCCCTTATCCTTAAGCTGTGACCCCTTGTCCTGGACTTCCCTAACATCGGGAACAATCTTCCTGCATCTAGCCTGTCCAACCCCTTAAGAATTTTGTAAGTTTCTATAAGATCCCCTCTCAATCTCCTAAATTCTAGAGAGTATAAACCAAGTCTATCCCTGACTTTGCTATTTTAAAGAGCCCTCTCTAGCTCTCTCTTGAAAGCATCCAGAGAACCTGCCTCCACCGCCCTCTGAGGCAGAGAATTCCACACTCACCACTCTCCGTGAGAAAAAGTGTTTCCTCTTCTCCGTTCTAAATGGCTTGCTCCTTATTCTTAATGTTGCTGGAGTTGTGTTCATTCACCTGCCTTGCACTTTGTCAATGGTAGAAAAGTGTTGAGGTGTTAGTGAGTCACCCACTGATAATACATAGCTTTGGATCTGCTTTTGTAGTCGCCATCCTGAAGTTGCTGATCAAGTTCAGTGAAGACACAAGGAACTGCCAAACTGGTTTATAAAATAAAAGGACACAAAGTGTGAAGAAGGCCTTGACCCGAAACGTCATCTATCCATGTTTGCCAGAGTCCATGTCTGACCACTGAGTTACTCCAGCACTTATTTTTTATTTTATTTTTTTTGGTCCAGTTTATTTCCTGACTAATGCTGACCACCAGAAAGTAGATGACGAGGAACTCAGAAATAGTAATTCTGTTGACTATCAAGAAGTGGTTAAACACTCTCTTGCTGGAGATGACCATTGCCTGACACTCCTGTGGTACAAATGTTACCTGCTACTTATTAGCGCATGCTGAATGTTTTCCAGCTGTGTTTCAAGCATGGAGGTATAGATTGGTCGTCTTTTTTGCTGAGGAGTTTTGAACGGTATTAAACATCCCGCGGTTTCTTGTAATGGAAGGGTGGTCACTGATGGAGCTGCTGAAGATGGCTGGGTCTTGGACTCTCTTCCTGGGAACTCCAGCAGTACTCTCCTGGGGCTGAGATGATTGACCCCCAACAGCCACAACCATCTTGTATGGTGCAATGCACGACATTGACAATTGAAGTGTGTCCCCCCCCCCCCCCCCCCCCCCCCCCCCCCCCCCCCCCCCTTACAGCCCACTGACTTGAGTTTTACAAACCTTTTTGATGCCACACGTACTATCATGATGACATAGCAGTCACTCTCATCGCAATGTGAAATCAGTTCCCTGGTTCTTGTTGGGACAAAGTCTGTCATGGAGCCCAGCAATCCTGGTGAATGTGAGACGGGAGGTAAATGGAGAATATATACCATTGGTTAGCACTGTCGGCGCCTTCCATCGCTTTAGAACAAGCACCGGTCGTGAAATTTCACGTAAATATATCATGTCAGAGATAGGTCATCTCCAGAGCAGGAGTCTATGAATCCCCAAAGCTATTCCGCTATCTAAATGCAATTCAGAAGCATAACGTCATAATCTTTACCTGTCTAGTGTGGTTCAGTGCCAGGAATCTTGAAGAAGCTCAACACTATCCAGGACAAAACAGGTCATCATTCTGTTATCATTCCATCCACCACCCTAAGGATTCACACCCTTCAATAACAAGTGCATCATTACTGCAAACTGTGGTCCATTGGCAAGAATCCTTTGGAAGCATCTCCTAAACCAGAAAGTCCACCATTGGAAAGTCAAAGATAGCAGATGACTGTAACCTGTTTAAATGTTAAGTGTTAACCCTGTTAAGTGATACCTGCATGAAGCTTTGCTGGGACAGAACAATGAAAAAGCACAGTGGAAGTACCTTCAACATATAGATTTCAGTGGTGTATAAATAAGGCAGCTCAGGGGTAATATGAGAAGGGTATTTAATCTTATCTGTGATGCTTATATCTGGGGAATGAAAAATAAAACATACTTGCTGATTGCTCATTGTATTTTTCACAAAGTCAAGGTGAGGTCTAGTTGCTTCTTGGAAGAAGCAGAACTACAGGCAGGGGGTATTTTCACTGAAGGAATTCAGTCCCCACCTCTAAGGTATCCTTTCCGACTTCAGATGAATTATTCTCGATTTATCCTGTTGCAGTTTTATCTTCCTGCCACTGATGTACTGCGGTGTCCCCAGTGGTGAACTGTGGAATAACAGACCGATGAGGTTCTAATCAACAATTTCCTTTCTAATAAAAGTAACGTGATTTATATTGGGGAAGTTCACAGGCCACTCCTGGAGATGGGAGATTGTGAATCTGGAAAATATACTTGTAAACACCCTGCCTCTGGCATAATTCCATCAGACTTAAGTTCTCATCCCTCAGAGTACCACAGGAGCAGATTCCACAGGTTCTCAGTCTGACATGTGCACCCTTTACACCACAAGATGATCAATCTTCAATATGTGGTTTGCCCCTTTACATCAATTCACCAGCACTGTGCCTAACCCGTGCCTTAGAAGGAACGGACAAGGTCAAACAAGGGAGGTACAAGAGACTATAGATGCTGGAATCTGCAGCAAAAAGCAAATTGCTGGAGGAATTCAACGGGGTGGGCAGCATCCGTAGAAAGAAGTGAATTGTCGATGTTTTGGGTCAAGCTTCTCCTTCAGGATTGAGAGTCTCAATTACTTTCCCTTCTCAGAAACGTCGACCATTCCCTTCTCACCACAGATACTGCTCAACCCGTTGAGTCTCTCCAGCAGTTTCTGTGCTTGAGGTCACGCAGTCGGTGTGCTTCTGATCTCGTCTGAGCTTTAGTGCACAATTTGGCCAGAGCAGCAGGGTTTTTAATCTTACATCTTGGGCACTATCTTTGCTCAGCTACTCAAAGACACTTGGGGCAATCAGCTTTCCATTTCTTTGCCAATCCTACTCAGCCTCTGTGAGGAGATCATTTAATGCAGCTGGCATCATTGATTTGCCTGATCTGCTTGTATTTCCTCAGCCACAGTGGTGTAGTTAGCAGAGTCGATGTCTTACAGTGCCAGAGACCCAAGTTCAATCCTGTCCTCGGGTACTGTCTGAGGGGAGCTTGCATGTTCTCTCTGTGAATGCATAGGTTTTCTTCAAGTGCTCCAGTTTCCTCCTATGTTCTAGATAGGCAGGGTGGAAATTGGGCACAGGAAATTGCCCCTTGTGATAGATTCCGGGAGCACTGATAAGAATTTGGGGAGAATAAATAAAATTGATTAACGCAGTCTATGTGTAAAAAGGTTGCTGATGACCAACAAGGAACTCAATGGACCGAAGAGCCTGTTTCTATGCTGCATTCTCTGTGACTCAGATCACAGAATGCAGATACACTGTTGAGTTTCTCAGGGTTTCGAGGTGGTCTTTTAATTTTCAAAGAATGTGTTAAAGCATTTCATTGTGAAGATTACATCAGTGGTGTGATAAAGATTTTGCCCATGGGTTGTTGAAATAAATAATTTGTGTATTAATGCCAGCAATTTAAATAATTAATCTTAGTGTTGCTAAACACACGGTGATGGAGAATTAAGTTACTCCTGTGTATAGTTACAGTATACCCTCCTGGTTCAGGTATGGTTTGTGTTAGTAACGACATTGTCAGCTCATACCCCAGTATCAATGCAGCTTCTGAGGAAGGCAGCCATCAATGATTTGGGTCCTTTGCCATTGGGATAACCCATAGTTGATTGAGATGAGCTTGTGAAATGTAATCCCATTTTAAATTGGGATATACTGCAGCCACTTTGTGCTCAACAAGGGATCACCAACATAATAACCAGGTAATCCACGTAAGTGAAAAATAGAAAGCTCTAGAGTTCTGATGAATTGTCTCCAACCAGAAATATTAACTCTGTTTCTCTCTCTCTTCAGATACTGCCTGACCTGCTGAGTATCTCCAACATTTTCTGTTTACATTTAAATTTATTCAGCATTTTGAGTTTCTATTTTGTTTTTTTTTACTGGTATTATTTGGGTGATCAATATTGCCCTGGGCACCAGGGGGAATGCCATGTCCCTTTTTCTATGACCACCTGAGAGGGAGAATGTTTATGACCTTATCTGAAATTCTGCAACAGGGCCGTTTCCTTGTGGAGAACCAGTGTAGTTTTTTAAACTTTTTTGACTGATTTTGGGGTGGTACTTGTACCCAGAATCTGACTCAGACAGCACCAGCTCACTGAGAGTTAATGTCAGGCAGCAGAATCGTGGGAATCTCCATACTGTCTTACGCTATTACTTTGTTTGATGGTAAATCTCCATAAGGGCAGAAGATTCAATCCTCGACACTTCTTTTTTCCACAGTCCTGGACCGAGATACTGTCCAACACTTCACAAACTGAGATTATGTTTAAAATATGCATTTTGTTTAAAACAGATCTGATTACTTTCATCACTTCTCAGTTAATATCTTCCATATCACTTTCCATTTGTGATTAAAACCAATGCAGCATAACATGAAGAATATGTGAGGGATTGTTGTTGTTTTGAACAAGGCTGATTAAGGAAAATACCCTTTGGTGCTGCGGGATTATTTTGTTACACTTGGAATCTCGGATGTGTAATTCTCTTGTGTTCACAGTAATGTTTCAGAAGCTTGTTAGTTTATTCCTTTGTGTTCTGACATTGCAGAGTTGCATCGGAGTGAAAGTGTGCAGGAGAAGCAAGCGAAGGAGGCCAGGACAAAATGCAAGACCATCGCATCTCTCCTCACCTCTGCACCAAATCCTCACTCAAAGGGGGTTCTTATGTTTAAGAAGCGCCGTCAAAGGGCAAAGAAGTACACCCTCGTTAGTTATGGAAGTGTAGACGAGGAGAAGCAGAGTATGGACGAGGACGGGGAACTGCTGCCTACCAGTGAGTCTGAATTTGACGAAGATGCGTTTTCTGATGCAAAAAGTTTGACAAATCAGTCAATGGGATCAGACTGGGACAGTTCTTACCTGGACATTGAAAAGCCCAAATCTGAGCCCCATGGTCTAACTGCAACCAAAGGGAAGGGCGTTATATTATTTGAACATCAGAGACAACGAGCAAAGGACTATGCATTGGAGGAACCTCCAATTCAGACACAACACAATTTACCAATGAAAGCCAAGCCAGAGGCTGAAGTGATGAGGTGCAGCGCAATGAATGGAGTCCCTGCCTGGTCCAGGAGTACGACTGTGTGTGCTGGGAATCCAGCCTCGGACGCATTGAACTACTGCACAGAAATGAATCTGTCGCCAATAGTACGTGCAGAGACCAGTTACCCAAGGCCCAGTGAGCAGCACCATTCACAGCACACCGTACAAGGTCCCCCTGGCCTACCTGGGGTGGCAAATTGGACAGCAAGACCATTTACTCCAGGGTGTCAACAGAGCCATGTGAGTCCTGTACACTCTGTCTGTGCTCCAGTGCTGTATCGGCAAGGTGCAACAAATACAGCTCCTGTCAAACCCTGGGAACAAGCTGCTGTGCAAAACAAACCAACAAAACCTTTCTCACCTCCAGCAGCGGTAGTCTCCAGGCCAACTGTGAATGCCATCCCTCAACCTGAACTAATGAAAGCTTCAGTGCCAATGAGAATGGGAACACATTATTTGCCAGCAGCTGTTTTAATATCAGCACCACCACCACCACCACCTGCTGTGATGCCACATCCACTTCTTGTGATGTCACCACCACCTGCTGTGATGTCACCTCCACCTGCTGTGATGTCACCTCCACCTGCTGTGATGTCACCTCCACCTGCTGTGATGTCACCACCACCAGCTGTGATGTCAGCTCCACCTCTTGTAATGTCACCACCACCTGCTGTGATGTCACCACCATCTGCTGTGATGTCACCACCATCTGCTGTGATGTCACCACCACCTGCTGTGATGTCACCACCTCCTGCTGTGATGTCACCACCACCTCCTGTGATGTCACCACCTCCTGTGATGTCACCACCTCCTGTGACGTCGCCTCCACCTTCTGTGATGTCACCACCTGCTGTGATGTCACCTCCACCTGCTGTGATGTCACCACCAACCACAGTCATGTTACCATTGTCTACATCAATGACAACAGAATGCACAGCGATGCCAACAACGGCCGCGGTGAACTCGCCAAAGCCGGCGGTGATGGTGTCATCAATCATAGCGATGTCACCACCATGCGCAGCAAGGTCAGCAGATTGTACCATGACATCACCACCAGCTGCAGTGATGTCACCACCACCGGCAATGATGTCGCCACCACCTGCAGTGATGTCACCACCACCATTGATGACGTCACTATTCACAGCAACTCCATATTCGCCACCTCAGGCTCCGGTCACCAGCACCGCTACCTTTCGCGTTTCCTCAACACTGCTGCCACAGAAAAGGAGCGAAGCCCCTTCTGAAGCCGTAGTGAACGCCCCTTCCATTGCGAGCACATCATCAACAGCTTGGACATCCAACCAGCCATCTGAGAGCTTGGCCACAAGAGAGCAACGAATTTCAGTGCCTGCTTCTAAAACTGGCATCTTGCAAGAGTCACGTCGCAGAAGCACCAGGAAGCCGATGTTTACAAAGACTGAACAGAAAAAAACCTCACCAAACCCTGAACTTCTTTCTATGGTACAAAATCTGGATGAAAAGAAGCCAGATCACATTGGAGCAGGATTTGAATCAGGACCTGAAGAAGACTTTTTGAGTCTTGGTGCCGAAGCTTCTAACTTTATGCAGTCTCAGGCACGCAGGCAAAGTATACCTCCTCCTGTAGCCCCAAAGCCTCATTTAAAGTCTCAGTTAGTTGGCAGTTGTTATCCAGTGGTGAATGGAACCAATACACCAGCAACCCTGCAGTTGAAAGGAAAAGGAGCAGAACTTTTTGCAAGGAGACAAAGTCGCATGGACAAATTTATTGTTGATTCAGTGCCAACCCACTCTTCCCAGCCAAGAGGACCATCTCCCACTCCTTCCCTCCCTGCTACGTGGAAATATTCTCCCAACATCCGGGCTCCGCCACCAATTGGTTATAACCCCATTTATTCCCCATCATATCCATTAGCAGCCAGCAAGTCCCAAACAATCCCTAAAGCAGAGAAGAAGTGGAGGCCAGGTGGGAACCAGAAGGTTGGAATAAAAGCCATTGATTTCATGAGACGTCAGCCTTATCAATTAAATCCAGCCATGTTCAGTTGCGATGAATCCACCGTGAGATCACAAGGGTGGTCAGGATGTGCTCCAACCGCGCCACAAGGCCAACAATCCTTTATCTCCACAAAGCAGGTCCCTGTGAAGACAGCAAGAGCGTTCGAGATCAGACGCTTCTCAACCCCAGTGCCGACTATCACTACCACAGTTATTGCCCCGCGGTCAGCCACCACACTCGCTGAACCCGTGTGGATGTCGGCGCCAAACTCCCCCCCACCGGTATCAGCCAAAGTATCTTACAGCAATGGGCTGGCTCACCAACACTGGAGAGCAGCTGGAGACAGTTCGGAAGTGGCCTTTGAACCATCAGTTCTTCAATTCCCGTCCAGGGAAGATATGCAAAAGAAGCCATCGGTTCCCACCCCTAGACCGAGGTTCTCTGCTGTGAAAGGTGGAGGCGGTGGTCATACATGGAGACCTGGGTCAATCCAGGAATGAAAGAATGTTTGTGCATTCTTGATTCTGAGTGGATAGGTGAAGATTTTCCAACAGAAAGAGGACCCTGATCCTGAAAGAAAAGGAAGATTTACATTTATATAATCACTTCTCTGGACCTCATGACACCCCAAATTATTTGACAGTTTTGATGTGCGTCCCAGTGTAGTAAGTACCGCTGCCAACCTTTGTGCACAGCAAGCTCCCATGAGTAGCAATATGATGGTCACCAGATTATCTGGTTTTAGGTTTTAGTTGCGGGGTAGATTATTAGCCAGGGTGCCCAGTTTTTCCCCCCATGTTTTTTTTTGTTTCAAATTGGCACCGTGCCCTCTTGAACATTCATCCAAGTGGGGCAAATGAGGTGGTCTCTGTTGGACCCCTGGTAGCGCAGAGCTGTTTCAGTCCTGCACTGGCTTCTGTTTTCATGCAGTCAAGTCTCTGAGAGGGACAAAGACTCACGCATTCAAGAACGCTGCCACTTACATCTAAAGAACTGCCATTCTAAATCTAAGCGATTTTTCATAGAGCTCTATAATAAGGATTTACGACCATATAATGTTGTTTAAATTTTAATAGTTAATTTTTTTGCATTAACTGCAAGAATAGACCTCGTTATATCCAAAAAATACAGCGGAGATGGAGATGGAGGGTCATCTTGAGGTCTCTATGCATTGCAATTCTTTATTAGAACCTGTCAGAGTTTTGATTGATAAAACACAGTGGGTCACAGAATGAAATATCTTTCTTCCCAGAATATCTCCTTTGGAACACAAAGGAAGCACGTTTTGCAATTAGCTGAATTTGTACCGTGTAGTGTGACATTGATATATTTATGAAATATTATTTTTCAGTGCACATGGAATTCCATTTTTTACTGTGTGATAAGCAATACATACATATTAAATGTTTCAGCCGAACAAGCAGAAATTCCCAGAGCAATGGAAAAGGATTTCAAGAGTGAATGTTTTCAGAGGAATATATGGATTTGGTTAAGTTCCTGGTGGTGGTGCCTTGCGCGAGTTATGAATGATCACACCAACAATCGCAGGCATGTGGCAATAGAATTTGATTGTTATTACTGTTCTGCAGCAGACTGTGATTATGATGACATTTTGGGAGGTAAAGATAAACATCGGGAGATTCTCAGGAAAATCCAACACAAAATGGTTTCTCAGTCAAATGCTGTATCTGCAATTGAGGAAACAGAACCAACTCCGGCACGGTTGATTGTCAGTTTAGACTTGTTTCCAAATTAATCTTCCATTTATTTAAAGGGTGACTGAGTTGTCAATGATCTGGCACCATCCTCTCAAGTGGAGTTGAGCTTTAATTTATCAATTGTGTATTACCAGTTAGCTCTTCAGGATAGGTACAATGTCCATCCACTCCACTACACGGACAAATTTCCCATTGTTGCCACCTTTAGATATTGTTTAATTGTCCAACTGGAATGAAGACATCGTCACCTGTGCACACACTGAGCTGATCAATCATGTGCCGTGCTTCAGATGTAAACACCACTCTATCAAAGGACAAAAATTGCTCCGATAAACTGCTCTGACACATTTCAGTGGGAAAATACAAATTGTATTATTTATTCAAATCACGCAATTTGTTCCTAAGTCATACCCGGGCAGAGCCAAAATACCAACCGTAGATCTTATTATTGATAACAACGTACTCTTAATGATAAAGCTAATTTTTGGATGCCAGAGTGCAAAATGTGCAGTGCTATTCTTAAACAAGTGATATAAAACTGACTGTATATGTTGCTAAACAATTAAGATGAATGAAGACTGTGGTTACGTTGTGATGATATGAAGTAGCTATGGTCAGAAATTATGGAATCGATTGGAAATACAAGGAAGATTGCATCAGATGGGACATGGGTGATCTTGGTTTCTGTATGTAGAGATGGGAAGCAGAGTAAATGGAACTGGGGATTAGTTCAATGATTTGAGCTGGTTTAAGGTGTAATGTTCGATAATGCAAGGGTTAATAATTTGCAAAGATTAATAATTTGTAGATGTTTTCTTCATGCTATGGGTTTTGCCCAACCACTGAGACTTAACACATATTGGAGTTCAGTAGTGAAAATCTTCACTTTTTGCAATTTCACACAAAACTGATAAGTGCCTTGATTATTAGCATTGCCAAACTGAAGAGTTTAATATCAGTTTTGGCTTGCAAAGCTACTGTGATTTGAAAGCCGTAAATCTCACCTGCTTTACTGTAATTCTCCATCATCACTAATTTGCATTTAGCTTTGAAGAAAATGGGCTCAGGAGATTGACGGTAACTCGTGTTCTTGTTCGATTGCTCTCTTCATGTGTCCTAGTGAGACTCTACACAAAACATTCAGCAATGGATAAATACCAAATCATTCAATAATTACCCGGAAATCAAAGGGAAAAAAATATTGGATCTGGAAATATGAAATAAAAACAAAAACTGCTTGAAATGCTCATTGGCATTAATTCTATTCCTCATCACAAATAAACAATAACTCTGGATCAGGCTTTCGAGATGAAGTTCCATTGCCAAGCTGTTGACCTTAAATAGTTAACTGTTTTTTCCCCAGATAAGCTGCCAGGCTGACTGAGCATTCCCAGCACCTTTTGTCTTTAATTCTCAGTCATTTCCAGACAAAGGCTCCTTTACAGGGTCTGAGTGCTTTGTTCGGAGTGTCTTTGGAGTGACAGATTTTCCATAAACGAATAACATGCATATCCCCTTATAGGTTTTAGAGCACTTTGGCTATTGTAAGTGAAGCAACACAGCTCTGCACTTTACGAAAACCAATAGGTGTGTCTTATTCATTAGATGTTTAGCCTTACTTTGTGCAAATTATATGCATTTCTTGCAGTTTTAATGTTCAAACTGTGCTATGTATGCTGATGTAAAATAATAAAATGTGAATAATTGATACATTTGAAGGTGTTGTGAGAATGAATATGTGACTAGCAGGTGTGGAGTGGGTTACAACTGCATCTTTGGAACAAGCTAAGGTGGGCGATGATGGACATTGTTTGGCTCTTTTCAAAGGAGCTGGATCATTGTCGTCCCAGGAATATCGACATATCAAAACACAAGCACAACTTTTGTTCTTTCTTGCTCTAAGTGTGAGTCTTCCAGGATGGTCCAGAATCTGCAGGAATTGCAAATCTACAAGAAATTGCTGGATGAAACGCTGGGAAAACAAATTTCAGGGACAACAAAAATATATAACAATGTAGGGCAAATAGATTGCTTGAAGAATGGAGATTATGCAAAGAAATCTCCAGGAATATATCTGTCCAGAGCCGGTAACTGATAATTTCCTTCTTTGAAGAAAGTTTATTTGCTGCAAAGATGGGGACAATTTACCTTTTTCCTTTTTTTTTATTGGATGTGGGCATTCCTTTTAATGACGCATCCCTAATTATCCTAGAGAAGGCTTCTCAGAAATTGCTTTCTTGAGACCTTCTGATGAAGGTACACCATCATGCTGTTGGTTCAGGAGTTCCAGCTTCTGTGGCAAAGTAGGGATGGAAATTATGTTTTCAAGTCTGAATAGTCTATGACTTGGAGTAGAAAACCTGCAACTGGTGGCATTCTCTTACATCTATATGCTTCTACATAGCAAAGATTGCAATGTAGAAGCATATTGGTGTTTAGAAGAATGAAGGCTTACCTTATTGCAACATATAAGGTCCCGGTGAACCCCTTACTTTAAAAAGAACATGGTAACATTGGAGGCTGTCCACAGGAGATTCCACGGACAGGATTGTCCTAAAAGAAAGGTTAAATGGTTTGGTTTAATTCCTTACAGTTTAAAAAACTGAGGCATGACTTTTTCAAATCTAGAAGATCTTAAGGGGGCTTGGCAGGGTAGATATTGGGATGTTTTCACTAGTAGAGAGTCATGAACAAGGTTACAAGATAAGAGATCAATCATTTAAAAACTGAGATACAGGGAAATTCTCCTTTCAGAAGGTAGTGAATGTCTGGAATTATTTTCTCCTATGATGGCCAGATATATTTTAGATATATTTATATAATATGATAAATATTGACAGATCAAGGAATTGAGGACTAAGGGGAATAGGTACAGAAGAGGAGCTGAGATCAGTATAGATCAGCCATGGTTGTGTTGAATGGGGGGGGGGGGGGGGGGGGGCAAGTTTGGGACCTGATGGCCTACTTGTGCTTCTCTTTCCATGTGTTCTTGTAAGGGTTTTACTGAGGTCACCTTCACACACCGGGATGTCGGGTTCACTGAATTCTTAACGTGGTAGGTTCTGAACTCTTACTTTCCTGTATTTTATGATTCCAATGAGCTGATCACAAAGTTGGCTACACGCCAAACTTGTAGATGGTGGAAGGGCTTTGGGGAGACTTGCCGGAGCCTTGATGACTGGGAATGAAGGGGAATTCCATCCACGACGGAGGGATTTGCTCGTCTGTTTTGGGCACAGCCTTTCCCATTGTGAGGTGACGGGGGCACAGCAGGGTCTTGTTTGTGCTGGCAATACTTCCAACAAGGCGCAGCAGGCAGACGGATATGTAGCAATCCATCGTCAGCTCGCAACTGCCAGGTTCCCTGCTGCCTCGGAGCAAGGTGACGTAAGGGATAAAATTACCTCCAGCGATGGACAGAATGAAATCAAAGTAGGAGTCAAACATGAAGGGAACTGCGAACCTGTCACAAAACATACAAGTAATATTGACCGGGCAGCTGTCATGAATACCAACAGGGGCAGTAAACATACTCTAGCATTGAGCTCAAGGAGCAGGTTAGCACATCATATAATAACATGAAGTGTTGCAACCCACCATGTGATAGTGCACCACTGACAGTATGTTGTATGAGACCACACCACTAGTGAACAGTGTGGCAGTGGACAGGATACAACAGTGGATAGGACGTGTGACTGAACTGCCAGACAGTGTTCTATGTGACAGTAGGCAGGGTGGGAGGGTACACTGCCTGATGGTACATAAAGTGAGGGTGTACATTGTGAGAGTGCACTTGCTGATGGTGTATAATGTGAGAATTAGCAGGGGGTGACGATAGATAGAGTTCCACCTAACAAGGGGACTGCCAGGCAGTGCTCGGCAAGGGAGTATGTTAAATACATTGCATGTCAGTACAGTGTGACAGAACACAATCTGATGGAGCAAACCCTGTATGAGGAGAGAATGAGTGTGACAAGGCACTTGTTTTGTGTCTAGAACAGGTGATATTATTCTGCTCAACGAATGCCAGGGCAACATGTGACAGTGCAATATATGAAGGTGTTGCACTGTTTAATTTGACCAAACATCGAGTGACGATAAACATTGATTTGAAAATAAAAGTGTGTTTACATATTTACAATATATCCATTTCCATCAGAATATATACTGTATATAAATCAAATTCAAATTAAAACACAAACAATCTAGTGACGGTGCAGCTTTCAATACTAACAATAATAATTTCAATAATAAATGTTAGCATCAAGTGTGACAATGCACCTTGTGAAAGAAAGAGCATAACTTGTGCTGTGTAACAATAATGTGAAAGTGCCACAGTGAAGCATGTGAGAGAACAAGAGAGCAAGATGTGACTGACGACAGGACAGCCAAAAAGCTCTTGACAATCACATCGGTACAATGCATTATGTGATTTTGTAACAAGACGGTTTGCTGGAACAAAGTACGACAGTGTGATGTGTGACACTGCTGGGCATGGCTGTGGAATAATACAATGCGACTCGACAGCACAGCTTGCAACATTACAGGCTGATGGAGCAATGGGTTTCAGTGCGCCATTTGATAACAAAACAGTGGAACATGACAGGGCCACATAGGAACAAGCACCATTTGAGAGAATAACATGTGACAATGCAATAATGCAACAGGTGACAACACAACATTCAATGGCATGACATGCATAACAGAATGCATGACAGCACAAAATATGGCAGTGAGATGTGTGTCAATGTGACAGCACTGGATGCGACAATGGAACAAGTGGTTTGCTGCCCGGATCTGTGAATGGCCACCCAACAGAAGGTTGTATCAACTGCCTGAAGAAGGGTCCAGACCGAAAAATCGTTTGTCCATTTCCCTCCACAGATGCTGCCTGACCTGCTGAGTTCCTCCAACAGTCTGTTTTTGTGCTCAAGATTCCAGTATCTGCATTATCCAGTGTCTCCTTTGACCAACCTGCCCTCCTCAGGCACCTTAAAGGAGAGGAGCATGGAGCTGAAGTCCGACCAAACGTTGAAGAGAGCCTTTTTAAATACTTAAACTGGGGCTGAAACCTTTCACTTTCTATGTAAACACAGACACAAACTCCTCCATACAACAAAAATATTTGAGGGGTTGGGAGTCCATGAACCAAATTAAACCCCCTGCAGAGCATCGCTCTGTGTAATTCTCTCCATCCTAAGTCTGTAAAGGGAGAGGGCACACATGGAGGGAGACCTTCACTGGGGCTCCATCCCCTTCAATACCTAATGGCAAAACAGTCTGAAGGGGCAGGTCCAGATTGCAGATAAGAGTAATGAATTGGAGAGTATGCAGGAGTAACCTGCACAGGAAATGCTTCTATGTGGTTTGGAAGAGCACAGTAGTAAATTCATAGCTCATATTCAAAGGTTCAAAGGTTATTTTATTGGTCACATACACCTAGGTGTAGTGAAATGCTTCTTGCCAATGCAGCACATAAAGAAAGAATACAGACATAACAGTAATAAAGAAATTTAAACATAAAAACTTCTCCCCACAATGGTTCCCATTATGAGGGAAGGCACTATGAATCCTTATTCATAGATTCATAAAGGAATATGAATATTAGGAAACATTCTCTTCAGCCGATCTCGTCCATGGTGACCAAGATACCCTCATCTTATTTTCCTGTTTTTGCCAATACGCCTCTAAATCTTTGCTATCCGTGTACCTGTCCAAATGTTTTTTAAACATTATAATTACACCTGTCTCTGTCACTTAATCTGGCAGCTCATTCCATAAACCCACCATCATCTGTGTGAAAGACATGTCTCTCACATCTTATAGTCATAGTGATACAGCGTGGAAACAGGCCTTTCAGCCCACCTTGCCCACACCAGCCAACATATCCTAGCTACACTAATCCCACCTGCCCATGATTCGGCCATATCCCTCCAAACCTGTCCTATCCATGTACCTGGCAAACTGTTTCTTAAAAGTTGGGATAGTCCCAGCCTCAACTACCTCCTCTGGCAGCTTGTTCCATGCACCCACCACCTTTGTGTGAAAAAAGCTACCCCTCAGATTCCTATTAAATCTTTTCTCCTTCACCTTAAACCTATGTCTTCTGGTCCTCGATTCACTTACTCTGGGCAAGAGACTCTGTGCATCTACCCGATTTATTCCTCTCATGGTTTTATACACCTCTATAAGATCACCTCTCATCCTCCTGCATTCCAAGGAATAGAGTCCCAGCCTGCTCAACCTCTCCCTATAGCTCAGACCCTCCAGTCCTGGCAACTCGTAAACCCAATCATTGTAAATCTTCTCTGTACCCTTTCCATCTTCTTTAAATCCTTCCCCTCTCACCTAAACCTATGCCATCTAGTTTCCATCTGCCTACCATGGGGGAAAAAACAGTGACAATCTACTGTGCCATCTATGATCTTCAGAATTTTTTAAACCTCTATATCACTCATAACCTTCTCCAAAGCCTTACTAAAGTCCATTTAGACGTTGCCTGCTGCCTTGCCCTCACGAATCCTCTGTTACCTCCTCAAAAAACACAATCAATTTTGTGAGATATGGTTCCCCCACAAAGAAAGCCATGCTAACTATCACTAATCAGGCAAATGCAGATAAATCCTGTCCCTCAGAATCCCTTGCAATAACTTACCCACCACTGATGTCCACCTAAGGTAGTCTGAAGAAGGGTCTCGACCCGAAACATCACCCATTCCTTCTTTTACAGAGATGCTGCCTGACCTGCTAAGTTGCACCGGCATTTTGTGTCTCTACCTTCGATTTAAACCAGCATCTGCAGTTCTGTCTTCCACACTGATGTTCACCTCACAGATCTGCAGTTCCCTGGCTTGCTCTTGCAAGTGGATCAATGGCCTTTTTCTATCCTGTCTAACACAAAATACAATGAAGCATCACGTGACAGCAGCATGCAGCAACATTAGATTGAGAGATAGTGCAATAGTGCAACATGTGAAAGCACAGCATGTAACAAGAGCCTGCTCAACCTGAGACCGTATTAGAGTCACTCTGTGGTGATATTTTGATTAATTGCAGGGCAACATAATTATCTGTCTCCAATCAGTACCACTTAAGCCCCGACTGTTGGCAGCAAACAGAACGCTAGAGAGCAAGTGGACTGGAGAAGGTCACAGCCCGGAACAGGTGCATGAAGCTGGATTCCAGAGCAGGAGATGGGTTGCTGGATAAGAATAATAACATTCTTTATTCCAGAAATACTGTATACTATTTGCATTTGGCTCCAATTTGGCTATTTTTGCCCATGAGATACCCGTTTTCATTTATTATTGTCCTGGTAGCAAGTTGCAGTGGAAAAGCAGTTGTTTGCATGCTATCCGATCAAATCACACTGTATATGAATATAATTAAGCCATACTCAGGCAGAAAAGATGACGCAAAGAGAAAAATGCCAGAGGAGGAAAAATACAGTTGTGTGTTGCTCTGGTAAATAATACCTGGATTACAGTCCAAGTAGGAGAAGATGCGTAGATTTAAACATGAAGAAAGCAATAAACAATCTCCGCAGCTCCCCTTCATGAAGAGTGACACAAGGACCACAAATATGATGCAGGCCCACCATGCTTATGCAGGCTCTCAACAAGAGCGCCACTCTTTCCTTCTCTCTCATAGCTCTGGAAACTATGACTTATTAAAATTGCCTTTGGAATTTTCCACTGAATTTCCTTTCATAGTTCCGTGACCTGGATCATTATAAATGGATAAACTTGTTCTCGTCTCCCTGTTGGTTCTCGTACTATTCACCTAAAATCTGTGTTAGCTCCTAAGCTTCCAGTGCAGGCAATATTTCATTACCTTTCACTTCATCGTGCCTTTCCAATATGACTCTTTTATAATAATTGTAAACCAAAATAAAGCATCGATGGAGCCATGTTACAATTCACAACAATATTGTTATTTCAGTATGAGTGCTTGTTTGGAGAACATATGGAGCATGGAGTATGCACATAATTATACGATATGTACTCCACCTCATACTACCAAACGTCACTGCTCTCCCTCTCCCCGTCTCCATTTTTCCCAATATTGTCAATGCATCATCGTTTTCAATTTTCAATACGCAAAGAAATCTCTCCAAATGCCAACTTAAAATAAATTTCTACTTTACACTTCCTCGTACTCTCGGTCCCTCACCTTTCCCTCTCGTTTTCATCCACCTTCTTTCTCTTCCTATCCACCCACTTTTTCCTCACCCTCTCTCCTAACCTCTTTCGTTATTCTCTCGCTCTGTCCTTCTTCCTCCCTCGCTATCCCTGTCGCACGCACTATTCCCCAATCCCCATCCCCTCTTCTCACTCTCCTTCCTTTCTCCTGATCGTTACCTTTCTCTCTACCTTTCTCTCTCTGCCCCCTCCGCATATCTATCCACATTTATCATGCCCTCTCTATCCTTCCTCCCGCTCCTTTCTCTTTTTTATTCCCCCTCCTCTCACCTCTCTGTGTTTGTGCTTATTTTAAAAATATGTTTTATTTATTTATCATTTATTTTTATGGTATTTGACTGTAAGGAAAATCCATCTCGTTGTCTCTTATGAAATAATGACAATAAATTGAATACAATACAATACAATACAATCCCTTAATATTTCCCTTATTGCTACCTCATTCATTTTCCTCTGATACAGAGGGACATAAGAAATAAACCAGGGTAAGCCATTTGGCCATGTTATGTGCTATGTTCCTCAGTCCTCTGTACCATATTCCTCAAACAGTCTTTGATTCCTTTAATATCCAAAATCCAACCTTCACTGTTTTGGGCAGATATTGAAAGACTGAGCTTTTAGGTAGAGAATTACACACTCCAGATTAAAAAAATGTCTTCCCATGTAAGTCCTGAATGCCTAATAAATAAAATCGATATATTAAAACATCAACTCTTAGTTCTTGTTTGAGAAGGAACTGCAGATGCTGGAAAAATCGAAGGTAGATAAAAATGCTGGAGAAACTCACCGGGTGAGGCAGCATCTATGGAGCGAAGGAATGGACGACGTTTCGGGTCGAGACCCTTCTTCAGACTAATGTGGGGATGGTGGGGGCGGGAAAAAGAAAGGAAGAGGCCGAGGCAGTGGGCTGTGGGAGAGCTGGGAGGAGGAGGGGAAAGAGGGTGAAAGCAAGAACTACCTGAAATTGGAGGTCAATGTTGGCTGGGGTGTAAACTGCCGAAGCGAAATATGAGGTCCTGCTCCTCCAACTTATGGTGGGATTCACTCTGGCCATGGAGGAGGCCCAGGACAGAAAGGTCGGAATTGGAATGGGAGGGGGAGTTGAAGTGCTGAGCCACTGGGAGATCAGGTTAGTTATTGCAAACTGAGCGAAGGTGTTGGGCGAAGCGATCATCAAACCTTGGTCTCACTGATGTAGAGCAGCTGACACCTAGCGCAGCGGATGCAATAGAAGAGGTTGGAGGAGGTGCAGGTGAACCTCTGCCGCACCTGGAAATACTGCTTAGGTCCTTGAATGGAGTCAAGGGGGGAGGTAAAGCGACAAGTGTAGCATTTCCTGCAGTTGAAAGGGAAAGTACCAGCGGAGGGGGTGGTTTGGGTGGGAAGGGACGAATAGACCAGAGAGTTACGGAGGGAGGTGGGGGGGGGGGGGGGGGGGGGGGGGGGGGGGGGGGGGGGGGTTTGGGGGGGGGGAGGGAAAGCTAAAAGAGAGAAAGGGCAAGACAAAGTGTGACAGGCAATAGCTGAAACAGGCTAGGGCTTTTTTCGATAGGCGAATGGTTAAACATGGGATAAAAAATACTTGTGCGATGAAAAGATTAAGCAATTGTAACTGTGAATCCAGTGGAAGGAATCTAGGTGCACTGTCGGTGGAGGGGAAGTGCAGAAATTGGTACACATCCAGGTGGGGCATGGAATAGGGGGAGCAGTGAAAGATGGTCTCACAGACCTCCTGTCAGAGAAAGGAGGAGAACCTATTTAAAGTAAGCATATCTTGAGATGATTTATTTATTTATTTAATCAGTAGTAGATCCTTCCTTGGGCAAAGAAACCAGATAAGTAACATTATTCCAGGTAAGATCTCATCAGTGCCAAATGTAATTTGCAGTAAGACCTCTGGTACTCAACTCATATTACAATGAAGACCAATATACCATTTGCCTCTTAATTTCATCTTATTTTACCTTTCATTTTACCATTACTACTGCAATTCACAGGAGGCTATTTTATTATATTAGGAAGTGACAGTAATTAAATTGATCATTTGTAAAGCCTTTCGCCCTGTACAAATTACTTAGTCTCTATCCCGACCAAACTACATCCTGACCCACTTTAGTTACCTCTGCCAGAATTACACCCCATCTCGTTTAAAGCTGACTGATCTTTATCTGAAATGTACTAACTTTACCTGAATTTATACTTCACCTGAATCACCCCACAAATTTACCCCCACTCACCCCACCACACTTGAACTACAATGTACCGGCTGGATTTGAACTACATCTCATCCAAATGACATCCTGCCTTCATTACACCTGCTTCACTTGAATTACATAATGTTCAAACTGGCCGGCATTCCATATGAATCATACCAACCCAAACCATATCCATCTTAAATTGCATCTCATCTAAAACACACCCAATTGTGCTTGAAGTACACCTGCCCGAACCACCCAACCCATTTGAAGTAAACCTTGTCCAACTTCACCCTACCCCATTTAGTAAAGCCTGTCCAAAGTATATCCCATTCCATTAAAACAGTGCACTTCTGTGGGTGGGAGATTGCAACCTTCACGTGGTCTGCCCTGTTTCGACAAATGCAATCAACCTGGCGTGCACAATCGAGTAAGATCAAATAGAACACGTTGTCCTGCAACTTTAGGCAGTGCACGCCATACACAAGAAGAAGTGCACTTCCCAATCTACATCCCAACTCATTTGAACTACACCATGCTCAATTTGAAATAGGCACTGCCCAGGGTCTCGAAACCAAACGTCACCTATTCCTTTTCTCCAGAGACGTTGCCTGACCCGCTGAGTTACTCCAGCATTTGTGTCTGTCGTCTGCCCAAACTATATCCTGCCTCACTTGAACCGTACCTTCCCAAAGAACACCCGGCCAGGCTCTGCCCAATTTACAATCTGCCTGATTTACACTCATCCAAACTAAATCCCTCATGATTTAAAATTTGTTTGATTTATACTTTTCCTGACACTAGGTTTACACTTGCCTAATTTATACTGGGATTGTCGTTTGTTCTGCTCAGCCTATGTCAACGTTCAATGCGGGGAATGGTGTCCCTGGTGTAAGACACACAAGAATGTGAACACTGTTAATTGGTGTGCTTTCTTGGCCATAGTTTCAATGTGACTGGTCCAGGACAAATTGTTGAAGAAAATCAACCATCTTTACTTCGGCACCATTAATGTCGACTGGGATGTGTGTACTGTTTCGCTTCCTGAAGTCAATCACTATCTCCTTTGTCTTGCTGACATTGAGAGAGAGGTTGGTGTCATGGCACCAAGTTGCCAGCTTCTCAATCACCTTTCTGCACTCCATCTCGCTGTTATTCGATATCCGGACCAATATGGTGGCGTACTGGCAAACTTGATGTTAATCAATTGAGAAAATCAAGCTTGATGTTAATTAAGGTCAATAACATTTCATCAGAACATGTATTCTTTCCACGGATGCTGACTGACCTGCTGAGTGTTTCCATTTTTATTACCAAATACACACGTCTTGGTTGGAAGGAACAGACATTATCTGGGGCTAGACACCAGATACCTAGAAACATCAAAGATTTGAGAAAGGTAGAGAAGGATAGACCTAGGTATCAATGGGCAACATGTCTTCCAATAATATGTTGCGGAGGGACAGAATATAAATGAGAAACAAGAGGTGACCAAGAATGGATTATTGTGAAGATTGTAAACGAGAGATTGAGAAAAGGAATAGTGAAAGAATTTCCAACCCAGATAAAATTGTCCCCAGTGTTTCATAAAGGATTTGAGTATAGGAGCAGGGAGGTTCTATTGCAGTTGTACAGGGTCTTGGTGAGACCACACCTGGAGTATTGTGTACAGTTTTGGTCTCCAAATCTGAGGAAGGACATTATTGCCATAGAGGGAGTGCAGAGAAGGTTCACCAGACTGATTCCTGGGATGTCAGGACTTTCTTATGAAGAAAGACTGGATAGACTCGGATTGTACTCGCTAGAATTTAGGAGATTGAGGGGGGATCTTATAGAAACTTACAACATTCTTAAGGGATTGGACAGGCTAGATGCAGGAAGATTGTTCCCGATGTTGGGGAAGTCCAGGACAAGGGGTCACAGCTTAAGGATAGAGGGGAAATCCTTTAGGACCGAGATGAGAAAAACATTTTTCATGCAGGGAGTGGTGAATCTCTGGAACTCTCTGCCACAGAAGGTAGTTGAGGCCAGTTCATTGGCTATATTTAAGAGGGAGTTAGATGTGGCCCTTGTGGCTAAAGGGTATGGAGAGAAGGCAGGTATGGGATACTGAGTTGGATGATCAGCCATGATCATATTGAATGGCGGTGCAGGCTCGAAGGGCCGAATGGCCTACTCCTGCACCTATTTTCTATGTTTCTAGGTTTCTATGTAGAGGCATGACAGAGAAGTTCTTGCTGGGTCCATGCATTCTGAAAGTCTGGGCTCATGGTCTCCAATGGCCTTTTCTTGCATTCCATGGTGAGAAAAAGGATGTCCATGACATTACATGAATGCTGGTTTACAGGATCAATGCAATCAGATTGACATGTGGCTGCAGATCTTCAGTGGAGATTAATTGTTTACGCTAACATATGTAGTCAGGTGCCATCCCACTCTACCGGAGTTAGGGAATGGTAACTCTCTACGATGATTTAGCTCTTGCCTCAGCTGGGGCCAATGACACTTCCAATAACTCACTCACCACCCTGGGCAGCACCTGTTAACTTAGCACAGGGCAGCAAGCAAATATGTCAACTTCCTGGCTTCAATACTCAGTGCCATTGTACACGAGTCAGCAGGGGAGCAGCAAGACTTTGTTTTGTTACTTGAATAAAAAGCAACACACATCTTGGAAATTCTGACCCCAGTTTACTGCTTTGCGACTGTATCACAAAAACAGTTCCTCGCCATTCTTCACACCTTCACTCCATTTTGTGTTTGTTTGTTTCCACCTTAACATCCAAAGTTTGAAGACTGCTTACATACATGGTTTTATCTGGTGTCTCTGCTATCTGAGACCCTTGGTTCAATACTATATATATCTCAATGATGCACATGCGAGAAAAACATTTGGAATCAAATTCACTGCACTTTGCATCAGCACTTGGTGCTGTGCAGACACAACTCCAGTCTATCCTTTCTGCACAATCTCAACAGTTTATCCCATGAAGACCTTGAGTTAGAAAGCTTGGAGGTGAGCCTGCAATATCCCAGCAGATTTTTAAAAGGTAAGTCACCACAAACATCTTATAGTAAGATAATGTTGGATAGTCTTGGCAGTGGTTGAATCTCCCTGGATTTGTAAGGAGTAATGGATCTTTGGTTCAGATTTTATGTGGTTGACCTAATATAAGGGCAACTGTTCTCTTTCAATATCTTTGTCAAATAAATGTTTGGCTGCAGAAAATAGGAATAAGACTGAACATTTTATTCACTTTCTTGCATGCATTCCCTGCGGTGTTTTCAGTATGTGCTCAATATATCAAGATCAAAACATTTGGTTTCTTAAATCACCAATTTTGGAGTACTTAATGAGAATTAGACAAAATGTAAATGCTTTTGGCAGTAGTTAGTGGGAATGTTACCCCGGGTGTAAATGTAATTGCCAATGAGTGTGGTTTCTTTTCTTCACCCTCCAGTGGCAAGAAAGGATAGACTCCATCGACCATGCCGTTAGCTGGGACACCCGCGCCCTCCAAGAGGAAAAAGTCGTCGAGAACCATTATAAAAACGTTGAAGGATGGTAGGTCCTGGACATGAGAATCTCTCCACACACATCGAGGATCACAGCCCTCCCTATAAAGATACCAAGCTCTTCCAAAAAAAGCTGAAGCAGTTACTCGGATTACAGGGTCATTTATCTTGGTGCTTGAATTTATCCACAGCTGATTTGCAATGCGGTAAACTGTTAAATGGCCTTTCTGCCTAATGCCGGCATTTCTATGATTAGTTGTGGTTGATATGAAGTAGCTGTGAGGAGTTTTGCAGGCTGCGTCTTATTAATAAACACCTAATTTCCCCCTAGATTAAAAATAAACCAGTCACTGATTGATTGACACCCCGAAAATGAAACATTGAATATTTTTGGAGGTAGACAAAAGTGCTGGAGAAACTCAGCGGGTGAGGCAGCATCTATGGAGCGAAGGAAATAGGCAACGTTTCGGGCCGAAACCCTTCTTCAGATATCCTTTTAATCTGGATATCCTCTTAATCTAAGCCTCCTGCAAACTTTGATTTAAAAAAACCCGTGCAGAGCCAGAGATCTCCCCTCTCCTCTCAGGAGTACACGTCAGTCCTTGGAGCTGGCGAATGCAAACAGCTGAAGATATGTGTGATTTACGGAGTGCAATGTCTGTAATATTTGCCACGCTGGCCTGTAATTTCAGCCTCCAAGGCGATAGGAATTGGCGAGGCGCGCAGTTCAATAAATACCCAGCGCCAAAGGTGGGTCTCGCTGTCACTAATAATTATTTTACGATTTTAAACAATTTTCTGTAACAGCCGGGGCCGAGATTAACTTCGGGAAGAAGATCAGCATCCCTCGGGATGTGATGTTGGAGGAACTGTCCCTGATGAATAATAAAGGCTCGCAGATGTTTAAAGAGCGGCAGATCAGGGTCGAGAGGTTCATCTATGAGTCACATCCCGACGTCTTTCACCCAGATTCGATGGTAGGCATTTCTTCCTTCGGGATGTTACCAGTTAAAACCCAACCTCTAATGCTGCCTCTGAATACATCTTGAAACAACACGTTCCCACATATCCTTCCCACTCATGCTACCTCTCCATTTCTTCTTGTGTATTTTCTAATGGCTGATAGTGAACATCTGCCATTTAAGATAAAGGGAATCCCAATACAAGATGTGGCCATTTATATGCTGGCGTGGATTAGCCTCAGGATGTTATCATATCTCCAGCCTTACCCCAATGATATATACGCCTTCATGGTTAAAAAAGAGAAACCTGAAACTACATTAACAAGAGGAATGGGAAGAATAGGATAGCCATTGGAAATAGCGACCAAATAGGGAAACCTATCTCTATAAAGTGGACTGTATACACAAAGCAATTATAATATTATCTTCAGTGAGAGAGACATGTTCCAAGACATACTGAATGAAAATAATACAAATTGGATATGGGATATGTGCAAGTGATGAATAAAACTTGACTTGACTTGAATTTATATTGAATTGACTCCTTAGCTTTTGTAGCACCTCACAGCCTCTGCATTATATATGTGTTCAAGAAGGAACTGCAGATGCTGGAAGATCGAAGGTACACAAAAATGCTGGAGAAACTCAGCGGGTGCAGCAGCATCTATGGAGCGAAGGAAATAGGCGACGTTTTGGGCCGAAACCCTTCTTCAGACTCAGACGTCTGAAGAAGGGTTTCGGCCCGAAACGTCGCCTATTTCCTTCGCTCCATAAATGTTGCTGCACCCGCTGAGTTTCTCCAGCATTTTTGTGTACCTTCTGCATTATATACTTCACTCCTGATTTTAAGCCATGTTGAATGTTTTGCAAGCATACTTTACACAATGCCAACTTGTATCACAATTTCAAACATACCAGATCTGCTCATGGTCTGATTTAATCCATCTGACTGATATTCAGCCTCATTTTCACCCATATCCAATTTGTATTATTTTCATTTTCTTTTCTCTTGAAGTTGATGCATAAATTAGTTTTATCACCATATTGGGTTTGATCTAAATTAAAATGTATAGAATTTTAATCCAAGAAGAAGATTAGGCTGAGGGGAGACCGGATAGAAGATTAGGCTGAGGGGAGACCGGATTATACGTCGTCATGCAGATTGAATTAATAAAGTTGGAAAAAAAGAGTCAAGAGAATGAATTCATGGAGTGCATTTGGGATCATTTTTTAGAAGAATATATTGCAGAGCCAACAAAAAACTGGTCACCTTGGATCTGATAATAAGTAATTTAGCAGGTTTTTAATTAATAACCACAGTGTAAAAGATCATAGTATGATAATATTTTGTAATTAATTTGGGAGGGAGAAATTTGGGTCAGAAACAGTTGTGTTTAACTTAAAGGAAGGAATTGCAATGAATGTGGATTTAATAGGCTATCGTTGACTGGACTGATAAATTAATGGGGAAGACAATTGATGATAAAGGCAAATGGGTAAGAAGGTAATTCATAACTACTCAGCAGATTAATCATAGTAAGGAGAAACATTTCCATGGAAAGGATGAACCAAGCAGAGCTAACCAAGAAATTGAACAAAGGTATTTAAAGAGAAAACATATAGAGGCAAACATCAGCAATGGACTTAAAGACTGGAATACATTCGGCATCAGGCAAAGGAGGCCAATCATTATAATAAATGGAGGAAATATACTATGAGAGTAAATATATGGGAGTGTAAACCTGGACAATAAGAGGTTCTTAAAGGAAGAATCAAGTCCCTGATCATTTGGCCCCTTAAAGAATGAGCTTGTCAAATAGTTTTGAGGTAGAAAGACGTGGCAGATGAATTAAACGGAGACTTTGCACCCATTTTTATAGTGGGTATAAAATACTACAACATTCCAATAATACTGAATGATGAAGGGAGAAATTAAATACCCTCACCATCACAAGAGATTTAGAATGAAGCCAACTAATGAGGTGAATGACTGATTATTTCCTGGACCGATGGCTTTTATAATAGAATGCTAAAATGAATAGCTATTGAGGTAATGGATGCACTACTTACAGTATATCTTTCACAAATCCTTTTAAAAGTTTAAAAGTTTCTTGTTTTTTTTTTCTTTGCTATTTTAATTTTCCAGGAAAACTTTCAGAAATACCTTCCTGGCTCTGGTGTTCTGCTGACGACTGGGCCAGGTGGTGTTCAGATAATGGACTCCAAATTCCAAAGTGGGTACAGCCACCATGGTACATATGGAAAGGGCACAGCACCAGCGCCATACCCCAAACCTCAGCATCTTGCTGCTGTCTCCGGGATCATTGGAAAACATGGAAGTGGCCAGGGAGAAGGAGGAAGCGGTGAGGCTGGAGGTGCAGCGGGAAGTGGGGTTCATGGTAAGCATGTGAGCGAGATTCACCCCAACAAAACCAAATAGCTTTGCAGAAAGTGTCAAAGACCTGAGGAAATCACCCTTGAGCCATGTCAGTAAACATGTGAGGTTCTCTGAAGCTGTTCACCTGTCAGAGTCTAATTCAACTCATGATACATGTTTGAACTAGAGGGAGGGATTAATGGGAATAATAGATGGAAAAACCAAGGGGCAGTTTTGTTGTGTCTTGGAGTGAGAGAGGTCAAATCTATCACCATTCTAGTGACCCCACAGTCTACAGAAGGCTTGGAAATGCCAATGAGAATGAGGCATCCATGTGGCTTGAGTATTAAATGACATGTCTACATTTTACACAGTGAGCAGAGCTGCTCAGAAAATAAAGATGCTAACCAATTTGAAAGTAATTTAAAACTTGTATGAAGCTCAGGCACTGAATTAATTAAAATTGTATTTGTCTGGCCAAGAAACAGCAACAGTAATGTTAACCTAGACCAATGTATGCAAAGTTAGGAAGTAAAATGGATCTTATGGTGTCTTTCAAAACTTCAAAATATCCCAGCAACAGTTTGCAGCAATTAACTTATTTTGGAATTGTTTCTTAGTTATGAATGGATTGAACTGCTTCATATATTTTCCAGAATTGCTTTTTTTTTGTCAGGATTTTCATAGAATTTGTTATTTGTGAAGAACTTGGGAAGAAAAGTGAAGTAATTCTTATCCTTCGACCAATTGGTAACAAAAAGGAAGCATATTTTTCTGGACATCGTTGGGAGTGTGACTGGCAGTGACAATGGCATATTTAAATCCCTGCTGAACTAATGTGAAGATAATGTTGGGTCTTCTCCTTGAGTCGAGATGCTGCAGGCCAATCGACAGATGGGACTTGAGCAAGCTACCTGAAAAGGCTTCGCAACAACTCCAGATTTTGGTCCTTGGCCTCACTCTCTGGAGAATAGGAAACGAATTATCAATCTACAGCTTGCTTATGATTGTATTTAGCTGCAGGCCCCCTCGGATAATTGGTCTCAAGTGTTCAGGGAGCCATATTGATGATTTGACTTATGAGTAGCCAATAAAATTAGACATAAAGTTGATAAGTCATAGGAGCAGAATTAGGTCATTCGGTCCATCGGGTCTACTCTGCCATTCAGTCCTAGTTGGTCTATCTTTCCCTCGCAACCCCATTCTGCTGCCTCCTCCCCATAATCTTTGACACCCTTACTAATCAAGAATATGTCAATTGCCACTTTAAAAATACCCAATTACTTGGCCGCCTCATTTTAGATTCACCAAGGAAACTGTTCCTATATCTATCATGTCAATCCCAGTCAGAATTTCCCACTTAAATCACATCTCATTTTTCTTAACACTGGCAAATCTTACTTAATTTTTCATCATAAAGCAACTCCATCATTCCTGGAATCATATAACCTACTCCAACATCTATTTCATGTTCTGTCCTTAAATGCCCAGGGACTGTGTAAATCCAATTGCACTGTGTAGAGTCACATTAATGGGTACTGGTAATCTTTCGTCTCTGGTCTCCTGGTGATCAGGATTATGTGAATGTTAAAGTGGCACGATCAGGAATGTTAAACTGGCATCATGTTTAAATGCATGATTGCTCAGCTGCTCATGTTTTACTGTGCTGTTTGTTTCCTGACAGGTGGTGGTGGTGGTGAAGATGGGAAGGGAGCTGGAGCAGGAGGCAAAAAGCACACATCGGTAATCAAAACCTACTTATCACCTTGGGAACAGGCCATGGGGAATGATGCGGATCTGAAGTCCACCATGAATCTGCACATGGCGTTACCAGGTTCTGCAACCAAACTTCATGCCTACAAGTGTTTCAACAGGTGAGGTTCCTGACTTAAAGTGAACAGAAGGTGTAAGAATTAGTTACCCAGTAATTAAATCACATTGACGGAGATGTTTAACCTCTTCTCCTTTGGTTGATTATCTGTCCAATTGCAGGAAATGAAAACAAGGGAGTAGGATATGGATAGAAAGGATGGGAGAGATGTGGGGGCAGATGTAGCATATGGGTATGAAATCCACTCTGTCTGATGTGAAAATCCTCCCTGCTCAATCCCAGTTCTCGCTACTTCTATGTAATCCCACTTTCGCATCCACTCCCATATTAGGGACAATTTCACAAGAGGCCTATTAACCTACAAACCTACACATGTTTGGGATGTGGGAGGAAACCAGTGCGTGGGAAGGAAACCCACACAGTTACAGGGAAAACATGCTAACTCCACACAGACAGCACCAAAGGTCAGGATCGAACCCGGGTGTATGGCGCTGTGAGGCAAAAACGCTACCAGCTACGCTACTGTACCACCCTGTGTGCATGAGGATAGTGATTTTGACGTACTTTTCACAGAATTTTGCAGATATTTTACAAAACCCTACGAGGCAGATTGATTATAATGTGAATGACTACGTGGTCCAAAAAAAATGGTGGCTCTTGGATTACATTTTTTTTTCAGTGGGAGAAAGGAAAGAGTATTAAAGCTTAAGTGACTGGGGGGCTGCAACAGAAAGATTTCACAAGGTTCCTTTGTCTTTGCAACATGCATGGATATCTGGGATTTAAATGCAGAACTGTGATTGTGGACTTAGCCAATGATTCCAAAACAGGTAGTGGGGCTAATAGTGAAGAAGAATATCATAGAGATCATGAAAGTTTAATGGACATAAAAGAGGCAAATGTAATTCAGTCAAGATTAGTGTAACATAATGCCTGGGAATAGGGCAAACAACTAATGGGGTCACAATGAAAAATAGCATATACAAAAAATAAGTTGAGAAAAACTGGGATTTTGGGAGTGCAGGTCAACAGAAGGTAATAAAGTAGGGATTAGTGATACTTGCCTTAAGTGTTTCAGACAGACAGTATAAGAGTAGAAAGGCAATGCTGGAACTGAAAAAAAAAAACTTAGGATACAGTTAGGGTATTATGTACAATTCTGGTCCATGGTTCGCCAGTGACCACATTGACACTCGCAATAGGATGAACTCACATGGTTTAGTCCATTAGTGGTAAGCAAGTCCAGGACTCCATGGGGGCACTGACCCTTGCCATCAGAGTGCACGTGCGATGATGTTGGCAATCTCGGGCTTGTCCCAGCAGCTTAGGCCTGGTCTTTGAAGGAGGAAGTTTGGCGATTTCAGGCTTCTACCTGCAGTTCGCCCCTGCCTCGAGAGGAGCTGCTGATGGTACAGGATTCTTCCTGGCAGCTCAACGTTGGGTTTGGAGAGGCGACACTGGATTATTCCGGCAGCCAGTCTTTGCCTCTGTGTGTGTGTGTGTGTGTGTGTGGGCGCAGTCCCTCATTGTCAGTGGGCAGGTAGAGATTCTGGCAACTCAGGCTTGCCCTAGCCACTCAGTCTTAGCCACAGGTAGAGGTGCTGGCTAATTAGGGCTGATGGTCTAATCTGAACTACACAGTGGCACTGGTGGTTTTGGGTCTGTCCCAGTGGCTCAGTCTTCCTCGTAACTGCAACAGGAGAACACAACTGGGAGGGAGGCAGCCCACTTTGTTTCCCTTCCTCCCATCTTCCTTCTCCTTCTTCCACTTCCACTTTCTCTTCTGCTTCCTCTCTCATCCTCTCCCTTGTCACAATCTCCCTCTCTGGCTTGAAATCCTGGGTTTGAAAGAGAGTAGCTAAAAAGTGGCCAACCGATAGCCATCATTCTTGGGATTGGTCTCTCTTGGTCGGTCAGCCTGTTAATGGGATCAGAGCTGCACCCAAGGGAGAGGGCGCTATCACAAAGGGTGCGATAGCTCAAGAGAAGAGTTCTGAGGAAATGTACTATGGTTTTACCAGGCTGGTACTATAGAATTATAGTTACATGGGGAGACCAGTCAGGCCAGCATTGTTTATTTTGGAACTGAAGAGGTTGCGGCCCAGTTTAATTTGAGGTGTTCAAAGTCATGAGAAACTATTAGGCACAGTGGCACAGCTAGTTGACCCACAGCCTTAGCACCAGAGACCAGATTCAATCCTGATCTTGCTTGCCATCCATGTGGAATTTGGATGTTCTCTTCTGACTGCATGGGGTTTTCTCTGGTGCTTGGATTTTCTCCCACATCTTAATGACATGCAAGTTGCGAGATTAATTAGATTAGATTAATGTGTAAGTTAGTGATAGAATCTGTTGTGCAAAATTGTGTGGTTAATGATCGGTATGGTCTCGATGAGCTGAAGGACCTGCTTCTGTGTGGTATCATTGCTCTAAGTTTAAAGGTACGTAAATGACTGAAGTTTTGTTTTCTCTCTCTTTTTCTTTATTTGCATCATTTGGTTCCTTCCAAATTCTAACAGAATTTGTCCAGGCACCAAAGTGGTTTCTTATAGTGAATTCCTCCAAGAGGCTAGTATATGATTGTTTTTACATGCATTGAGTTACCCAAGAGATTGAAGAAGTGACAGTGAACAAGTACAATAGATACACATATGGACCTCCGAAAGGCACTTCATGAGTAACCAAAGTGCATGAGTGACCACATCAGAATTAATCAAAAAACTGAAACTTATGTTTTTAAAGAGATAACATGGCCACATAATTGTCTTGAGATAGGAGGCAATGATCATGGTGATTTTATTTCTGAATGAAGTAAAATATGCATTGGAGTTTTCCTGGGATTAATAGTAGGACCAATGTTTTTTGTTTATTATTTGTGTTCAGAGAATTTAATTTCAAAGTTTACAGTTGATATGAATCTTGGTAATGTGAGCCAATATACAGTATGCAAATCAATGTGAGATGGTTCTCTTTGGGAATAACAACATGGAGGAGCAGTGTAATTTGGTTTGATTTGAGCATGTGCTCGATCATCAGGGAATCAACATCAGGGAATCAACGATACAACTCTTTGTTGATGCAGGGCAAGTTGATCAGGGTAGAAACAAGGAACTGCAGATGCTGGATTACAAACAAGGACACAAAGTGCAAGGGAATGAAAAAGGACTCAGCGGGTCAGGCAGCATCTCTGGAGAACATGAATCTCTGGAGAATCTATCCATGTTCTCCAGAGTTGCTGCCTGACTCGCTGAGTTATTCCAGCACTTTGTACTGAAGTTGATCAGGGTGGTTGGAAAAGTCCATGGAATACTTATTTTGCATTGAATGTGAAAACAAAGCAACGCCACACTTTTATACATTGCTTCTTAGGTCATTGCTGAAATACTTGCTGCCAGACTTTAGGAAGCATGTCAGCTATATGGAGGAAATAAAGAGAATTATCAATGATGAAGTACTTTATCTGTTATCTATTTAGATGTGCCGGGACTGTTCTGCTCACAGCAGGAGGGAACATGGGTTCCAAATGGCAAAGAGCCGTGGTGTAATAAGGAAGTGAGAATTATTTTTCTGCCAGTGTGGTGGTTAGCCAAAATGAACAGATTAAAAACAATGGCAATGGGAATGGAGGGGATACTTCTTTATAATTAGGGCTTTGAAGATATGGATCCTTTGAGCTAGTCCCATACAAACGTTTAAAAGAAAAATTGATAGACACTGGTAGTAGATTGATATGCAGCTTTCTTTGGAAAAGGGTGGAAAGTGGGACTAAATTGTTTCTCATATGCGGTGGGGAAATTATGGGCTAAATGACCTCCGTCAAATTTAGAAACAGACAAACTGTGGAACAATTCAGCATGGTTCTCTCTGCTAATGTTTTCTGCACTTTCAATTTCAAAACCTCTTTCCGTCCATTGAGAGCAGCATGAGGTCGTTTTCCCAGATCTGTAAAACCATTTCCTAATTCAGCGATAGACACAAAATGCTGGAATAACTCAGCGGGACAGGCAGCATCTCTGGAGAGAAGGAATGAATGGGTGACGTTTCGGGTTAAGACCCTTCTTCAGACTTCATACATCAGAGATGCTGCCTGTCCCGCAGAGTTACTGAGCATTTTGTGTCTATCTTTGGTTTAAACCAGCATCTGCAGTTCCTTCATACACATCCTAATTCAGTGACTACTCTTGGTCAAGTGACTAATATTTCACCAATTACCATCTGGGCAGGCAGCACATGCATAGTTATAACATAGGAAATACATATATCTTGTATATGGAAATAGGAGAAGGCTGTTTAGGCACTCAATTCTGACATTAAATATCATTCAACCACTTTTTTTGCCCAAATCCATATCCCTTGATCTCTTTGAAAATGATGATAGCATTCTTAATATTAAATAATAATTACTCTATGCGTAGCTGTACACATCTATGATGGATGTTTTTGCTCTTCATTGCACCCGAGATATTCAATCATTTAGAAATTGGCGATCTACCCTGTGGAGGTGTCCAGGGAACAGGCTAAGGCTATTTCTGTTGGTAGTTTCATTTAGCATGCATGTGGAGTAAGCCGGTGTATTATAAATGTAGCCTAAGGTACTTATGTTCTATCTCCCTTGTTCCTCTACTTCTCCATCTCAGACCTGGGTAGCCTGTTGTAAGTTCTTTTCCAAGTAGAAAATGTCCAGAAAGAACTGCAGATGCTGGTTAAAATCAAAGATAGACACAAAATGCTGGAGTAACTCAGCAGGTGAGGCAACATCTCTGGAGAGACATTTTGGGTCGAGACCCTTCTTCAGATCAGAATGGGGTACTCAATTTTCTGGCCCAAGAGCAATCCCTTGCCATAGCACTAAGTTCAGCATGGAACCACCAGATCCCAACCTTTCCACCACATTTTGACATTCTGCTGGTGCAGTTCATTCTACCCTGAAAATGAATGAAACACTGGATTGTGGAAAGAATGTGGAGCCACTGTTTTCTGAAGAAAGGATCCTGCTTTCATGAATGTTTTCATATTTCTCTTGACCTCTTTGAGCAAAACTAGGTAATATAATGGAAAGCCCTGTTTCGGGTGTCTATATTTGTATGAGCAACCAGAATTAGAGCCGGGAATGGAGTGTGGAAACACATCAATATGGTAAACATTGCTAAATGCCAGTTGTTAGTTGATTGGTACATTTCTGTTACAAGGTATTAAGGATTGTCAAATATGAGGCTGTTGTCACAAGCCAGTCCTACTCTCACTGATTATCGGAAAGGTCTGAGAGGGTGAATGGCCTTCAGATCCAATGTGCAGCTTGAAGGAGGTGCAGGTAGTTGCTAGAGATCATTCCAAGAAAATTGGTAGAGTGAAGGTGGTGATAGTAGCGATGACGGCTTGGGTAAAAGACATTATGTGTGGAGAAAGTACTTGTGTCACAAGTCTTGTTGCTTCGAACAGTTGCCCAAATTGCACTGTCTTCTGCGACAAAGACCAGCTGGCCAATAACCAGTCCACTCTTCAACTAGAAGATGATTAACAAATACAGGCTCAGAGTGAGCAGAGCTAATTTTGTAGCCACCAATGAATGTAGTGTAATAAGGACATGAAAGAACAGTTTTGCATGTAACCGTCGAAAAGATGATGAGAGTTTCAAAATTACACTGCCAGAAGTCTCTAATATCTGTGTGACCTGATCAGTATTCTTAAATTAGACTGTTGCCCTGTGACTTGATATAGCTGTGTCACTGGATATGGTGGCTTAGTTTTGAAATCCATCCACATTCTTCCAGTAGAGCTGCCTCACTTAAAGGACTTCAGACTCCTTGGAAAATAAAATAAATATCAAATGCATTTCTGCAAAAATGGCGCCATAGAGGGAAGTAGTGGTAGTACAGAATTAAATAAATGGATGACAATCCAATGGTTTACATTAATAATCCAGAGAAAAAAAGACACAAGGTGCTGATTCAACGGGACAGGCAATATCTCTGGAGAACATGGATAGGTGACATTTTGGGTTGGGATCCTTCTTCAGACAGCATTATTTATTCCTGCCTCTAATTTCTGTGTCTGAAGAAAGGCCCCAACCCAAAACACCACCTATCAATGTTCTCCAGAGATGCTGCCTGACCCGCTGAGTTATTCCAATACTTTGTGTCTTTTTTCGTAAACCGGCATCTGAAGTTCCTTATGTCTACATTTTATTGCTCTAATGCAAACAATGTGTGCCCACTTTGAAGAAGTTCTCATTTGTTTGAAGAAGGGGCTTCTTCTATCCTTATTTCATACTTTTGATGTTTTCATCGCTGGCCTTTATCCAACCAACTGTCAATCGAAACTGCCCTCACCTATAGCCATCTATCACGTGTAGGAAAGAACTGCAGATACTGGTTTAAATCAAAGGTAGCCACAAAATGCTGGAGTAACTCAGGCAGGACAGGCAGCATCTCTGGAGAGAAGTCTGAAGAAGGGTCTCGATCTGAAATGTCACCTATTCCTTCTCTCCAGAGATGGAATACTTACTCCAGCATTTTGTGTCTACCTTCCATCTATCACTTGCCAGGCCGTGTCCTGCCCCCATCTCTCTTCCAGCTTTCTTCCCCCTACGACAATCAGTCTAAAGGCCCAGATTGAGTGGATGTAGAAAGAATGTTTCCAGTAATGGGAGAGTCTAGAACCAGAGGGCTCAGACTCAGAATAAAAAGACATACCTTTAGAATGGAGATGAAAGGCATTTATTTAGCTGAAGGCTGGTGATTTGTGGAATTCATTGTCAGAAATGGCTGTGGATGCCTAGAGATTTAAAGCAGAGATTGATAGGTTCTTTTTTAGTAAGGGTATCAAAGGTTATTGGAAAAGGCAGGAGAATGTTGAAAGGGAAAAATAAATGAACTATGACTGAATAGCAGAGTAGACTCGATGGGCCGAATGACTTAATTCTGTTCCAATGTCTTTTGGTTGAAGAAGAGTTTTGTCCTGAAACATCACCTATCCACATTCTCCAGAGATGCTGCCTGACCTACTGAATTACTCCAGCACTTAGTGTCTTTTTGTCATTAAAGTCAAGCCAGGAGATCAGTCTGGGTTCAGTAAAGAGAGTGGAAGGGTATGGCAGATATAGCACTAGGCATACCATAGCGAATTGCCAACATGGCAAAGTTGCAATATTAACTACATGAATGCCAAAAATATGGTTCAGTTGTCTTGTAAATAACAGCCAAACTCAACTCTCTGCAATCCTGCCTCTGTAAATGGTGTAAACCACTAACATTTAGCCATGGGAAACATTAATCAAAGGAAAATGCTCCATCATTTGGAGCCATACTTCTCCAGGAAGATGGCTTTCGTTACTGTAAGATAATCATCACAGTCTCATGATTCCAATAAGATTGTACCCTCGGCACAATTATTTTCAGATGCTTCATTAGGAATGACCATCTCCAACGTGGGACAATCTAACCGCAACTTTGAAATCCAGTGACATTGCTATCACAGTTCTTCAGGGTCAACAGCCTAGGGAATCACCATTTACTAGAAATTCAGCGAGACCACTCACATAAATGAAAAACAGATCTAAGGTTAAATGCCCTGTAGTGAATGAATCACATCCTGACTCCCAAAACCTTTCCGCCATCTGCAAAACACAAGTCAGGAACATTGTGGAATATTTACAGATGAGGGTTGCTTAATCAACATCTGAGGAGCTCAATATTATCTCAGACAAAACAGGGTGTTGGATTGACATATTATTATATAATCATTCCCTCCTTCCACCGCTGCCACCATTTTCAAAATGCAATTTAATTACTCAATTTGGTTACTTTGAACAGCATCTTATAAATCTAATACCTCATCACCAATAATGACAAGGAACGTATTTACATAGCTATGTACAATATCGATACGTTCCCTTCCAAATGATTAACTGTTCTCACGGAAATATTTTGTATGTTTTTCATTGCTACTGAGGTTTAAATGTTTCAATTCCATATTAAATGGTACTGTGGAAGTACTTTCATGACACAGCACATCAAGGTGATTCACCATCTTGACAAGGGCAATTAGTGAAGGACAATAAGTGCTGACATTGTGTTAGCAATGGCCACTTTCAATGAATGGAGACATTAGAATCGTGGGGCATCTGATTTTTAAATATATTTGTTACTTTCGTAAATGATGTACTTTTAAATCGCTTTGCACCTATTTACCTTGAAGCTGCAATACAGGTGCTTCCTATTTGCTCCATTGTATCCGTATAAGAACTTTATGCTCCAAATGAGCATCCTTTCCCATTCATCCTGTTAATATTTCTGTTCATTATTTTTCTTGCCTGTTATTGTTGCTGACTTGTTTACATTTCAAATGAGGACAGAATGTTATTATTCCTAAAGGATGAAAGAAAGATCAGGAGTCAATTTAAAATATTGTCCGATGTAATAATTAAACTCAAACATGTTTAAAATCCCTTGCAGAACTGCAATGCCCTATGGAGGGTTTGATAAGGCAGCGAAACTGATGACGTTTCAGCTCCCAGAATTTGAGGCAGCTCTTCCAGAACTCGAGCCCATGGTTGTGTTCCACCAAGATATCAGCACTCGACCTAATTTTAACAGGACCCCTCTGGGCTGGACTCCAACAAGCACAGAGAATTTGGTTAACCTTGGAATAGATCTCGAGTTTAACGCTGAAACTGATGACTTGTAGAGGCCTTGGAAAAGTGCCTTGAAGCCATCTGTTTCAAGCACTCAGTTGGTGAGTGCTCAGGAGCACTTGGAAAATATTGGATTAGAAGTGACACTTGGCTATAATCATCACCGCATAAAATGTGTATTCTTTAAAAGCTGGTTGCTTCGCCCCCCCATACATTATCAACACATTTTGTAACTATACTGTACACTGATCTAGAACAACTTTTTGGGTTCCTGTGACACATGGGATCCACATTATTTAAATAAAATCAAATATGGTGGATATACATTTATGCCTTACAGATGCCTCTATTTACTGTTGGGCAAATATTTTCTAAATGAAATAAAATGTTAACAAAATCAGTCTATTATTTTTCTGTACAAATTCACTCAGGCTGTTTGAAGAACAGTTAAAGGTTGTGATACTTTACATTGGAAGCAATTTTCCCAGTTTATGGCTAGAGCAATACTAGATCCTACCTTCTAGAAGAAAAATCACTGGCATGCCAGGTGTCGCTATTCTATTTGCATAGTTGGAAAACTTACAACCCAACAGTATGAACATTGAATTCTCAAATTGTTGGTACCTACCCAACAACAGCCCCCCCCCCCCCCCCACCCCTTTTCTCCCCCTTCCCCTCACTTCCCTGTGTCCCACCTAGATTCACACACATTTCTCCCCTCTCCGTCTCATTCCACCTGCAGTCGATCCTGTGGCTTCACAATTTACAACTCTTCAATCCTTATCTCGCACCTTTTGCTTTTTCATCCCTGACCTTTCTCCAACCATCTGCCTATCACAACCCCCTCACCTGTATCTCTTCTGACTTGCATCCCTCCCCACTAATGGGTAAGCCATTTAGAATGGAGACAAGGAAACACTTTTTCACACAGTTGTGAGTCTGTGGAATTCTCTGCCAGAGGGCGGTGGAGGCCGGATCTCTGGATACTTTCAAGAGAAAGCTAAATTGGGCGAAGGCAGAAACAGGGTACTGATTGTGGATGATCAGCCACGATCACATTGAATGGCAGTGCTGGCTCAAAGGGCGGAATGGCCTACTCCTGCACCTATTGTTTATTGTCTGTCTATAGTCTATAGTCCTGACCCAAAGCATCACCTTTCCATGTCACGCTAAAGTCTCAGCCTCAGACTGTTTCAGTATGGTTTTGCACTATCACCCGCAACAAGTTCTCTGCAACTATGAAAGAATACAAAATATAACATGAAAGTGACCCTTTGTCTGTGTCACAGTCTGTGCTGAAAATGATGCAAACCACATCTAATCTATCTGCATGTGATCCATATCCCTCCATTCCCTGTGTATTCACGTGTCCATCCAAGTCTCTTAACCACCAGTATCATATCTGCTTTAACTACCATTCCCAGCAGCGCATTCCAGGCACTCACCACTGTCCCCGTGTAAAAAAAAACTTGCCGAGCACGCCTCCTTTAAACTTTGCCTCTCTCACCATTTGATATTTCCACCCTGAGAAAAAAAGGTTCTGACTATCTACGCAAAATGTGCATTAATTTTATACAGCATACATTTTATACACTCAAATCACTACCAAAAGTTAATAGCTGTGGACAGAAAAATGGTCATCAATGAATAAGCTTCAAAACGAGAGCCAGAAAAAAATATGATAAATAGTTAATGTGAATAGGCAGTGTGTTGTAACTGCACAGTTAAATTAAATGGTTAATCTCTCAAAACATTCACTCGCTGTAAATTGGTTCTACTGAGCATGTCATGGGAAGGACCATTTCCATTGTGCAGAACTCAATGATCCTCAGCTCTGTTGGTAAGTGAAATTAAAATGAGACCAAGGGAAGAGAGCCAAGGAAATGCAACAGACATTAGAATATCCCATAGGATGCAAAGATGTTGAAGAGAGCTGGTGCTGATAAATCCCACATAGATCAGTGGTCCATAAACGGGGGACCTAACTTCAAATACTGACATAAAGGTCCATGTGATACATGTAGGTGCTTAAACCAGTTAATTCATGGTTCAATTTGATATTTGCACATTCTATTTAGTTAACCTCAAGAGTCAGTCATTTGTTCTTAAAAAATGATTCTCCAACAATAAAAGAAACGTATTGTGTTGAAGGAATCAGTTGTCAAGGTAACACTGTTGCAACACAGAAATGTTGGACTTGCACAATTCAAACATTAACAAACAAGAGCTAAAATGGATACTGCCTGACCTTCAAGTCATTCCCACATTCCAATGAAAATAGCTACGAGTTTAGGTTTCAAGGCACTGTTAAAAAATATATAGAAGGAATTTTAACCAGAAAAGCTGTAATTTTGGCTGAGGGAATCTTTAAAAAATAAGCAATGGAATTGACTGCATAGTAAACACTCCAGCCCTTATACACATCCATAATATACCAGCTTAATACCAGCCATCCCACCCACACTTTACTGATCAGTCTGTTATAAGCCTGCCTATCATACACCTCTTGCATTACACCAGATCACTAAAGACCCATTTATTACATATCCCTATTATGGATGGTGGTGGCTTGTTATAGATGACGATAGTATGGTTGTGCGGTCTCATGTCTTGTGGGATTGAGTGTGGCTCATGAGACCGCTGTGCGAGCCACATACGTTTGAGCAGTGGGGGCACAGGAAGGCTGCTGTTGGAGGATTTAGGCCTGCAGCCTTCCTCCTGCCACTGGCACGAACGAGTCAGCTTTGACGATTGTCTTCAAAACTGCTGACCTTCCTAGTGGTTGTATGCCAGCCAGTCCTGTCACTGGCACAGGATTTCAGTTATTTTGGGGGCTTCACCTGCATGCTGGAGGTGGTCCTTGATGCAGTCTTTGAACCGTTTTATTGGGCGTCCTGGGTTCCTTTGACCCCGTGACAGAACTCTGTACAGGAGTTGACAAGACATGTGAGATTCATCCATCCGGATCACCTGGCCTGTCCCATCGAAGCTAGGCCTTTATGATCATTGCTTCGATGCTTGTAAAAGCCAGACCGGTACAGCACTTCCTTGTAGGTAACCCTGTGTTGCCAAACTGTGACACGGGTGGCCAAATTTGATAGATATTAAATTATAACAAAATACCACAGCCTTAAAAATGGGCCTACATATGATCCTTTTGAGCTAATTTGTGATCAAAATCTACCAGAATTTGACCAAACTAATACTTTCAAAATTTGAAAAATAAACGAGAAAAAAGCATTATTTATAAATTTCATTTTCTTTTAATATACATTGGGAAGGTAACCTTTCATCAAATTCGATGCATTTACTCAAAATTTGGAACAAGAGTGGTCTGTGTGATGGAGCATACTTTCGACGAACCGATTTTATCTGGGACCATCACTTTCGATTCCCTTCGCTACAGTTCCTTTACAACAACAAGCAACAAGCAAAAAAGTAACGCAATTTAAACATTTATATAGTAAACAAGACGTAACATTTACTAGAAAAGAACGAAGTGCATAAGTGCAAAAAGATTTTTACTAATCAATGATTCCAAGCAAAAAAAAGTGAACACAGTGTTATTCAGAGCACAGTGTGCTCACTACGTCTCTTATACTGATTTCTAAGCTCCCTTACAAAATGTCGGCACATAACCCACCACGAGGCCCGTAGTTCAGGTCAGGGTTATTCCAATAAGGCCTTGGGTTTAACCAGATATGTTTTCAGGGAAATCACGTTCTCTCTCATCTCTTCATTGTTCCGCTAGGTTTGTTTCTAGCCCTAATCTGTCTCACAGTTTAATTGCCACAGGCAGATCTTCTGAACAATTCCCAATTCAGAATTCCATGATCAATCAATTTTAAACAACCAAATCCTTCAGATTAATTTTATGATCAGCCTCTGGCTTGATATTCCCTTCCCATTTTCAGAGGGCTTCACAGACCATTAACAACTCCTTTTTATGGCCAAGTCAAAACTTCTGTTAAGGCTGAAAACATTGTCGATTTTTCTATTTCATGATGGTTGATTTAACCTCAGACTTGTACACTGAGCAGTTCATTCGGACTTTTCTTTAAAACTGACCCCAAACTTCTATTTCTAAAAATGCTGTCCAACCTATTGAGTGTCTCCAGCGCTTTCTGGCCTTATCGCTGGCACTCATGTACTGAATAGATGGAAAAGATGGAATTTTCACTTAAACTGGTAAGTACAACCTTTTGAAGCATTTGTCGGCTGATGTTTGGAATGTTTGGTCCAGTGTTTTCTTGTGTCGTTGCTATTTCGATTGGAACAGCAGGGGGAGCTATTGATGGCTAATGGGCATTATTCACATTACAAAACCTGTTGGGTTGCAAATAATAAATTGACAATGCTTAGGAAACTTACACTTAAAAAAAGACATAACTAATTAGCTGCTAACACGACCTGCAAAATCTGGTCTTTTGGAAAGTTTGGAACTGAATTGTATTGGGCCTGACACTGCTACATATTATTTCCTCGGATTATTCAGTGGGATAAGGCAGCACATCACAATAATGAAAATTTCCTCTTGTAACCAAATAGCATATATTAATTAACTGTGTTCCAAAAATTACTATTACTCTCCCAATATTATTTGGAATTCACTCTGTTACTGATTTATTAGAGACTTTAAAAAAAAAGAGGACAAACGTAGACAAAAAAATCCAGCTTCCAAAGTTAGGCAGGGAGTCTGTGTTCATTCCTAGTATTTTCACCAAATAATAAAGGCTGAAGCATCTGTATGCAAACAACATTTATGCTCTATGAAACACTGGCACCGATCTTCCATCATTATTTTCATTCTTCTTTGACAGTCTGAACATATGACATGTTGTATGAGTAGAATTAAGCCATTCGGCCCATCGAGTCTACTCTGCCATTTGATCATGGCTGATCTATTTTTCCTTCTCAACACCATTCTCCTCATAATCTTTGACACTCTTACGAATCAAGAACCTATCAATCTCTGCTCTAAAAATAGCCAATGTATTAGCGTCCACAAACATCACAAGGTCGCTCAGCATTTGTAGATGAGCTAAAGGGCTGCGATATTGTGCATTAGTACTTGGTCTAGCACCAAATCATTATTGATTAATCCACTGAAGTAAAGAACAGAATGGGCTTTGTACACAATATCTGCAAAGCAATGGTACTCTACTAATCTGCCACACTTTGACATCATGCCCTCTGTAAAAAAAAAGGTTCATGGTGAGACCCTGAAAATGAGGTACATTTCCCTTTCCTTGAGAGCCACTTTTCAATGAAGGCAGTGGTGAATTTCATCATGTCTCCTTTACTGAAAGGTAGCATAGGAAGTGATTCTATATTATCAGGCACTAGTTGCCCCATCTGGGGTAAAGACTGCTGATCCCACATTGATCTCATCAGTTACCTTAGAATCCATTGTGAAACAAGTCACCCATGACCTTGAAAAAATGCCTAAGATGACGCAAAATCCTGCTGTGATTGGAAATAGTGATCACTGACATACAATTGCTTTCAGCCTCCTGCCTATAACACTTGCACTAAATCAAGCTGTATTCACAGCCTCTCCTCGGTCTATATCCCAGGCAAAAAGAATACCTCCCGCAAAATTGCAGTCTCTTGTGGAGCATTCCCCCATGTCTCAAGAAGCCAAGCTTGGCAGCATTTGTGTCTCAAATTATCACATTATATGGTGAATCTAATTTCTCCTACACCCTAGATGCTATTCAGAGAAATATATTCGCTGAAAAAACACCCAGCCAGAGAAGATATTTAGAGTTGATTAAATACTTGGTTAAAGAGGAGGAGTGTTAAAAAAGCTGTTAAAAGTTTCAGAGCAGTGGAGAGGTAAACTAGTCTGAGGACAGGAATTGTAGGCTTTAACATCGTTAAGCCTGTGGTCTCTAGTAAGAGGCCGACTTGGGAGCTCCATGCCGCGGAGAGAGTTTGAACAGCCCCGATGCAGGAGTTTCGATCACACCGGGAGCTTCGATCGTCGGCTCCAGGGGCTTTGATCTTCCCGACCGCAGAAGAACAAAGAGGAAGTAGATTGAACATGTATTGCCTTCCATCACAGTGAGGAATGTGGAATTCATTGTGGTGGATGTTTATGTTAACTTTTATGTGATTGTGTGTCTTGTTGCTTTTCACTTAGTAGGGCAACCCAAATATCACTGTACCTTAATTGATACATGTGACAATAATCTGACCTTGACCTTGAAAGCAAAGCCACTAATGGTGGATTAACAAAGAATGGACTGGACACCATTTAGAGGGCCAGCAGGTTAACCTGATAAAGTTGTGGAAATCTTAAACATAAACCCTCGAAGGATATAAAAGTAAGGAAGAAAGACTCATTAGGAGACACCAAGAGACTGCAGATGCTAGAATATTGAGCAAAAACAGTGTGCTGGTGGAATTCAGGTTAGGCAGCATCTGAGAAAGGAAATTGACAGATGACATTTCAGGTCCCTTCTTCAGATTGATGGAGTAGGGGGGAAAAATATGGAAAAGAGATGTTGGGGTGGGGCAAAGCCTGGCAAATGATAGATTAATACAGGCGAGGGGTGAGTGATTGGCAGATGGGTGTAGATACAGATAAAGGCAGAAGGCAAGGAGAAAAAAGCGGTCCGATAAGAAGAGTGAAATGTAAAGCCAGAGGGAAGAGAATCCAGGTGGAAAGGGCACAGGAGAGGAGGGATATGTTTAAAACAAACTTTGTCTTACTAGTAGCCAATGTATTTCAGTAGATATGGTGGGCATGGAGCAAAGAGGATAATGTGAGACAGACTTTTAGATGAGTTTAAATCTATGGAAGTGGATAAGGGGGTCAGCCAATAAAATACTAGAAAGGTTTATTCCAGAGAATCGAGAAAAAGGTGGAGATTTCAGCAGAACCGAGACAGGAATGGGCAGTTAACATTACAAGGGCAAAAAAACGTAGACATTGTGGTGGAGGCTAGTTCAAAAATACCCGAAACCAGTTTGCAAATTTTATTCTAAACAAGGTAACCAAGGTGAAACATTCCACGTACGGCTTGAAGAACTGTCTTAGACCCGAGTTTGGATTTCTTTATCTTTATTGCCAGAGTAGGAATAGATTGAATGTTTAATTTGCCTGATGTTAATTGACGAGTAACATTTACCTTGCAATATTAATGTGACAAAGAGTCTAGCAGGTTACAAAAAGTTGATTAGCGAGTAAAATGGTCGAGTATGTACTTAACACAATAGTGTCTTGAATTGATTGCAAAGATTGATCTTAATGAAAATTCACATATAAATCAAGTACTAATGATTCATCAGTAGAATAATACAACTTCAGAGATAGTGAATGGAGTGAATTTCCCATCCATGAAAAACCCACGATCTGCAGTTGGAGTTACATTGAATTAAAATATCATTAGCTCAATATCATTTTATTTGAGTTCTCCGGTGTTTGATGACCAGCGTTTATAAAGAAGACATCCTCACTCAGTGAATAATGTTCAAGAAATAATTACTGTGAGTTCATTGATTAAAAATTCATTCTTCATTCACTGGATAAAGAAGATGTGCAATGTGATGAAGACAAAGTAATAGTTGGTTACTGGATAAGTTGATTAACAAATAAAAATGCAGACATAAGAAACTAAAATAAAAACAGACGATGCAGAAAAGCATCAATAAAGAAAACACATTAAAAACAGACCATCTGGCCATACCTCTCCTTCGTTATTTCCTGATTCTGTACCTCGTATCCGCTATGCTCCAAAATCCCAGCCTTAGACTCCCAAAGCGTCCAAAAATTTCCATCCCCAGTCTTGAATAGTTTCATTTCAGTCCAGAATTTCAAAGAATCAAACCTATTTTTAAAATTAAGGCTATATGTTGTACAAGATGCCCCTTTGCTTTGTCCTCTCTTACTTGATGTTATACAATAGTGAATCATCTAATTTATTCTGAACATAGCTATGGATGATTTACATGGAGTTACATGAAATTGATAGATGAAACTTGGATATCTCCAAGTTTGCGGATGACACTAAGCTGGGGGGCAGTGTTAGCTGTGAGGAGGATGCTAGGAGACTGCAGGGTGACTTGGATAGGCTGGGTGAGTGGGCAAATGTTTGGCAGATGCAGTATAATGTGGATAAATGTGAGGTTATCCATTTTGGTGGCAAAAACAGGAAAGCAGACTATTATCTAAATGGTGGCCGATTGGGAAAGGGGGAGATGCAGCGAGACCTGGGTGTCATGGTACACCAGTCATTGAAGGTAGGCATGCAGGTGCAGCAGGCAGTAAAGAAAGCGAATGGTATGTTAGCTTTCATTGCAAAAGGATTTGAGTATAGGAGCAGAGAGGTTCTACTGCAGTTGTACAGGGTCTTGGTGAGACCACACCTGGAGTATTGCGTACAGTTTTGGTCTCCAAATCTGAGAAGGACATTATTGCCATAGAGGGAGTGCAGAGACGGTTCACCAGACTGATTCCTGGGATGTCAGGACTGTCTTATGAAGAAAGACTGGATAGACTTGGTTTATACTCTCTAGATTTAGAAGATTGAGAGATTATAGAAACTTACAAAATTCTTAATTTGGACAGGCTAGATGCAGGAAGATTGTTCCCGATGTTAGGGAAGTCCAGGACTCACAGCTTAAGGATAAAGGGGAAATCCTTTAAAACCTGAAGAACTTTTTCTTCACTGTGTCTGGAACTCTCTGCCACAGAGGGTAGTTGAGGCCACTTCATTTTTTTTTCTTAATGTGGCCATTGTTGCTAAGGGATCAAGAAGGCAGGTACGGGATACTGAGTGTGGTGATCAGCCATGATCATATTGAATGGCGGTGCAGGCTCGAACCATGGCCTACTCTGTGTTTCACAGGCTATTTGACCCAAAATTCATGCTCTATACATAAGCCTCCACCTGACACTCTTCACTGTGTCCTTTCTATAGACCTTCTATTTTTTTCTTCTTAACCATTTTGCCAAGAATGCAACTGTGTTATTTGCCAGAACCATTCTCTGTGGTCATGGATTCCACATTTCTGCCACATATTTGGGTGATACAGACAAGAACAGATTAAATCAGCAGACCACAGCTGGGTAACATCATGGCATTCACTGTCTGAACTCCTCCTTGAATAATGGGCCCTTTAAGTGATGAGCTATATACCACCAAGGAGTCAAGTACTACTTTATTTAAACAATTATATTTAAAGCTTAAGGATACCTGCCAAATTGTTATTTTGCCTCTGGAAGTGAATGTCTCAAATGAATATTACGTAAGAAGAACTTTGAAATGGATCAAAGGAATTTTTTTCGCTCTGTGGTTTGATTGTGATTTGACCTTGCATCAAGACCCAAAAACTTCCTGCAGCTTTGATCACAGAATAGTCAGAATCATGACAGAAGCTCTTTCAAACCAGACACAGAATGTGGTTTGTGACTGTGCCAAATGGAAGCTAAACTCAGCCAGCATATCGGGTGAGAAGCTGAGTCAACAGAATAGAATCAACATTTAATTGCTAATGATGTACTTAAAAGAGTTGAATTTGTCATCATAGCGTTGTCAGGTGATACCAATAAAAAACAAACACGTGATTTAGTGTCAGGAATGGCTTTAATACAGTTGTTGAAGTTATATATTCCAACTTTGAGTTATGGCTAAGTACAAATTAATTCAAAACAGGTTAGAACTAGAGAAGCATTATAAACTTCAGCTCCCAACTTGACAGTGCCAATGCAGTCAGAGCAATTTAAAAAAATTATCCTAAAATTACAGTTTGTAACACAAATTTAAATAGATTAACATCTTGTAAAAGTGGGGTGGGAGATTACAACCTACATGTGGTCCACCCTGTTTCGACTATCAACCCAAATGCAATCAACCCGACATGCACAAACAAATAGATAAAATAGAATAAGTTGACCCACAACTTTAGGCTGTGCACGCCTTCGCAAGATCTTGTAAAAGTGCAGACGCAGACTATAAAAGGGAACACAAACTTTGCACTTTATTATTCAAAATCTTTTATGAGCTATAACTAAGTTTATCACAGCTGTAGAAATATATGTGTATATAGTTAAAATATTTATATTTATTAATAAATCAGTCCCAAATAAATCAATGTTAAGACGCCTAGGTTTCAGTTACTCAAGCACTTTGTGTCGTTTTCTATAAACCAGTATCAGTAGTTCCTTGTTTCCACACTGAGAAGCACAGGTATAAAATGTACTCTAGTTGGGAGAGGTTTCCAAGCTCATCTCTAATTGTAACCCAGTAACAGCACTGATTACAAGCTGAAAGCCAGGGATGCCATGCTTTATTTAAAGCTCAGCAGAAGATGAAGAGTGTATGGTCGAAAAACCTGAAAGCTAGAAATCAGAATTAAAACTTGAAAAGGATGAAAATACTCAACTGAAATTCTGTAAATGAAATGACAGGAGTAGTCAGAAACAGTGGGTCTGCTAGGGCAGTTCTGTTTATGGATTTTGAAAAGGTATTTCAGTGGGACAGGGAATGAAGAAGGGTCTTGACCTGAAATATCATCCATTAGGTTGTGTGATAGGAGCAGAATTAGGCCAATCAGCCCATCAAGTCTACTCCGCCATTCAATCATGGCTGATCTATCTCTTCCTCCTAACCCCATTCTCCTGCCTTCATCCCATAGCCCTTGACACCCGTAATCAAGAATCTATCTATCTCTGCCTTAAAAATATCCATTGACTTGGCCTCCACAACCTTCTGGCAAAGAATTCCACAAATTCACCACAATCTGACTAAAGAAATTCAGTTCAATTTAGTTTATTGCCACGTGAAATGCTTTTTGTTGCGTGCTAACCAGTCAGCAGAAAGACAATACATAGAAAATAGGTGCAGGAGTAGGCCATTCGGCCCTTCGAGACTGCACCGCCATTCAATATGATCATGGCTGATCATCCAACTCAGTTTCCTGTACCTGCATTCTCTCCATACACACCCACCCATCCCTTTAGCCACATCTAACTCCCTCTTAAATATAGCCAATGAACTGGCCTCATTGGCTATATTTAAGAGGGAGTTAGATGTGGCCCTTGTGATTACAATCAGTCCATTTACAGTGCACAGATACATGATAAGGGAATCCTCCTCTTCTCTTTCCTAAAGCAACGTCCTTTAATTTTGAGGCTATGACATGACCTCTGGTTCTAGAGTAGACTCTCCCACTAGTGGAAACATCCTCTCCATGTCCACTCTTATCACTGGTCCTAGAGTAGACTCTCCCACTAGTGGAAACATCCTCTCCACGTCCACTCTTATCACTGGTCCTAGAGTAGACTCTCCCACTAGTGGAAACATCCTCTCCACGTCCACTCTTATCACTGGTCCTAGAGTAGACTCTCCCACTAGTGGAAACATCCTCTCCATGTCCACTCTTATCACTGGTTCTAGAGTAGACTCTCCCACTAGTGGAAACATCCTCTCCATGTCCACTCTTATCACTGGTCCTAGAGTAGACTATCCCACTAGTGGAAACATCCTCTCCATGTCCACTCTTATCACTGGTCCTAGAGTAGACTATCCCACTAGTGGAAACATCCTCTCCATGTCCACTCTTATCACTGGTTCTAGAGTAGACTCTCCCACTAGTGGAAACATCCTCTCCATGTCCACTCTTATCACTGGTCCTAGAGTAGACTCTCCCACTAGTGGAAACATCCTCTCCACGTCCACTCTTATCACTGGTCCTAGAGTAGACTCTCCCACTAGTGGAAACATCCTCTCCATGTCCACTCTTATCACTGGTCCTAGAGTAGACTCTCCCACTAGTGGAAACATTTCCACTCCACGTCCACTCTTATCACTGGTCCTAGAGTAGACTCTCCCACTAGTGGAAACATCCTTTCCACGTCCACGTCCACTCTTATCACTGACTATTCGCCATTCCTATTTATGGCGAATTCGCCATTTCACTGTGCATCCATTCATTCAAGAGATGCCGCTGATTTATTCCAGCACCTTGTGTCTCTGCCTCCGTCTCCATCGCTGTTGTAGTTGTTGTTGTTGTTGTTGTGCGGCGGCGTTGTCCCCCTCGCATGGCTGCGACCGCCTCTCCCTCCCTCACGACGGTCCGCGCCGTCCGTCCGTCCGTCCGTCCGCGCCAAAGTTCTGTCCGCTCGCGAGAGGCGGGCGCCGCGCTGCGGGCCAACGGCCGCCACGTCTCGCGATGCTTTCCCCGCCGGTCCTGGCCATCGCATTCGCACAGTCGCTGCGGGCGGGCGGGCGGACCAGCCGACCGGCGGAGCGCGTCCATCTTAACAGGTGAATACATACCTCAACGATCCGCCCGGCGACGGCGTGGTTCAGTATTCAGTGGCGTCAGGTGTCCGGAGACCCCGAGTGCCGCAGCGCCGGGGGGGGGGGGGGGGGGGGGGACCAGACGGACTGTCAAAGGCTGCGATCTGTGGGGACGGCAGGTATTGACCCTTGACCTGGCCGGAGGAGGCAGTGGGCAGCAACAAACACCTCCCACCCTCAGCTACTCCTCTCTCAGCACCCTCTATCCGTCCCCAATCTTGCACCCACCCTACCCGTACAAACTCTGCTACCCTCAGCCACCTTCCCACCCTCTCAATCCCCCTCGTATCCCATCAAATTCCCCCAAACCTTATCCCCCAAGTCTGAAGAAGGGTTTCGCCCGAAACGTTACCTATCTCCTTCGCTCCATCGATGCTGCTGCACCCGCTGAGTTTCTCCAGCATTTTTGTGTACCCCCAAATCTCTCCCTCTCCCTAACTCGGTCATCCTTCCCAACTGCTTCCCACTTTCCCCATTCCCCTTCCCTCTTACTGCCCAATGTTTCTCCCTCCACCTCTCATTCCCTTGTACCAGTTTCCCCCTTCTCCTCCTCTGTTCTTTCCATCCCATCCACCCACTGCCCCAGCCCCAGCCCCATCTGATCCTCACTTGGTCAGTATCCACCCTTCAACCCCCCCCCCCCCCCCCCCCGCATCTTCACTCTGTTCCACTCCCCTCTCCATGCCCTCACTTCTTTACCCACAAATTGTATAGGTCCTCTGCTGCACTTGCAACCCCGACCATTTCCTCCCCAGACCCTGCCGGCTCTCTGACCCCTTCCCCACCCCGCCCTCTTCTGCCGAACCGACCCCTTCGTCCCCCCCCCCCCCCCACTTGCCCGACCAACCCATACAACATCTCTGCCCATCCAACTGATCCTTTCGTCTGTCCCCCGATTGACTGACCCCTTTCTTCCCCGTCTGCCCCCTGAACTCTTCCCCCCTCCTCGCTGGCCCCCTGACCCCTTCCTGCCCAAGCCTGCCTCGATCATTTTCTCTCTGACCCCTGGATCCTGACCCCTTCCTCCCCTCACACATCACCTGCGTCCCATGCCCGCCTGACCCCTCCCAACCACGCATACCTGGCTCCACTGACTGCTCGATCCTCCCTGCCATCCTCTGCCCAGCTTGATCCCACATCCGCATCCAAACAGGTATATTGCTAGAAAAGATTTAAGGGTATATAGGTAAAATGCAGCATATGGGATAGTGTGGATGGGTATCAGACAGCATGGACAAATTGAGTGGAACTGCCTGTTTGAATGAATGAATGAATCTCTTTATTGTCATTGCACATGGTACAACGAAATTTAAAAGTCAATCCCACGGTGCGATTCACAAGAGCAATTTTAAATATATAAGAAAAGGTAAAAATATATACATATTTTTAAAAAAAATTACAGATAAATAACAATAGCAGCTGAGGTAGAACCATTCAGTTGAATGAGTGTTATTTCTTATTTTGCATTGTTAAGTTCACGTATGGCTATGGGATAGAAGCTATCTCTGAGTCTGTTTGTGCGAGTTTTGAAAGACCTGTACCGTCTGCCAGAGGGCAGCAGGTGGAACAGGTTGTGTCCAGGGTGGGAAGGGTCCTTTAGGATGTTGGCTGCCCTGCCCTGCCAAGGCAGCGAGAGCTGAAGATGTCCTTCAGGGAAGGCAGTGGGCAGCCAGTGATTTTTTGTGCGGTGTTGATGACCCTTTGAAGGGCTCTCCTGTCCGCTGCAGAGCAGCTGGCATACCATGTGGTTATACAGTACGCCAGCACACTCTCAATGCCGCAGCGGTAGAAGGACACCAGCAGCTTCTCCTCCAGGTTGTTTTTCCTGAGGATCCTCAGAAAGTAGACTCTACTCCATCCAGCCCATTCCTCCCCAAGCTCCACCTCTTCATAGTCGTGTGATTCGCAGAAAGTATTACATTGTTTTGACAGTTTTTCTTCTTTAGTACTTGAATGTTCATGTTTGATTTGGTCCATACAAAAGGAAGAGACAAACACAAGTAATAAGCTGATCATGAAGTTATGAGGAGGGGAGGATGCACAGACAAATTATATTTACAAAGGGGCTAAGTTTTTATTGCTGAGTACAAATGATTGGAGATCTGCTGCTAATGTTTAAGTGGTTTTCTAGGCTTCTCTGAGACAATCTTAATGCTTAAATTTATGGTGCTGACTTTCAACAGTACAGCATTTCCAAGCTATATCTCCCCAGATGAAGATTTTAATTGTGGATATTGGGCTGAATGTGACATGAGGCTTTCACCAAATATCAAAAGTGGTGTTGAAGAGTTCGCAGAGAGCATTGGCTTTATTTTTTACTGTTTGAAATTGAATGCCATATCGTTTGTAATTAATGTATTACAGTAATTAATTGGATACCAGTGGTAATCTAGACTTTTTTTAACCCTGTTGACCTGCCTTTAATTTTCTCTCTGGCTCCAAAATTTCAGTCCCTTAATTCCTAACCACAAATTAAAACACAAATTAAATTGTGTTTTGAATTATTTCTCTCTTCTCTCATTCCAAACTCTTGTATTTCATTCTTTCTAATCTGCTCGTGTACTTTTCTGCTGTAGCCCTGAACGTAACCACCTTTAAATGGAAACCAATTCAATACTCAAACCCCTACCTTACTGTAAAATACTTAAGTTCTCCATTGACTCATTCACACCAGCAATCAGTTCTGGGATAGGCAGCATCTCTGGAGAGTAGGAATGGGTGACATTTTGGGTCGAGCCCTTTTTTTAGACCCATTCCTTCTCTCCAGAGATGCTGCCTGTTCTGCTGAGTTACTCCAGCATTTTGTGTCTATCTTTGATTTAAACCAGCATCTGCAGTTCTTTACTACACATCAGTTCCTACTTATACCTTACAGGAATTTGGGATATACAAAGCAATTTTGGTTCAAGACTGGCTCAAATACTAGACTGACACAGTATTTAACAGTATTTAATTATACTCTTTTCCATCCTTTCATCTTCACGTGGTCTATTTCTGACTCATCCATTCTTAAACCTTCAATTTCTGGGGAGAGGTTATTACTAATTATTGTTAGTCAATTGACTCCACAGCTTGACTGTTTTGATGGCTCTACTCCATATGTTGTTTTCCTATCTTTTTCACGTTTGTTTTTGGAATTCACTCTTCCACCAGACCTTCCAAAATGCATTTCTTGTCTTCATCGAAGGACTCCACCCCATTGCGCTTGATGAGGTTTCCAAAAATCTATGAAATGTCTGTTCCATTTCACGTATTTGACTGATGAAGATAAGGCAATGGATGTTGTATACATGGATTTTAGTATGGCTTTTGATAAAGTCCCTCATGGTCGGTTGATCCAGATGATTAAGATGCACGGTATTCATGTTGACTTAGTCATATAGATTCAGAACTGGCATATTCATAAAAGTCAGAGGGTTGTGGTGATAGAAAATATTGTACCTCTATTTAAGAAGGGCTGCAAGGAAAAGCCTGGGAACTATAGGCCAGTGAGTATAACATCTGTGGTCGGAAAGTTACTGGATAATATTCTGAGGGATAAATATATATGTGTTTAATAGATAAGGGCTGATTAAGGATTGTGAGCACGGTTTTGTACGTGTGATCGTGTCTCTCAAATCTGATGGAGTCTTTTTAAGATGACCAAAAGGGCCGATGAGGGCGCGTACATGGACAGGATAGGTTTGACAGGATTATGGGCCAAGTGCAGGCAGGTGTGACTCGTGTAGATGGTTGGTTGGCATGGCAAGTTGTGTTGAAGGGCCCGTTTCCAAACTGCATGACTCTATAACTAATTACTTTGCATGAACCGTGTTTTGTATATTGCCAGCAAGAAATCTGCTATCCCTGAGGATGTGAGCAGGTGGTAATCTAGTTTTAAAGTCAAACCTGAAAACAAAACAGCAAGGTTGTAAAGTTGCACCATGACACCAACAGGCAAAGTATGTATAATTAAAAATTGATGCATTTTGGCTCTTTGGTGAGCTGATATAATTTACCAGAAAAATGTTCGAAAATAATGAAATTTAAAAAGGGGTGCCTGCCGTTAATGGCTATTTCATCAACTTAAACATTTCAAACAGTTTTAAATATGGTTTTGGAATGTGGACACTATTACATATAACTAATATGTGATATGTGAAGATGGCAATAAATGTAGCTGTAAATGTTAATTGACCGAAATTCAAAGTCTCAAGACGGGCATATTAGGCTGCCAGTAAACATGAAGTTGACCAGAGAGTATTAGAAACAAGGAACTGCATATGCTGGTTTATATTAAAAAAAAAAGACAAAGACACAAATACCTGAAATGTCACCTATTCATGTCTCCAGAGATGCTATCTGACCTGCTGAGTTACTCCAGCACTTTGTGTCCCAAGAGTTTATGCTCTCTGCCTTAAACTTACAAAGCGTTACATCAAAGAGTTGGCTGTAACGAGTTGTTCTGCTGTAATATTTTTCTGAAGTTCAACTGGTTTTGAAATCAGTTTCAATTTAAATATTATTTATTTGATTATCTTAATTCCTGCATTTGAACCACACCTCCCATTAAATAAAATTTTGTTTGGCTGGAAAGTACTGAATTTCCTGAAATATGAAATGGAGTTATTGAAATAATTTTATTCATGAGTGAAACTGCATTTAACTTAAACCTGGACAAATTCTATGGTATTATTTGATGCATTTGTGCTTATCAATGTAAACATAAGCATGTTGCCATTTGTCAGTCATTGTCCACAAATAATCCATCTTTGTTCTTCTATGTGATGGTCACAGATTTATGAGAAGCATTTGATGTAATTTTGGCAAGTTGTTACAATATACTTCTTATTCAAGGTACACATTAGCAATGGCGTAGTGAACATTTAGGATAGACGGTTTGTTGCCAATCAATGGGATTGCTCTGACCTGGATGGGTGTGAACGTGTTATTGGTTGAGGGATATGCAAAATACTGCTAATGGGGCAAATGTGCAATATGCACAGAAAATGCAGAAAACAGTAAGTCAGGCAGAATCTGTTGAGAGCAAAAGCATTAATTAGTATTGACAGACGTCAGCACTTTATCTGTCCATTTTGACTGACTGGTCTATTCAGTATTTCAAACAATTTTAGTCTGCAGATGAATATATGCTCAGTGATACAAACAGTAAGTTTCAAAAGTAAACAAACCTCATAGAATATTGAATTCAATATAAGCCAGAGGAAATTTGCAATCTATAAATGCTATTCTGATCAGTCCAGAAACTCTGAAGCTGTGCCTACTTCTGGTTAGGAAGAAACAAGACAGACAGAAAATGTAGTGCAGAGATGAACCAGAAGGCTGATTGGGGAGTATAAACAACAGCTTGTATTTATATGGTACCTTTCGCATTACAAAACATCTCAAGGTACTTCACAGGAATGTAACAGAACAAACAAAGACACTGAGCCAAACAAAAAGTAAAGCAAAGTTTTGACAAGGGGTATGAAAGGAAGTGATGCAGAAAGATTAATGGAAATAATTCAAAAACTAAGAGTCCAGACAACTGAGGAAACGATAACTGTGAAGAGGAAAGGGGATGAATAAAAGTCGGAGGAAATCATGCAATTTGTTCTTTACAACTACAGGAAGCCAAAGATAAGGGGGCTGAAATCATGGAGATATTTTAACATGAAGAAGGGTTTTATTTAGAATTCAGGCATTGATTGGCAAGAAAACCATTTGTGGTGTGTTCTTGTTTATTGAATTAGATTGAAATTGAGTTGCTATTCACTTGCCATTCGGGCAAAAGCTTTGAAATAGTTCTGACAAACTGAAAGGGCTTGAATTTCACAGGCTGGAAAAGATAAATTAGCTTACATTTAAGAAGATGCTGTGGCAATTGTTGATTTGAAGTGAAACATTGGGAATTGGTCCATGCTGTCCGATATTAGTTGCTTCGTCTTGCCAACACATTTATAGAAATTTTAGAATTTGTCAATTGTAACCTGTTATTTTTGTGTCTATATGGATAAGTCATATATATCTATTGTATACCACATAGAGGATGTAGATAATTGTTTTCTAATTTTCGATGTTCGATTCTGAAAATTTCCCTTCTGATGCAAATTTCAAAACAACAGACAGCTCTGTGAAGAATGATTGTTGAGTTTTGTATTTGATTGTTAATTGAAAAAGATTCGAGACAACAGTTCCGTCATGGTGAATTTTCAATAATTTTTATAGTGGGTTCCGCACTAAAATTGGAGGCAAGTTAACTAAATCAACTCGCTGCCAATTTTCTATTTACCTTCTCTGCTGGATCTCCTCATTGAGCTTCTCTCCTCTCGTACTGCAACTTGATAACAATTATTTATGTTGGCATTTGACGGACAATTTGAGTCATGTTGTGTGGCAACAGCGCTAACTGCAGCGTGTTGGTGCAACCGTAGTGCTGTTACCACACATCGCCAGTGACGTGGGTTCGATTCTGACCTTGGGTCAACTTGGAGTTTGCACCTGTTTCCTGGGAGCTCTGGGTTCCTCTGACAAGTTAATGGGGTACAGTAAATTATCTCTAGTTAGCTGAATGGGAGCAACATTTTCACGTATCATGCTCCTGTCATCTTAATTTGCTCAAGATTGTTCTGTTACATGATATAGAAAACATGTAGAATGTTTTACTATAAAGCCAAAATAATTGAAGTGGCAACCAATGAAGAACTATTTAACTATTTTATCATTATTAAATCAAAACTATTTGAAATACTAGTAAGAATTTAGTTTATGCATGTAACTTCTCAACCAACTATTAGGTACATGAATATATTTTTCCCCATCTAAAGCCTGTGTTTGCACATGGCATATGGCCAGCTCAATCTTCACAGTCAGTTGTTTATGTTTGTAAAACACAATAAATCAATAATAACTCATGCTGAAAAAGTAGTGCAATTCTGTTATAGGAGAATGGAATCCAGCATAACTTATTTAAATATTTATAAATAACTTAAAGGTAATTAATTGTAATTTCCTTTAAAAAAAAATCATGAATATGAAAGTGAGCTGTATTTTTTTTGTGCAGTTTCAGGATATAATTTATTTAAAAGAAATTCTGCTTCGAACATTGATTTAGTTTGCATGATGACTAATCACAGAACCATTTCATGTGCCTTTTATTATGCATATTCCATTAAAAATATATTTAAAACACCAAAAGTTAAGGTTTATCCAGCTAAATTTAAATGTATGTTCACGTGCTGCTAAAAGTATATTTGCAATGTTTTTATTGTTAGCTTTATTGAGATTGGCTTGGCCAGTGCCCTTTTATATAGTGGTAGAGTCCAGGAAGAATTATTGAACAGTAACCACGCGATAGTCTGTGAACTAAAGGGTGTGTAGAGTCTGAAAAGAGTGTGTGGCTCTCTTTAACTTCTCTACACAACCATGGCCGTTAATCCACCATCATTAATGGCTGAAAGCCACTCACTTCTATTTTTGGCAAAATATGATATGAAGTTTAAAAAGTAGAGTTGTATCTTTCTTGACTTTTAGAACAGTCTGAGTGACATGTTTATGGCTTAAATGATGAATAGGGAAAGCAGCTCTGCTGCTTTGCTGGCATGAGTTATGGCCAAAAGTCATTCCTGCAGAATCCAAGCAAAGGATTTAATATGGCATGAATGGGAATGTTTAATTTTCTTTATGCATGCTTGATTATTTGATCCCGTTTAAAATTGGTGAGATTTTGTCACGAGTTGAATCAACCAGGCTTTTGGACAAAATTCAATGTGAATGCAGAGGAATGTTTGTAGGTTTCCCAGATAGAGTTTACTGAAGAACTGATATATTTGTCATATATCCAAAGCAGGAAAGTTAACATTTCAGATTAATTATGTATCTCACCTTATAGATGTTGTCAGCATCTTCAGCATTTTCTTCTTTTATTTCAGAAATCCAGTATTTGCAATTTTTTTCTTTTTGCCTTTAGACTTCATGAACCTGACCTGATGCACTTGTATTTTCCTATTTGACCCAAAAGCTGAGCTTTAAATGCCGTCTATTTATATTTAATACCATGTGTTTCACACTGTGTTCACTTTCACTTTTGGCCCCTCCTAAACTCATCATTAGCTTCCAATTCCTTACAGTGTCCTTAATATATATTTGTGACATTTTGAGGGGAAATGGTTGAAGATGGAATGAAAGCTATGGAAAGTTTTTGTGCTTTAGAGCTGGGAGACATTCAAATTCTGCGTGGGGTATCACTTAGCATGGAAGCCAGGAAAATAAATTGGCGATCAGTAATTTGATGGAAATGTGCTTCAGAGACCAAATGTTAGCTCTAATGTGTTGAACTGGTAGTGAATACGGGAGCAAAAATGGAAATAACTTTCATGGCTAGAACAATTTTTGTTGGGTGTAAAAATGAATCTTAGAGTTTCAGAAGCATTTGAAAGAATGTTATCTGGTTGGTGAGGAAGAAATTCATCAACTTACTCCATTGTTATCGGTAAGTGGAGAAATAGATAAACTAAATGTAAATACATTTAAGAGTAGGAGACATGTATCCACCTCTGCAAATAGTCTGAAGAAGGGTCCTGACCAAAATGTCTCCTATTCATGTTCTCCAGGGATGCTGCCTCGCCTGCTTAGTTACTCCAGCATTTTGTGTTTTTCCTTGGTAAACGGACATCTGTAGCTCCTTGGTTCTCCAAGTAGAATATAGTATAGAGAAGCGATCTCAAGATGTTTTGACTTTCTAGAATGATTTTGGAGTAGTTGGTAGAGTGGGGGGGGGGGGGGGGGGGGGCAAGCAGAAACAAGTTCCAGGAGAATTTGGTGTAATTGAGACAGATCTGGGGATGGAAGTCAATGTTCCAGACATGCCACAAAGTAAAATACAGAATGCAGTGAAAGTAATACATCAAGGAGTAAGAGGAGAGATATAGAAACAATGAACTGCAGATGCTGGTTTACAGAAAATGAGTAATTCAGCAGGTTAGGCTGCATCAGATTTTGAGATTATGTATTTTGGGAGTTTTACTTGTTTGTTGTCTTACAAGCAGGAAAAACAAAATACAATCTTAAAACAAAGTGATGCTCGGTCAGCAGTTTGAGGACCGTTGCACCGAGATCTCATGTTTAAAAAGCAAGTGGAAATGAAGGGTACACGAGAAACCACATTGGCAGCAGTTTTTGAGAATAACTGGAGTGCAAACAGAACTAATTTAGCATGGAGACTGATGCACAGTTTGAGGAAATCATTAAGTACAAAAGACATGCTGAGAAGTGCAGCCGGTTTAGATAAATGGTGTTTCGATAAGTACCTTCCATAGTAGAAGAAGGTTCCCTTCAGTGAATGTTCTGTGGAATATCCCCATAGGCGATTCAAAAATAGTATACGTTTATTGTAGCAAGGTCGTAATGCTCTGAATTCTGCGTATGTTGGTTATTTTTCAAGAAGTGATAACTCTTGGTGAGTATTGTAATAATTTAATTAAATATGTAGCGCTGAAAAGACTGGACTAGATTTTATAGTAAATGCAACCCATGCAACAACAAAGGAAATTGAAATGAAAAATATTCTGATGAAAGTAAATGCCTTTGTTAATTGTGTATTATTTCTTGTGTTGACTTGGTAATGTTCTATGTTGGTGTTTTCCATGTAGTATGTGGTGGACATACTGGTCTTGCGATCTTTCTCATTGGTACCACTCGGAGGAGAAAATTGGTGTTTTGAAGAGGAAGTTTATATAATACTTTATGCAAGACCAGTTCCGCAAAAAATAAATTGGGATAACTATTGCAGCATTAAAATCTGTAATAAATGATTTATTGGCGTTTAGCTAATGCAGTAATATAACCTGTAGTCAGCAGGAATAATTTTCATTGAAAGACAAATTAAAACAGTTCAAGATTGCATTAATTCTGAACAAACGTTAATTTCTATAAATGTCATTTGCTGTGGATTCGCATGTGAAGGAACCAAAGTAAAACGATCATCTAGAATTATTTGAAACATATTTCTGTAAATTGATGAGAATGTTTATGATTTGGTGCAAATTTGCTGCTGCAAGATTATGAATGTCAATTGATCGGAAGATGGCATTCTTTGTAATTATGAAAGATAGCACCTATATTTAATCAGTTGGATAAATTTGACCTGAGTTTTCCAATTTTGAAAAATAATCTTAAGTAATTCACAGATTTTATTTATTTTGCTGAGTCTCCGATGCAATATTTCTAGCTATCCTTGAATCATATTTGGTAAGTTGGAATTTGATGAAAATTAAAATGGTTTGTTATTGTCACGTGTACCGAGGTATAGTATAAAGCTTTTGTGGCATGTATTCCAGTTGAAGAAAAGACTATATAATTACAATCAAGTCATCCGCAGTGTACAGATAAAGAGTACAACATTTAGATAAACTCCGATTAAAGATAGTTCAAATGTTTCTAATGAAGTAGATGGGAATTTTGATGAAAGTTTCTGTAACTGAGATTTCCCTTTAAAGTTAAAGGAATATTAAAGTATTTTGAAATCAATAATGAGCCACATTTTCTTCTTTGAGAATTATTTAATTGTGTGAATTGCTAAGTTGCATATGGGTGTTTCCAGTACAGAGGCAATTATAGTAAATAATTATAAAAAATCCAGGAATTCCTGCCCAACTGGTACTATAACCTTGCATAAGGGTTCTGTGTCAGTACAAAGAGGCATTTCACCACTGCTGAGACCAATTAAGAATAAACAAGAAATGCAATTAACATTGATCTTCCTAGATCTCATCAAAGAACATAACAAAGGTTATGATGGAAGAAATCAGTTCCAGGTGCGACAAAGGTTCACCTGCATCTCCTCCAACCTCATCTACTGCATCCTCTGCTCTAGGTGTCAGCTGATTTACATCGGGGAGACTAAGCGTAGGTTGGGCGATCGTTTCGCCGAACACCTCCGCTCAGTCCGCAATAACCAACCTGACCTCCTGGTGGCTCAGCACTTCAACTCCCCCTCCCATTCCCAATCCGACCTCTCTGTCCTGGGTCTCCTCCCTTGCCAGAGTGAGCAACAGCGGAAATTGGAGGAACAGCACCTCATATTCCGCCTGGGGACCTTGCGTCCGGATGGCATTAACATTGAATTCTCCCAATTTTGCTAGCCCTTGCTGTCTCCTCCCCTTCCTTAACCCTCTAGCTGTCTCCTCCCACCCTCCTATCCGCCCGCCCTCGGGCTCCTCCTCCTCCCCTTTTCCTTCCTTCTCCTCCCCCCCCCCCCCCCCCCCCCACCCCCCATCAGTCTGAAGAAGGGTTTCGGCCCGAAACGTCACCTATTTCCTTCGCTCCATAGATGCTGCTGCACCCGCTGAGTTTCTCCAGCAATTTTGTGTGCCTTCGATCTTCCAGCATCTGCAGTTCCTTCTTGGACAGATTTGGAGAAAATGGTTTCTAATTCCTAGATATCTAACCAAGCAATGTATCCTTCAAATTTTGAGGATGTTGACAGAACTTGAGAGTCTGTGCTACAGAGAGAGGTTAGGCAGGCTAGGACTTTATTCCTTGGAGTGCAATAGGATGAAGGGTGAACTTATAGAGGTGTATAAGATCACCTCTCAAAGGGTGAGGGTAATAGATTGGGTAAGTGAACAGATACCCTTTAATAAAATCTGATAAATTACACTTTAACCACATGTGATTTTTTTCTATTATATATCTCAAATTGCGGAGTACAGAGGCAAATTAATAAACGATAAATATAAATAAAGTCCCAAACATTATGGAGGGCACTATACATGTCCTGATGTCTTTTACATTAACAAAAATGTGTATTTTTGAAGTAGCTTGAAATGACATGATGATTACCAGCCTACATCCAAAAACTTTTTTTTCTCCTCTAAGCTACTTTGAAATAATGTGTAGGAAAGAACTACAGATGTTGGTTTAAATCGAAGATAGACACAAAATGCTGGAGTAACTCAGCGGGACAGGCAGCATCTCTAGAGAGAAGGAATTGGTGACGTTTTGGGTTGAGTTTGGGGTCTGAAGAAGGGTCTTGACCCAAACATCACTCATTCCTTCTCTCCAAAGATGCTGTCTGTCTTGCTGAGTTAATCCATCTTTTTGTGCCTACTTTGAAATAATGATCTTTTAAGTTGCAGGAATTTTTTTTACACCAGTGCATGCCATATTGGGTGTGTACTATTCGGTGCCTGCTGCTGCACTGCTGTGAAGGTGAGAAAGTGAATGGGATAATTAAAAGAAAGTTGGTCTGTTTATAGAATTGTATAACAGTTTCTAGCTGAAATCTCGCAAAACTGATGTTTTTACTGATTAATTTATCAAAGTGTAGTATCACCATCTGTTAAAGTAGCTAATTGAAATGTAATTTTTCAATCTGTTTGAGAAGCACAATATTGACTAATACAGAAAGTACCCTTTCATAAAATCTTGGTGTAAACATGTAAGAAGGAAATCAAGAGAGGACAGCAAATGATAAATTAACCGTATGGAGCAGCAGCCAAAAAAGGCATATTTAATAAAGAAATTCAATTGAAAATGAATTAAATTATCTGAATGGCAATGATTAGTATCAGCAATAAAATAAGGGAGATGGAGAAAATGTATGATGAACATACAGTTGGACAATGTGACAGTAGTAAAAAAAGAGATGGCCATAAGGAAATCAAAATAGAATCCACTTGGAGAGAAAATTAAACAAAGATTTGATTCTACAGGTAGTGGAAGAGATGTGGAGGAAGACATTTGGACAGATTATTAAAAAAAATAGAAGGTTAATAATTTCAACTCGCCCAACATTGATTAGACTGAAGAAATAGTTATTGGGAGTAAGGGAATGAAGATCTCACATTATATAAAGAACTCTTTATATAACACTCAAGAGTGTTTAATTGTCATATCACTGGGAATGGAACAATGAAATTCTTGCAACTATCTTCGGGAAATAGACACAGAAGCCTGAGAGTTTTTACCTTTAGGTTCAAGATTAGCTTCTTCCCATCAACCATCAAGTTATTGAACCATGCCGTACAATCCTAACCATAACACCACCACAGCATTGAACTACGAAGGGCTTTTAAGGGTTGAACAACTAAATTTGGCCTGCAATATTGTGGTCCTGTGACCCAATATAACTGATAATTTATTATATTATTATTCATTACATATTTTTACCTAGTTGTGTTAATATGACTTTGCATTTTGTTTTCTAAATAGAGCTGTGGAATTTTTCCAGGTCCTTGTTTTCAACTGAGCTATTTATAATGTCCAATTTGAAATGTTTGCTTTGAGCTCTTTTGATGCAATTGTAATTTGATAACATTGTGGGAAGCAGTGATATGGATAAAGGAATAGATCATTATTGTTTTGGTAATTATTTACATAATGATTGATAAAAATATCACATAAAATGTGGCTTAATGTTACCACTTTGTGATCAGTTTAGAGCTTTAAAATATGTTAATGTGTTCACGTTATTTTGTGTTTTCCAACTTGCATGCTTTGGATCAGTGGTTTTTAAGAAAACGTTTTTTATTTTGGATTAAGTCACTGTAAACATTTTCTGTCTCTTAATTTTTTTTGGTTTCTGTTAACATTTTTTGTCTTTGTTAACATTTTCCAACTGTTGACATTTTTTGGCCCTGTTAACATTCTCATGGTCTGTTAACACTCTTGCGCTCAGTTTGGCATAAGTCAAATGTGGTGACAAATTCATCTTGAATCACACTGTGAGTATATATGACACCTAACTAATTTTCTGCACCAGAGAGTCAACTTCCTTTTACCAGAAATACTACTTTGGTGATCTATTCATTCCAGATTGTTAAAATTTCAGTAAATTTGTTATGTTGTACTATGGAATCTTGATTTTGAGAATTATATTTAAATTGGCCAAATTCACGGAAGATGTTTAAGTGAGAGATCTTTTAAAATCTGAAAGGAAAGATCTCAACCTTGTATGGCAACTGCTCTGCTTTTGACCAACACAACCAACAGAGATTGAAGAGCAGAGCCCAGTCCATCACAGGCTCAGCATTTCATTTCTTCCAGACTATCTTTACATTGCATTGGACCAGAAAGATGGAAGTCAAGGATGCCTATTACCTTGGCTTATTTAGTTTTCTCTTTTCTACTTCTGGTAGAAGATACAAAAGTTTGAAAGCTTGGACAAACAGACCTAAGAACAGCTTCTCCCAAACACGGTCGGTCTATTGAACCAACCTCTTCTATTATACCTACGTCATAGAGGTGTTGCAATGTAATTCTAACTCATTTAGTTATTCTGTCATTGCGACAGCAAGTTGTTGAATTGTAGAGAATTGTAGCTCATGAAATGCATCTGCACCGTAATGAGAAAATTACCATATTTGTAAGTAAATTGCATTACAGCACCTCAAAATGCCTCAATTTAGTGTGGCTATAGGTAGGCAGTTTGCTTTGTAAAATCATCAATGTTGAGTACTTTTTAAATATATTTTCCCTTTGGGTTATGAATACTGTCAGAATAGTCTTGCGCAATAAACTTATTTTTGCATGAATCAAATTCTTGAAAAGAATTAAAACGGCAATTCATAATGGTCTCATCATCTTTCCCTAGATTCGTAACAATTTTATGCTGCGTATTTTGCGGTGATCGATTTGTTCTCTTTGAATAACTTCGACCTGAATATCCTTTAATGGCTGCTATGTAATTTCTTTGAGAAATGTGGATTGATGGGTGTCGGGGACAAGTGCCTCCACTAATCATATGCTTTGGCTTTGGCTTTGTATGTTTGTTTCTGTGGCAACTGTGTGTGTTGTGCAGAAACTTAGTCATTTGGAACAAAGTTATGGCCAGTATATTCCATTGGGCAATACAATGATCCAGTCTGTCCAATATTAGATTTTTATATACTAGAACATACACTGTAAATATTTGGCTTATTAAATATAAAGCATACACAAACTGAAGCTACAAAGAACATTTGTATGGACTCAGGAAAATTTATTTCTCACTGTGATTTACATTATTCTGCTTGGTAAAAATGTATTTAAACTATTACATTTTGTCATATTTGATTAATATAACAATGTACCAAGCAAAATTAAACATTATTGTCCTGCGTCTCCCTGTTCTAACACCCCTCACAGCCATCACCTTGTAGCTTCCCACCTATTGCAAACATTCCCCTTTGTATTTGTCTTGTGTTCCTGCCTTTCTCATGAAATGATAACAAAAAATCCTCCATTTCCAATTGGAGGTCATTGATCTGAAGTATCAAGGCAGAGTTCTCTCACCCTGATCTGCTGTCTTATTATATTTCAAGCTCTATTTGTTTTAATTTTAAATATCATGGGGCTGAATAACTGTGGACTTAATTACCTTGTTTCAATTCTCCATTTCTATACGGATGCAATGCTGGTGCCTTATCTCATTTATTCACTAATTTCATCTTTAAAAAAAGCACAATCAAATAAAATATCTAACATATATAATGGTTGATAAAATTGAAAAGATGATTCAGTGATGTCAAAATGACTTTTTTGTTTGCAAGTCATTTTAATTGTTGGAAAATATTAATATTTACCAGATTCAACTCATTTAAAATCTGACATTAAATCATGTCTTGTTCCATTTGGTTTTTGACTGCTAATGAGATGGGTAAAAATCTAAGGCTGGTGACAGATAATCACTCATCAAGGATTTGTCCAGAGAGCTTATTTTTATTGTTCGACATATTAAGCTTATTGACCAAAATCATCAGTTAATTGTACTTTACAGTAATGTTATTGCAGCACCTGCTAATGCTTTAAATAACAGTCAATGCACAGGGAGAAAACAAAATTTACGTTCAAAATCCTTCACAATTTTGGTTAGTGAAGATACAATTGAACTATAAGATAATAATTTCAGCTCATGATTGCTGGTAAGATTGGATAGATAGGCTCCTTGTTAAGATTCTGGGCAAAGAAATGCAAATCGGCTAAGATTTCTGGGTGTTGCAGCTGGTTTGGTGAATACTGAGTGAAGCTGTTTTGTAAAAATTAAGTGTTGACAATATATTTCATTATAATGGCCTTTGGACAATTAAATATCTTGAGGTTCACAATTGTCAACTTGGGCCTAGTCGAGTTTATTGTCATGCACAAACAAGTATGATGAGAGATAATAAAAAATCTTGCAGCATTACAGGCATGTAGACTCAGACAAACACACCAAAACAAATTATACATAAATGATACATTACGCATACAATTTCTAAAAAATAAAGAAGACTATGCAAATAAAAAATAAGACATCAATGCAAAACTGTAATTAGAAAAAAATGTCAGCAGTAGTCAAGAGGTGGATCACAGTGCTTGATTGTAGAGATAGGATTAGGTCTGTGCAGATTGGTTAAGAACCTGATAGTTGTAGAAAGATAGCTGCTTTTGAACCATGGTGGTGTCCTTCCTGCCCGGTGATAACAGTGAGTATAAGGTTTGATCTGAACGGTGAGCTCAATGCTGCGCCTTCACCGCTTCATCGTGCCACCGGAAGTCCGTAAACTTGCACTTGCGTAAACAATTCTCAACCAATGGTTCAGTTTCCTGAATGACCAGAGTTATCGCAACGGGAGGATTGTGAGGGCTTCCCGCAATCTTCAAAGATATAAATGAATCCCTCTGACTTGCTGCTCTTCCAGTTCCGGCCTCTGCCAGTGCCACACAGGGACGCGGAACTAGAACGAGGGCCGTTTTCCCGGCAGAGTCACCGATATTTTCCACAAGGTGCATCCGCAAGCCTTTTTTCACCAGTTGCCACACCATCCAGTTGACATAGCTGTTGTTGTGGCTCACATTGTGACCCCTGGTTACCACAGTCCTCAATGCCCCGCTTGAAATAATAATATGGAAGAAATCTATCTTACCAGTTAACCATAAATTGTGAAATGATTTTGTGTAATACATTGTACAAAAAGATCTACTGGGGTACCTGAATTACCTTTGAATCGAGGGTAAGGAGATTCACACTGTCAATGTTTGTACTGCTAATTCTCATCCAGTTATCTCACCCGGAAGAAAATAATGACCTTGGCTTTCCATAAGTACTCTGTTGTGTCTGCATTTAGTAAATGAAGTTCTTAGTACACTGCAATTAGATTTCAAGCTGGGACATGGAGATGGAGCAATTGCTGGTGTTCCTGTATTTACTTGTAGATGACAGCAAATTGATCTCACAACAACATATGGAAATTTGCCCTGCCAGTTTGGGCAATGCAGAATTCAAAAGCACAATGTCACTGGAAATTTACTTCCTTGAGACACATTTATGAAGCACAATGCAAGTATACAAAGTCACAACAAACAAAGCGCAGCTTACATTGATACAGTATCCTTACTGTGCATAGAAAACTACAGTAATCTATGACGTTTTAAAAACAGCACTTGGATGTCTTGTTAACAAATAAAATGTTGTTATTTTATGGGTACGAAGTGTAAGCATTACATAGATAACAAAGCACCAACAATAGATATTAAAATGATCAATAATTTTATTTCGTATTTGTTGGAAAAATATGGAGCAGAACAATGGAGTAATACATTGTTGTTCATGCAATGCTCTGGGATGTTTCCTCTAGATCGCATGGAATTAGGGATAACTTAATTCCATTCTGGCATTGAGAGTTCTGAGGTACGAATGAGACCAATGTAGGAATTGTTGACTCTTCTAAAGATTGGGCAAAAGATGGCTGACAGGACAGGCAAGTGCCTGGGTCTGTAAGATGATGTGCAGTCTCTACGATATGCATAGGACTTCTGTATGTTCCTGATGCATGCTCTTGAGATTCTATAAACCATCTCGAGTGTCCCTTTTCCATTTTAAGCAGTCATGATTCAGAAGTTTCCAGGAACCAATGGAGATGTTGCATGCCTTCAAAGAATACTTGATAACTCTCTTAAATCTTTTTCTCTATCCACCCAGTAATTTGCTCAGGATAGAGCTATCTGTTTCAAAAGTCTGGTGTGTAGTATGCAAATTACATGGCCATCTCAACCTTGCCGACTGAAAGAAACAAGGGGCAAAATTATTAGAATGTTGGTTTGAAGGAGGACACCAAGGTTGATTTATTTGCCCTTCCAGCAAATTTGGAGGATTATGTGAAGATAACAATGGTGGTATTTGTTTAGTGCCTTCTGCATGTTGTTCTGGTCTCACCAGCAGATAAGAGAGCAGTGAATACAGTTGCCCCCTTGGCCACGAGTTTTATGCAAAGTCGGCGGTCTTGGTGATCAAATGCCCTTTTCCTCAATTGACGAGAGACTCTGCTGAATCATTGAATGCTCTGGTGAATTTCATCATTGATCTTTGGGTATAGTGTATACCTAAATGGCTCGAACAGATTGTGTTTTGCAAAAAGGCTGTATACTAGAATGTGTAAAAATGTTTTTTTTTACATGTTTGTATCTAAAGTAAGGATTTTTTTGAAGATGTTACAACCTCCATTCAGAAAAGAAGACAGAGAGGGGAAAAGTATTAATATAACCATAGATAAATGGGAGTGTGTGGGGAAAAAAACACATTTTCATATATGCTATCTCTCAGGACATTCTGTATGATGGATTATATGAAAGATAATTATTGTTTCAATGTAAATGACTGCGCAAAACGATCCTACAATTATCAGTTGATTGAGTAACGTATTTCTGATGATGTTTGTGAGGGAGAGATGTGGTTGAGATAGTAATCCCACGCAAGTTATCTATTACTGACTATGTCTGACTTTTTAAAAAGTCGTTCTTTCATCTTGAAGCAGACGTATGGCTTGGATGCTGCTATGACTCATTTGGAAACTGACAAAGCAGTTTCACTGTAAACGGGTGTATTTTGTGCATTATTAAGCTTGAATGTGTATGTTTGCAATAGCACCAAACCGAAATTGGTAGTATTCAAGTTTAAATCACAGTTTAAGATAGGGGGAAATCCTTTCAAAACCGAGATTACTAATCACACAGAGAGTGGTGATTTCATCTTAGCAGAGGGTTTGAGGGTGGCATATTTAGAGTTAGATGTGGCCCTTGTTTCACATCAGGGGGTATGGAGAGAAGCAGGTACATTTTAATCGATCCTTCATGGCGGACAACAGGGCCGAATGGCCTACTCCAGCAGAGCTACACTTTTTTTAAGTGGTACATTATGAGTGAAAGCATTAAATTTCTAATACAAAGGTGATTTCATCTTAGCATTTGGTGCATCCTTAAGAATTGTTTCACACGTATTAACATTTTAATCGACCTTCAGGCGACAACATGGAGGGAAAACAGCAGAGCTACACTTTGTTTAAGTGGTACATTATGAGTAAAGCATTGTTTACAAACTGCACTCTTTTTGGTACCGTGTCTGTATGTACCCACTGTTACTGTATTTGATGACTACATGTTCTACTGCAGAAGATACTGGTGGTTTGGGGGAAAAATACATACCACTTGGCCTACTGTACACTGGAGAGTACAATTTTTGACTTCATTAATTATTAATAATTTAAAACATTTTTTAGTGTGTAATTGCAGCATTCTATAGTTCATACTTCAGCAATTTGCTGCTCAGATATCAAAAAACGTTGGTTTGCTGCTGTGTGCAATTTCACTGCAACTGTGCAGGATATTGGATTTTAAAATAGTTAAGCTGGAGGAAAAAAGGGCGAAGAAATTGCATTTTCTTTTTATGTTTCCAGCTCTTGACTGACATTTTCAATGTTTTTTTGGGGTTTTTTTTTAGGCTGAGGAATAAGTAATTGTGTGACACGGAAACCACAACTATTAGAATTATTTAAATGATCACAGGCTTACACTGTTTCATATGAAACTGTGTAAGCCTGTGATCATTTAAATCGTTAAATATGCTGGCAGTCTAGTGATTCAAAGTGATTATGTTAATGAATCACAGAACTTTATGTTCATCTTCATTACAAAGAAAGTGCTATATCTGTTTTATAGAAAGTCAAAGTCAAAGCCAATTTTATTCGTCACATGCACCCGAAGGTGCAGTGAAATGAATTTGCCAGCAGTGATACACTTAAAAAGTACACACAATACACAATAGAATTGAACCCAAACATTCTTCACTGTGGTGGAAGGCAAGAAAGTTCAGTCAGTCCTCCTCCTTTGTTCATCCGTGGTCGGGGCCATGAACCATCCGTAGTCGCCGCACACTTGGAGTGCCCGAATCGGCACTCCGCAGACCACAACCCCATGATGTCAAAGTCACCAGGCCAGCGATCGGAGCACTTGTTTCGGGCGATCCCGGCCAGGGTTCGCCCGCTCCACGATGGAAAAGTCCACGCTGTGCTCACTGCTGAGCTCCAGGCACGTCTCCGGGAAAGGCCGCTCTATTCCAATATGTTAGGCTGCGAGGGAGGCGACATGGAAAAAGTTGCCTCTCCGTTGAGGAGGCGACCAAAAGCAGCCCCCCCCCCCCCCCCCCCCCCTCCCCCCACTACTCCCCACACAAGACGCACCAAGAGACACCAAAACTAACATTTAGATGCACCAAAAAAAAAGTTGAAATAACGAACACACTGCCGGCAGGGAAGCCGACACGCAGTACCCCCACCAACCTAACAATGTTAGATTCGAAGAGCAATACTGCTTTGGACATAACAGTATGTGTTGGCCTTGGAGGTCATACAGCACCGATTTATGAGAATAATCCTGGGCCTTAACGGTTCACTTGTGAATGAAGGTGACTAATACGGCTTGTATTCTCATGAATTTAGAATGTTGGGAGGTGATCTAATACAGCTTTTTCAAATAATGAAATGATTTATTAGAATGGACATTGGTAAGTGTTTCCTCTTGTGGGGAGAAACCAGAACAAGGAAACAAAGCCTTAACATTGGATCTATTATTCTGAGGATGAGATTAGGAAGTTTGATTTCAGCAAGAGGTAGTACAAATTTGGAAATTCCCCACCTCCCCCTTGTATTAATTGGAACTTTCAAGACTGAAACTGCAAACTTTGTTAGGCAACTTCATCTTACAATTTGGAGTCAAGCCAGGTAAATGAAGATAGCTAGGAGGGAAAGAACAGAAAGTGTTGGAGTAACTCAGCGGGTCAATCAGCGTCTCTGGAGAATATGGATAGGTGAATAGATGATGCTTCGGGTCAGGAAGCTTCTTCAGACTGGGAGGGAAATTTGGAAATGATAAAACTCAATTTGTTCAATTTATTTAGATGTACCATACTTCTTGAGGCTGGAGCTAGAGGTTCATAGAGCGGGGGAATTGTTCCCTTATTTTATTCCTGGTAATTGCTTTCAATTCTGTGCAGAATAATTTCAGAGCAAGAGTTAGGTTGACAAGTCAGTTGTGAGAAACTGGAGTGAAGAGAACAAACAATGTGATGTTGTCTATGGATTGCATATGTAACTCAAGCATATCTATCCTTGATCTGGAAAACAAAGGGCTACACTTTTTTAGTATAGCTGCAAAGATGGATAAAACATAAACAAATGGATTGTGTTCGAATCATTGAAATATAGGGAGCAGATCAAGTGATCTTGTAACTCAATAAGACGGAATAAAGTGTTGTGTTTAGTTTAGAGGTACAATGTGGAAGCAGGCCCTTCAGCCCATTGAGTCCGTTCTACAAGCGACTACCCCATACACAAACACGATCCTACACACTAAGGACAATTTACAATTTTTACTGAAGCCAATTAACTAACAAACCTGTATGTCTGGAATGTGGGAGGAAACTGGAGCAATCGGAGAAAACCTATGCGGTCTGGGGAGAACGTACAACAGCACACATAGTTAGGATCGAACCCGGGTCTCTGATGCTGTAAGAGTGTACTCTACTGCTGCACTGCCGTGCTGCTGTTCTAATCTGATTTGTGATAATCCAAAAAAAAAAGAATCCTGTTTCATTAGTTTTAACTCTGCTTTAGTTACTGTGTCCCGAGTGAAATATTGTGTGTTTATCTAACTTGAAAGGGGTAATTAAGATTTGTATTATCAGCCTAACTTTGTAATGGTAAGATGGTTCCTGATTTTCAAATATGGTAGTTACAATATTACTTCAATTCATTCAAATCATTAGATAACATCCATACGATAATGATTGATTGCATCAAAAGCAGCTTTGATAGCGTTAGCTGTCAAATAGTTTGTTGTCGATTGGGAAATGTATGTGGGAGAAGTCATTGAGCGAACAATAGAAGGAAACTGAACAGTCGTTACAATGATGCAGTTGGTCTTTTCGTGTCCATCTTGTTGCAAATGTTGGCCTCACTGTCATCGTCCGTCCTGAAAAGGACATAAGCTTCCGGCGACAATCAGTGGAAGCCATCACGTCGCAATAGATGGTGGTAGCAGAATTAGCTCAGGATACTTGCAGTTTCCAGCCCCGCGACGTGGACGTTTCTGCTATGGGGCGATGCAGTTGGTGCATTATGGACATTAATGACTATTGAGTTTTCTTGATCTGTCAAGTTCTGATTTCTATTGTCAATTTACAGGGTCATTATTGATCACAAAAACGTTTGCACTGTCATTTTTTTTGTATTTATGCTGCCTTGCTGTTTAAGTGTACCTTTTTTCTGCAATATTCATTTGGTGCTGCAAAGGTATCTAGCATTGCTATTATGGAATGGAATTCTTTATTGTCACATGTGAGCAAGGCACAGTGAAATTCTTTGCTTGCATACCCAATATATACAAATAGCGGCCACCTACGGCACTGACAAAGTTACAAAGCACGCTGGCTCCTCCTTTTGTTCTCAACTAGCAAGCACTCATAGGTTTATTATTCATAGTGTAACTGGTATGGTTAAATATTAAGTGATGACCTCATCATGGTGTGATTTGCTATCTGTTGTCTGGTGTATGAGTCATTCGTTTTTAAAGGTTCAATTGTTTATCGTGGAGGCTGACGTCCTTGAAGGAAGTGCGACCAATACATTGTTTTTCATTTCATTGGATAAATGAAGTGCTATTGTTCCTGTAAAAAAAATTCAGTGGTTTCTCGGTTTTCCTTGTATTTTGAATTGACGTGGCATGCTTCACCATTGGGGAATGTATAAGGTATGACAAACCAGTTGTCTCATATTTGTGCAATCTGCTGAAGTTAAAGCAAATCTCATTTAACCAGTAAGCTCTGGAACAATCTAATTGTTTTTTTTCTCCTTTGTTTTCAGATTTTTGTCCTATAAACTGTAGCTGATCTGAACAATTTAGCAGAAGAACAGACCACTGGGTAAGAGAGAGACTGGTCAGAGTGTACAGACATAGCCCACGTAAGCTTCAAATACTCGATTAATGATCCAGAAAAGGATTAAGTAACATTTTGGAGCTTCTGGCTGCTGCTTTAAAGCAGTGAATTCATAGCCATCGTATCAAGGAAGCTTAATCAAAGGCAGAACGCTGAACAAATAAGGAATACATGATGCAACAGTTAATGAAGTGTTCTGGCTGAACCTGACGTGTTTGCATCTTTCAGAGATCGCCGTGCTGTTTAACAATATTTGAATAACTCTGTGCTGAACTCGGAAGTTCGGTATACTTCTATTGGGGCTTCAGTTATTGCTAAGTGATGGGAATCTTCATTTCCAGATTGTGAGTTAAAAATTACAGCTTGTGGTACTGTGAAAGCTGGGTCACTTTTCTGTGAGTAAAACACTGGAGCTGGATTAATGACTCAAATTAATTGCTGGTGGAATTATACAAACAATTTGGACAGCCTCAATGTGGGAGTAATTTATCGTGAGGTGCTGTTTTAAAACTTATGTTGGAGCAAAAGGAAGAAATGTTTGATATTGGTTTTTGTCTACAGTACTGTAATGGAATTTCGAGGAATGGGTGCTGAAGGTCTACCCCCTACTATGATGTTTAATGCACATTCGTGGGACAACTTGAGTGACGTTAAATTTATACTTTGTAATCTGATGTGAGATGATCTGCCCCTTCGGTTAACAAAAACAGCAATTTTGCTGTAAAACACTAAGTATTAAAGTGTGAAAGTATTCAGCTAAGATGTCCTGGAGGAAGAATTATTTCACACCGAACAATAATCTGCAGGGGATGTTTATGCCCCGGAGCACAACGTCTATCGCGGCAAGTAAGGGACTAATGAATGAACCTGGGCAGAACAGCTGCTTTCTCAACAGTGCGTTACAAGTAAGTAGCTCTTCATGTCAATATCTGATATTGCTCGATAGATACAATTTGAGAATTAGCTTTTTGGTTTAAATCTTAACAAATTGATGTGCCAACAATTTTTTTATTATCACCTTTGTAACTTTAGAAGCTAAAGGAGAGCTCATCAAGCACATCACTATTTTGCCATTATTCTAATATATTATTTTACTTCATTAATTAGAATATTTGTTCAGAGGCTTTGAGAAAGTTCTAATAGGAAAAAATCCCAATTACTACTCAGACTTTACAATTCAAACTACAGTTGTAAACTGCAGTCTTTACCTGTTAAATATTCTGGTTTAAGTTTTTGATTTGGATCATACTTTTAATTGAAATAAGCTTATCTAATGTTTACAAATGATACAGTATCCCCAGTTGCCTCAGTTTTGTTAGACTGAATGAGGGCAATTATTACTATGTTGTGACGACTTTTGATTTTTATCTGATCTCTAAACTTTTTTTCTCATGGGGGTGTCATGAACATGTTACTTCCTCGCAATCTGATTGAAACGAGGAACGCTCCAATTACAGGTGTTCTGGAGAGTGTATGTGCATGGGTGATACACTTGGGCACATGTATTGCAAGTAGTGCACTCGTGTAACACCAGACTTGTGAATCTTTCATACTAATTTAATAAAATTGGTGATGGTCAGATTGTTATTCTTCAAGAGTACAGATCAGCTAATTTAACATGCAAGATGAAATAATTTGCATTTCACATGATGAGGTTCTAAATCTCCCAGGCCTACTTTCCATTTTAATGTTTCTGATTCAACTTTTCATTCACTGGAGTACACACAGTAGCATACTGGTCACATTTCAGGACTAGTAATCATAGGCATGAACCAGTCATTCAAAGGTCTGGAGTAACATGTCTTTCAAATCCCATCATGATTGCTGGGTGATTTTAACTCAAAAAAATGTTTTTGCGAAGAATGACTTTTGTTGATTGAAAACCCATCTAATTCACTAATTGACCAGGTTACTCTTACATCTTTCTTCTTTTACTCTCAAACCAATAACCTCTTGTTTTTGATTCCCCAACCATGGGACAAAAACTGTGTATTCACCCTATACACGTCCCTCTATACGAACGCCCCACAGTCTCCTACGCTCCAAGAAATAAAGGTCTAGCCTGCCCAACCTTTCCCTAAGATTCAGTCCCTCGGGTTCTGGCAAGATTCTCGTTTATCTTTTCTACACTCTGTTCATCTCAAAGGCATTTGTCCAATGCCAGGGTGACCAAAACTAAGCACAATTCTCCAAGTGCGGCCTTATCAAAATCTTGTACAACTATAGCATAATGTTCCAACTTCTATACTCAATGCTCTTACTAATGAAGACCAGTTGTCAAAAGCCTTCTTCACCGCTCTGTCGACCTGTGACACTACTAGCTGGAAACTATGCACGTGCTCCTCGGTCTCATCGTTCTACAATACTCCCCAAGGCCCTACTATTCACTGTGAAAGTTCTACCCTGGTTTGACTTACCATAATACAAACATGCAAACTTACTAATCATGTCTTGTACATTTTCATCAAAGTGGTTGATATGGGTGATAAACAACAATGAGCCCAGCACCGATCCTTGAGGCACATCACTAGTCACACTGCTCTCCTTCAAAAACAACCCTCCATCATCATTTCTGCTTCCTACCATTAAGCACAATTCTGTTTCCAATTAGGTTGCTCTCCCTGAATCAATTGATGTGAGCCGGTGCTGTTGCAAAGCAATCTGCTTTTAAACAAAAAAATGGGCTTGAATTAAATTTATTGCTGAGGTTATTACTTGAAATGTAGAAAAGAAGATATAAATTGTATTATTTTCCCCGTTCAAGGTGACAGTTGAAATTATAGAGAATTTGATACATTTATATGAATTGACAGGATTCCAGATGTAAACAGTGTTGTGGAGGAGGAGAGGGAATTTCATCTCTCAGAAATCAACAATGTTCAATTACAAATTTAGATTGAACGAGTGTAATGGGGGGGGGGGGGGGGGGGGGGGGGGGGGGGGGGGGGGGGTTGATCGATGTATTTTGTAAAAGAAGAAGTCCAGGCACCAGACAATGTGCTTCTGTGCTGTTTTTCTGAAATATCCAAGTATCCTCCCCTTTCTAAACTGGAATACTGTATAAGATCATTCATATTTACGAAGACCAGATGTAACCCTTGTGCAAATATTAGCATAGATTTAATTGGCCGTGCAAACAGTCATCTTATATTTTGGTAAATCAATTGAGAATTCAGAGACAGTAGTTCTGATGAAAGCAAGCAGTCACCTCAAGCTATGCATTTGTTTTTAATTGATACATGTTTTTGTTTTACAATATCTTACATTAATGAGAATAATATTTAAAATGTCATTGAATAACTTATTTCCATAAATCCTCCTTCATAGGTTCTTTGGCATCTTGATATATTTCGAAGGAGTTTCAGGCAGTTAACCACTCACAAATGTATGGGAGATTCCTGCATCTTCTGTGCTCTCAAGGTAGGAGCTTTGCACAGTGCTGATCTATTGTAATTGTTTTTTCAGTGGTCTCAGGTTGAGGTTTTTTATTGGTGTTTATTTTGTTTAGTAATTGTGATTTATTAAATTATGCTGTCTAGTTAGGAAACTCTTCCTTATCATCTCGACCTGGTCTTTGGAATAGTTAGTGAATATGGAACATTACCAGTTATCAAAACTGTCGCTTTGTCCTCTTTGGTCTAGATCGGTCTCCGCTAAGTGATTGAAAGTCAAGCAATATTTAGCCAGCCAATGGAAAAAGATTGGATATTACTGTGCATGGCTAATAGTTTTTCTTTCAAAAAATATTTTAGAATGATGCCTACCGATCTAACTTGTCCATGATTATAATTTGTAAGAAGAAACTGCAGATGCTGGTTTAAACCGAAGATAGACACAAAAAGCTGGAGTAACTCAATGGGAAAGGCAACATCTCTGGAGAGAAGGAATGGGTGGCGTTTCGGGTCGAGACACTTCTTCAGACTGGTTAGGGACCAGGGAAAGGAGAGATATCGATGGTGATGTGGATGAGAAGCTAGTGCGACTTAGGTGGGTGAGGGGGAGAGAGAGAGAGAGAGGGAATGCTGGTGCTATTTGGAGTGAGATAAATCAATATTCAAACCATTTGGCTGTAAGCAGCCAAAGCAAAATATGAGATGCTGTTCCTCCAATTTGCGTTTAGCCTCAGGTCGGTTCATGTGGGCTGAGCGAAGGTGTTCCGCGAAATGATCCCCCGGTCTGCGTTTGATCTCGCCGATGTATAAGAGTCCACATCTTGAACAAAGGATACAGTAGATGAGGTTGGAGGAGGTGCAAGTGAACCTCTGCCTAACCTGAAAGGACTGTTGGGGTCCCTGGACAGAGTCGAGGGAGGAGGTATAGCGACAGGTGTTATAATTTCATTGCTTACCTGATTATATTGATCGAGGTTGCTGTAAAAAAAGAAAGTCTGGCACCAGAGACCTGGGTTTGATCCTGACTTCGGGTGCTGTCTGTGTGGAGTTTGCATGTGGATTTCCTCCGTGTTTCAGTTTTCTTCCACATCCCAAAGATGTCTGGGTTTGTAGTTAATTGGCCCATGTAAATTGCCCTTAGTGTGTAGGGAGTGGGAAAGTTGCACATTATAACAGTACATGTGAACAGGTAATTGATGGTCAGCATGAACTTGATGGGCTGAAGATGCTTTTTCAATGCTGTATCTATAAACTCTAAACTAAACTAAATATGCTGTGGAGCTCTTGCCAAAACGAATTATGTCAAAATTTGTGTTAAAATGAAAGAAATACTGTAGTGCAGTGCATCACAATTGTATTCATTGGGCAGGTGACAACTTTTAAGATATGATTTGATTTGATGTGCAGTGATTTTGCTGTTTAACGATAAATGTTGGAAGCTACACATGCTTTGACTAGAAGCTGAATTAAAATAAGCTATTATAATAAGTTTGTTCTGGTTTGCCTACATTCTCGCTTGTTATGGAGCGTTAAAAATGTTGCTTTTTTGATCTATTTCTCTAGTGAAATGGTGCATTTATTATTTTCACATAGTTTTAGTACTTTTTGGGAGAAAAAAGCCTCTCTACTAATTAATCATATGGCTATAAAATGTGAATATTGTTTGAATTTTTCATGAAGATCTGAGTTTGATGCACAGACGTTTGTCCTCTTACCACATTGTATACCCTAGTTTTTCCACAAGCTGAAGGGCCTGTCCCACTTGGCGATTGTATCGGCAACTGCCGGCATCATTGACTGACATATCAGGTCACCGAAAAATTTGCGGCGTATCGGCGGCAGTAACGCAGCATGATGGTGTATTGACGTGCGGTGTTTTTCTAGTGTCGCAACTTTTTTTTGTCGCTGCTGGATTTTGAAATGTTCAAAATCTTTTGGCGACATTCATATGACGCCGGCAGTCGCCGAAAAAAATCGCCAAGTGGGACAGACCCTTGAGAAACCTCCAAATACTGGTGTACAACTGTGACCTGCTTACATTTTTTACCTACTTACATACTGAATGAATCCTCCCTTGGGGCCAGAGTTGGTGCCTTTATTGATTTGTATATATTTTAATAATTTTGTCATGGTCCACAGGGTAGCATTTCCAAATTTCCAGGTGGAAAATTGCTTGGAATTTTGAGGAAGAGAGTAATAGGTTGCTGTAGGATATTGAGAGATGTCAGAAATTTGATACAATGCAGTAAAGTGATGCTCTTCAGAGAATCAGTAAAGACACATTACAGATTGATTGTTACTGCCTCCCTGAATGAACAATTGGAAGATCTGAGTTTGATGCATAACGCACAAACATTTCTTGTCTTATTTCTTGCATATTGATGGTATCTACAAATCCTCAGATTGAACTCTGGTTGAATTGATTTGTAAATGTTTGAGGAAATTAGGGCAATTCTGATCTGGACAATCACTGAGCTTTTGATCTATGTTTGTGAAACTATATATTTAAATTCCTTGCAGTGAAAGCTATAATTTTCTAACCTTCAAAATATTTTGATATTAGTTTCCATGGCTCTGGATCAGGGAGGAGCGAATGCCATGGATCAACCACGGCTGGATCGCCTGGGTGTGGGTGTCTGATGTTGAAAGACTTGAAACACCCAATGACCCCAGGTTACATCACTGATGATGTGTGCAGGAGCATCAATAGATGTATTTTTATCAATCAAACTGAACGGCTAATTCACTGGATGCCTGACTTGCCATTGGCGAGTGGTGGCGCTTTTCACAACTTTTCGTCCTTTCATCCTTTAAAAAAATTTTAGTCTGTCAAAAGTTTTTTGTTTTGGAGGTCTTTTAGTCTTTTTATGTGGTGGGGGGGAGGGGAAAACTGTGTTTCTCAGTCAAAACCTGGTCAAGGATGCGTTTTTTCTCCGAGTCGCAACTTCGCCCCCCTCCTTGCGGCCTACCATCTGGCTTGGCGCGGTCTTTCCTGCCGCAAACCGGCCAGAGTTTCAGCTTCAGCAGAGGAGCAGCAACGAAGTACCATCGTGGAACAGGCGATGCCTTACTAGAGTCGCCGTGTTGGAAGCTCCGGAGAGCTGGCACTGCCGACACTAACACCGTGGAGCTGTGGGTTGTGGAGCTCCCAGCCATGGGCGATGCTGACTTTAAACACCGCGAAGGCCTGGGATCTTTCGCTGAGGTCGCCAGTGTTTGAGCTCCGCCCAGCTCAGCCTGTGGACTTCGGGAGCCACGGTCTCTAGTAGGAAGCGGCCGATTTGGAACTCCAAGCCGCTGAGAATGTTCTTCCGACGCCGGAGCTCCATCATTCCGGCGAGAGGGCCTGAAACATCGGGCCGTCATTTGCGGCGACTGTGGAGGCCTCAATAAGCCCCGACCACGGGTGAACATAGAGGAAGTGGACTGAACTTTGCTGCCTTCCTTCACAGTGGGAAACGTTGATTCCGCTGTGGGGGGATATTAATGTTAAATTCTATAGTGTTGTGTTTATCTTATTTGTGTGCTGCATGGTAACTCAAATTTCACTGCACCAATTGGTGTATGTGACAATAAATGTCCTTTGTCCATTCATATTCAACACGAAAGTAATGGGTGCAAACATGCAATGATCAACTGTTAATTGGGTTTGTTGGCCCCACAAGATGTTTGTTTCATTCATATGGATGGAAGGTCACGTGACAGGTCCTCGCGTGCACTAATGATGTTTTCATTATAGGTGTGGCTCCCTAAAACTATTTTTTTAAAGCCTCATAGGCAAGGCCTAACTTCGCAATTCCCTTTAATTACTGTGGAATGTATGAAATACAAACAAATAAGCAAAACAAGAATTGATTTTTATGTATTTGGAAGTTGGAAGCTGATCTTCAAAAAATAGATTTGGGGATTTGAACATTTGTCCAATAATCAAAAGGTAGTCTCTTTCAATATATCAGTGTATGTTGGTCATATATTACTTCAGGCAATGCAACTTGATCTTTGCAGTTAAAATCAGACAGGGAACGGTGGCAAAACGATTCCTACAAACAAGCAAAACCAGTGGCAATGCTGGACAGAGAGTAAACATCTTTTTGGTTAGTAAACATAGGTTTTTATATTTTCAGCATCAGGAATTGAGGCAGACTTCAGTATACCATGTCTGTATAGTTTATGGGAGTTTCTGTCTAATGCTTGATATCATTTCCTGGATTGAGATTGTTCTTTACAGAATGTACAAACCAGTTGAACATCTACCTTATCATAAAGTCCAAATTGAATGTTTTTTTTGAGCAACAGGTCAATGGAATTGCAAAAGCATCACTCGACTTATTGAATAGGCTGCCTTTCTTTCAGATTTGTGTGGACAAAAGTGATTCTTACCACACATTACATTGGCATTGGCAATCACAATTCTAACAAGATTCACAGTGCTGAAACCATTCAATAACTTCTAAGAAATCCATAATAACTAATGTTATTATATTAGCAGCAGTTGCCTTTACTAATTTTCTCATTCCAGAATACATAAATAAATTTATGGTTGACATGCTGCCACTTATACACTAAATAAAATTCATTAAAATGTCTGTTGATTCATTAAAAAGTTATGAGAATGGCAATGTGCTGGTGTCATCAACTCACTCACCTTTGAAATGTGAGTCTAAAATTGATTTAACAATTTCTGTGAACACATTTTATAGCCTCTAAAATTACCCTTCAACATTTCGGCTTGCATATTATATTAAGTTTGTTGTAAGCAATATAAATTGCAATCTGTAATGCATGACATTTTCAGTCAATTGATATTGTACCTGATCGACCAACCATAACATCAAAGGATATTATTAGGAAGCAGAATGCAGACAATGTGCACAATGTTTTGATGTCCCTGCATGTGCTTTTAAGCTACAATAATAGACAATATGTGCAGGAGTAGGCCATTCGGCCCTTCAAACCAGCACCACCATTCAATGTGATCATGGCTGATCATCCACAATTAGTACCCCGTTCCTGCCTTCTCCGATATCCCCTGACTCCGCTATCTTTATTGTACAATAATGTGTACAAGTTCCCTTAAAAGGGCACAAAGTCAGTGGGTCAGGGAGCATCTCTGAAGAACATGGATAAGTGATGTTTTGGGCCGAGATCCTTCTTCAGTTTTTGATTGTAGGGGGGGAGAAGAAAGCTGGAAAAGAGGAGAGGCAGGACAAAGCATTACAGTTAATAGGTTGCAACAGGCGATGGGGCAGATGGTTGGAAAAAAAGTTCAGAGATAAGAACAATAGGTGTGAAACAGGTTTGAAGTGTGGCGGACTTAAGCCTGGGGAAGGAAAGTAGTAAGCATGGTTGGGGATATGGAGAGGAGAAATAGATGGGCGTACAGGAGGGGCCTAGGGGAGGGAATGGGGAAAGAAGAAGAGGGGAGATGGGGAAGAACACAGGGGGAGGAGTTCGTTAGAGGTGACCTAAAACTGTAGAATTTAACGTTCATACCGTTTGGTTGTAATAAGAGGAAGCGGAATATCCAAGCAGAATATGAGGTGCTGTTCCTCCAGTTTGTGTGCGGCCTCACTCTGGCAAATAGAGGAGGCCCAGGACAGAAGGTCAGTGCGGGAATGGGAAGGAGAATTAAAATGGTTAACGACCAGGAGATCCAGTAGGCCTTGCTGGACTGAGTGCAAGTGTTCCGCAAAATGGTCGCCAATGTACAGGAGGCCACATCGGGAACACTGGATGCAGTAGATGAGGTTAGAGGAGGTGCACATGTACCTCTATCTCATCTGGAAGAACTGCTGGGGTCCCTGGATGGAGGTGAAAGAGGAGATATGGGGACAGGTGTTACATCTCCTGTGGTTGCAGGGGAAAGTACCTGTGCAGGGGATGTTTTGGGTGGGAAGGGATGAGCGAACCAAGGTGTTGACGAGAGAGCAGTCTCTGCGAAAGGCAGAGAGAGGTGGAGATGGGAAGATGTGACGCAAGTGTCGGTATATGATGTGTTGGATGCAGAGGCTGGTGGGGTAAAAGGTAAAGACACTCTATTCTTGTTCCGTCTGGGGGAAGGCAGAGCAAGAGCAGACCTACTGGACACAGGAGATGCGGGCGAGGGATCTATCTATGACAGAAGGGGGAATGCCACGTTTATTAGAGAATGGGAACATCTTGGATTTCTGAGAACAGAAAGTCTCATCGTGGAGCAGATGTGGTGGAGATGTAGGAATTAAGAGGCGGGAATAGTGTCTTTGCAAGTGACAGGTTGGGAGGAAGTGTATACCAGATAACTGGGAGTCGACAAGTTTATAGTAGACGTCAGAATGTCTACATAGATTTCCCTTAACTTTTATTGCAATGCCCCATCGTTTCATCTGTTGTGGTAGGCTCAATCCATTTATTTGAATCAATACCTATCTGTTCCTTTCTATATTCTGTATAGAGACTATCAGCTCTTTGTGGGTGATTTTCCTTCTAACTCGGTTCCTTGGCTGATCCCCGTAGATTTGGCATGAGATTGAAAACACTTGCATAAACTATTTTCCTGTTACCTTGCACGTTTGTTACCTTAAATGATTATGAAGCTACAATCAGACATGAGTGGTGTCATGGGTATGGTGTCCATGATTGAAACAAAGGACGATTGCTGTAAGCTTGCTAGCCCACACGTGGTTTTAGTAAACTTAGAACATGTCATGTTCAGCCAGAAGCCTCCCATCACTCAAGCACGTAAGGCTTTACATTCTTTATAATTGATGAGAAAAAAACTTATAGCAAAATTAACAATGCCACTTTAAATATTACCACTTGTTTTGTCAACTACTAAATTATTCAATCAGACACACGCAACAACTAATATTCAACTAAGAACTGTCTGAAGAAGGGTCCCAACCCAAAACATCACCATTCTGTATTCTCCAGAGATGGTACCTGACCCGCTGAGTTGGTCCAGTGCTTTGAGTCTTTTTCACTAATAACATTAATCCTGATTCTCATTTCCATAATGCTGTTTGAATTCCTGATTTTCTCACCAGCATTATATTTTGTTTTTATTTTTGTAAATATACATTCTGGTTTCTTGCATATCGACTGGTTTGTGTACGACAAGAACATCCTGGATTTTTTCATCAACAGTTACTGATAATTCTACATTTAAATTTGAGTTTGAAAACGTATTAAGAATAATACTTTTACAGTAGTAAATAGCCCAAGATTGTGGTACCTTAACTAAAACTGCATTGGAGATGAGACAAATAAAGCCATCATTTTGGTTGCTTAGCACATTGCTATAATTGAGCTACGAGCCAGTTACCCAGATATAGAGTGACTCAGATCTGCACCATTAAATTGAAAGTAATTAAATAATCTCGAAACTTGGAAAGACTTGAAATAAGCACCCCAAGAGGCCAGTCAAGCCTCACTGCCCATCGGGATTAATCCTTGAAATTCAAGAAAGTAATTAAGTAGAATTAGCGATTGGTATGAATTTGCTGATTGAATTTTGTAGCAGCTGATCAGACCACAAGATCTTAATGTTCTGAAGTAATTGCACTTCAGTAATGCAATGAAGGCTAAAGAAGTCAATGGAGCACTGTGTAATTACATTTCAACACTGCATGTTTTATAAAGGTTATTGCAGAGAGCTTGACTTGTTGCTGAAAGTAGTAAAAAGGAAAGATGGAAAGTACAAAACAGGCATTACTGACTTATGGTCCTGAGTATTACTGAAACATTTAAAAATCTTTCTGATGGCTTTATTTATCTATCTCGCTCTCATTTTAAATAAATCTCAATTTGCATTTCTTTGTATTGAAACCAAGCTTTCAGGTCACTGTTTAAAAGTCAGCATCAGTGGCTCAAACTCCCTGTGATATCTTGAAAATGTTTTTTTGACTCAGCAATTGTCCAAAACTATATTTAACTTTTTTCTTGTTTGCAGTTTGTGTTTATAATTCTTTGTTATTCCCACTGATCATCACCATTTTTATCCAACTAAGGCAAATTTACATATTTTCGTTCTTAGAAGGAACCGATAAAATAAAAGGATTTGTGTGCGTAACTAAATATTAGTAGGTAAGAACAAAATGACTAACTCATATGTTAAGTTCACACTAGGAATTCAATTGGCCAGACATTTTGAGTAATTGATTAGGAACCTCCGTTGCCCCAGAGTATTCAAGGCACCATAACTGAGGAAGAAAATACCAGTCTTGGAGGCTGTACAATTTTATTAGGATTTACTTTTAAAGGGTTAAATTATGAGGTAAAATAGAATAACTATGCATATTCCTTGAATTTAAAGAATTTCGCTAAGGATTTTAAATTTATTAAATGATTTGGTAGAAGAAAATTAGGGACAAAATCTTAGCTTGAGCTAGGTTATTCAAGAGTGAAGTCAAGAACTAATTTCTCTATAAAGGTGGAGCAAAAGTGGAATTAAAGTCCACACATAACTCCATCAGCCTTACCAAATAAAAGTCTAATATGTTGATAAATGTTGACTTTGAGTACTTTTATAGGGTCATACAGCATGGAAATTGGCTTTTGGCCCAACTTTCCTCTGTCTACTCAAGCCCTACCTGCTCATATTTGGCCCATATACCTCTAAAACTTAATAATAAAATGTTTAAAAGTAATCTGTTAATTTCCATTCAATAATCTATATACAAATTGTATCATCACTAACCATTCCAATGAAATAAAGAAAAAAATATTTTTACTGTCTTATTATTTTTCCACCTGTAGCTGTATACTGTTTTACAATTTTGAATAGGAATTTGAGGGGGTAAAGCAAGTTCACTTCATTTATTCAATATCAGTTTTCTGCCAAACTAGTCTCTGGAATGTCCTTGACTGTATCTGGAAGCACAGTACTTTGTGTTCTTAATTTTGATGCTATGATAATAATTGTTACTTAGCTTTATACAGTTTATAGAACTATGCCAACAAAATCTTAACACCAGTTAGTGAGGTAAAATTCTCCTCGTTCAAGAAGGCGTTTCATTTATATTTTGAAGTTCTGACTTATTTGAGTCAGGAACTTGACAATGTTTCAGAAATAGCTTGTGTTCATTTGCTACTGAACATTTTGTTTAAATTCTCGAATTCAGGAAAACGTTCTGTAGTCTTGTGCTATTTGTATTAAACTGATGTGTTTCTAGTGCAAGATATTTGATGTATACCTGAATGTTTGTTGGTAGAAGGGGCAAAATGGGGCAGACAGATATTGGCCTTCCCACCAGTGCCATTTCTCCACCTATTTCCCAGCAATTTATACTGCCCATCAACGTGATATCAATTCTTCTATCACCCACTGACACAGGGATAAATTTACAGAAGCCAATCAATCTATCAGCATATCTTTTGGATGTGGGAAGATGTTGAAGTTTTGGGGGGAAACCCATTCAGTGATATGTGCAACCTTCACAAATAACATTGTTGATATTATAAAACAATTACCGTACAGCAGGTGACAAGCTTTAGCAGGTAGCCTACCAGTCAGTGGTATTTTCATAATGAGTGCTTAATGCATTTTTTATGCGGCTATGATAAATATATATGTTTTTGAATAACCAATACAGTAGGTATTAATTCAATTAATCATAATTATTTGATTTTTAATTTTAGGCCCCTCATTGGTGGTAGTTGTTCAAAAGTGTCATGATTTCTTTGAGCTGCAAATGTGAAGTGCAGCTTAAATCTAATTTCTGTAAGCATTTGCTGTGAAAATATATTTTTGTGCTACAATATCTTCTTCTGAAACTCTCGGCTTTACGATGTTCTCCTATCCTTTTTCTTTATTTTCTGTTGAGAAATACTACCAGGCAAATTAAGTGTATTTTACATGATGTGAGTGAATGTTAATGGTTGGATTCAAAGCTGTTCTCTAGTCAGTACTTGAATCTCAATTGTTTTGAAATGCAATCTGATAAAACCGGAAGGACACAAAGTGCTGGAGTAACTGAGCAGGTCAGGCAGCATCTCTGGAGAACATGGGGAGACACATTTTCAGGTGGTGATGTGCCTGACCCACTAAGTTAATCCAGCACTTTGTATCTTTCTTCCAGCATCTGGAGTTTCTTGTCTCTACATATTCAGCTTGGCTAGGCTTTCCTGACTCATTGTTCTGTGCGCCAACTTTACGGGAGTAGGACCAGGAATTTTCACATAAGTAATGGCAGTTTCAAGGCCTGGCCAATTTATTTCATTAAAATGTGAAGAATTATAACCATGAACAGAATGAGTTGATATCTTTTGAGTCACCTGATTCATTCTATTGATTTTGGCAACAAATACTTGCACATGGGTGTGGCACACACAAAGTAAGCACCATAGAATTACGCAAATAATTGAGGCTTTTCTCAATTATAGAAGGTCATGATCAACATTGCAAAACCTCAACCCATGCTCTTTAAGTTTGCGTCACCTGATGCTCACAAATAAATGACATAATTTCAACCACTAATTTGTGCATCAGCCATTGCTTAGCTTATCTGTGTTGTGATATTTAACAGGGACCTTTGCCAGTTGATCTGAATCTTAGCTTCCGGTTAAAGATATGACATTCGGTCTTGTAATCTGTTCTGTTTAGTTGTTGCAGGTTTTAAAACTGGTGCTAGGCGTTTGGATCAAAGCTTCCGTTTAAGCATGATCAGAATGTGCTAAATATAGATGTAATTTTGCTTTAGATTTCAATAGGAGAAATTAGACTGCAAATAAAAACAAGTAGCAGTGACTCTGAAGACAGATGCAAGGGTATGATTGAGCTGGAGAGAGGGCAGAGGAGACTCACCAGGGTCAAAAACAGCATTTTCTGCTGAAAATGCTTGATAAGCTCAGCAGGTCAAGCCAGCACTTGGCCCATAGCCTCCTTTGCCTTGGTGATTCAAGTACTCGTCTAAAGAAATCATTTAAATACATTATTTATGAGATTAAATTCAGTTTGCCCAGCGGCCTTGACCCACTGCAGTTTGCCTACTGCCACAACATGTCCACGGACGATGCCACCGCCCTAGCCTTATACTCATCCGTGGAACACCTGGATGAGAGAGACACTTACAGTACGTCAGACTACATAGACTACAGCTCTACCGTGAACACCATTATACCATCCAAACTTATCACCAAATTCACGGGACTTGGTGTCAGCACTCATCTCTGCAACTGGATCCTCGGCGTCCTGATCAACAGACCCCAATCAGTGAGGTGAGGGGATCGATCACCCTCGACGATAATCCTCAACACGGTTGCTCCGCAAGGTTGCGTTCTCAGCCTGTTCACTCCTTGTACACCCACAACTGTGCAGCCACGTACAAATCTAATTAAATTTTCAAATTTGCAGATGACACCACCATTGTGGGCCGAATATTAAATAAAGATGAGGTGGAGTACAGGAAGGAGATCGAGAACCTAGTGTCCTGGTGCCGAGACAACAACCTTTCTCTCAATGTCAGCAAAACAAAGCAGATAATGATCGACCTGTTTTGATCGCCCTGATGCGGGAGCTTCCACCGCCAGCTGCAGGAGCTTTGAGCGCCTCGATGGATGGTTCGACTGCCCCGACCGTGGGAGAAATAAAGAGGAAGAAGATTGAACTGTTTTGCCTTTCATCATAGAGAGGAATCCACTGTGAAGGATGTTTATGTTAACTTTTATGTATGTGTGTCTTGTTGCTTTTTTTTTGTATAGCTGTATGGTAATTCGTATATCACTGTACATTAATTGGTATATGTGACAATAAAAGACCTTTGAAACCTTTTGACTTCAGGAACCCCAGTTTGCATTGACAGCGCCTAAGTAGAGATGGTTGAAAACTTCAAATTCCCAGTCCATATCACCAACAACTTCTCCTGGACCTAAGCCTTTGAAGGATGTAAAGAAAGGCTTAGGAAGTTCAGCGTGTCCTCTACAACTCTCACCAACTTCTACAGGTGCACCATAGAAAACATTTTATCAGGATCAGCTTGGTTTCAGAACAGCCCCATCCAAAACGGCAAGAATTTGCAGTGAATTGTGGATGCAGCCTAGACCATCACACAAGCCAACCACCCTTCCTTTCACAATTTACACCTCACGCTGCCTCAGCAAGGCCAGCAGTATAATCAAGGAGGAGTTGCACCCTGGCCACTCCCTCTTCTACCCTCTCCCATCAGGCAAAATATATAGGTGTGAAAGTGCACATCTCCAGATTCAGGGATGGTTTCTTCCCAGTTATTATCTGGCAACTGAATCATCCTACCAAAGCCAGAAAGCAGTCCTGAACTACTATCTACCTCATTGATGACCCTCGGACTTTACCTTGCACTAAATATTATTCCCTTATCATGTATCTATCTATACATTGTAAATGGCTCGATTGTAATCATGTATTGTCTTTCCGCTGATTAGATAGCAAGCAACAAAAGCTTTTCATTGTACCCCGGTACACGTGACAATAAATTAAACTAAACTAGATTATGTTCACAGCTTTGCAGATGAAATCTGCTGGCACTGGCTCGGTTGAAAATTTGTGCAGCATAAACTTTTCCACATTGCAATGAAAATAAGTATATCAAACATATTCTCAGGAACAGATATCTTCTTTGTATTGCATCAGAGTTGCTGCTGTTTCTACACGTTGAAAGCTCTGAAGTGGAATTTGAAGCAATGATCATTTAATCGGGTGTTACCTGCAGAGCCACAGCCGGTTATGATAATTGACCTAAATTAAGCATAATTGAAAATGACGGGGCCCTTAAGCTTTGTTCATGGTAATCAGTGGAAGTAATTTGATTGTTGGATGGTAACTTGGGGAGGTGAGATTTTTCTATTGAAAAACATGAACATCTTCCAATGTCCAGCAAAATCTTGAACTGATCTGCAATATGAGAAAATTAGAGTTCAAAGTTAATAGCCAAGTATGTGCTGCATGCAATATTACCAGAATATTGTGTAGGAAGGAACTGCAGATGCTGGTTTAAACTGAAGATAGACACGAAAAGCTGAGGTAACTCAGCGGGTCAGACAGCATCTCTGGAGAAAAGGAATAGGTGACGTTTCAGGTCGAGACCATTCTTCTTCAGATAATTCTGGTAATTCTTCAGAAGAAGGGTCTGAACCCAAAACATAATCTATTCATTTTCTTCAGAGATGCTGTCTGACCTGCTGAGTTACTCCAGCTTTTTCTGTCTATTGCCAGAATATTACTGGGGCTAAGAGTGTTAAATTCTGTGGACAGATTCTATGGACTAGTTTTATGTTCAATTGAATGTAGATCTAATTGAGAAATGTAAGATGATTAAAGGATTTGATAGAGTGGGCAGATGGATCAGTGACATGGATTAGTGTTGAGGGCTAGTGGGTTTTTCCTCTGCTGTTGGTTCTCTCGCCATTCTCTCATCATTTCTTAGTGGGTTGTTGGACTGAAGGTAATTGTAATTAAAGATACATGAAGTTATAACAGGATATAAACACTGGGATGAAACTTCTGAAGTTGAGATTTTGGATAAATCAATGAAGTCAGCAAGCATATTGCAGATTCTAAGGACTTAAAATGGACTTTAGCTGAGGGTTAAAAGAGCTAACAGAAAATTGAAATAACTAGGTCTGGTGATGGACAAGGGTGCATATGAGGGTTTTTCATTGAAAGTGGACTGGGAGTAAGGAAGATAATGGAGTATTATACTTCCAGTTTGCTTTGATTCAATCTGAAATGTTGGAGGGGCAGGCTGTAGAATTGTTGATATTCATTTTTCCTTATGAAATAGAAGAGACAATGATTCTGGACAAATAAGAAAGATTACAACACGTATTTTCCACCGAAATAGTTTTAAGTATTTGAATTCATTCCTTTGAAATGACTACGAAGCTGCCAGCTTTTCATTAAAATATTTTTTAAGGGAAGCACTCCTATCATTCATAATATGGGTGGGTCAATAAGTGACTCGGGTCCTGCAGAAACTTGGTTGACTCTTTGCTGCCTTCTGAAATAATTCAACAGGATATTTGGTTGTATCAGATGAATTGGAATGGATAATGTGTACCCGCCTCAATAATGTTGCCCATACCCTCCTGCTTTTGCAGAGCAAACATAAAAATGTGAAACACTGGCCACAGTGGTCAAAGAAGGTCATATCATTAAGTCTTCCAGGATTGTTCTTAACAAAATAAAATAATTTAATTTCATAAATATTTCTGATCGTATTGGTCAGAGATGGAAAAAAAAAAGACAACTTTGAACTTGTGTGTGTGCGTGATCGCATCTGCTCGAAAAAACGACGCTCTAATGGTAAAATCTTTACATATTCCTGTAGAGTTGTATCCCATGGATTCAGAAATCGACTTAGCTCTCTCCCCCCTCCCCCCCCCCCCCCCCCCCCTCGAGCTCCCCCCCCCCCCCCCCCCCCCCCCCTACTCCGCCAGTAGTAAGTGATAGTCTATTGGGCCATTCGGCCCATCAAGCCTACTCCGCCATTCTATCTCTCCCTCCTAACCCCGTTTTCCTGTCTTCTCCCCATAATCTCTGACACCTGTTCCTGCTCCTATTTCTCTGTTTTTGAAAGGGATGAATGTGTGAACAAAATAATTGAAGATGGTGATAATGTTAAAATAAAACAGAAAATGTAAGAAAGGTATATCCAATCTCAAATTAGTGTTATTTTCAAGACAGACCAGTGCACCTACAGTGCCCAGTGCCCAATTATTTTTTTCTATGTGCCAAAAAAAATGTGAAGGTGGAATTCATTGACTGTTTCATTTCTTTAGGGAATCTTCACTCAGTTTCAATATAGCAAAGAAAAGGTACTGCCATCTGATGCCTTGAGGAGTGCTCTTGCCAAAACCTTTCAAGATGAACAACGCTTTCAGATGGGGATCATGGATGATGCTGCAGAATGTTTTGTGAGTGTTAAATGACAACCACTTGGTTCACTTGACTGTTTGATAATGCTTTTTGCAATAAAGGTACTAATTGATTTTGGAAGTATATATGCAATGGGGGGAATCAAGATTATTGCATTGGGATGACCTTGAGGCTGCTAGTAATCCCCAGGACAACCTAACTCCTGAAATGTCATCAGGAATTTACAGGAGATGCCAGATATTGTACTTAAAGTAGTCTAGTGGAGCTATCATTCGAAATGCAGGTATCCATTTATCAGATTTTGCAAATATTTGTGCTTTGTACATTGTTAAGTAATTGTGAGCAGTAATTTTGCTTTATGACAGAATGGATACAGCATTGTCATTTGGCTCGTTAAGGCTATACAATCTCAGTACAAATGCAATCCAGCTAGTCTAACATTAATCCAACATTTATAGATCAATATTTGCAGTGTGGCACCTCAGAATTCACAACTAGTATAATGTAGCAAAATGGGCAGAATTTGTTTACATGAATCTTACTCAAAATCATTGTTGTGAAACCTTCTGCTTTTACTTTTGTGTGCTGTAATTCAGATTTGACTGCTCCATCTTCATCTGTGGAGAACCATATACAGCATATTTAAAATTATACTTTTTACAGGAAAATATCCTCATGCGAATACACTTTCACATTGCTGATGAAACGAAGGAGGACATTTGCACATCGAAGCATTGTATTCCACACCAGAAATTTGCTATGACTTTGTTTGAGCAGGTAAGAATAATTTACTTTTTAGATTGGTAAAGTCAGATTTTAAAAATGTTTTCCACTACTTCTATGTTTTCAGCTTTCTTTTTTAGTCGAAATAAGTTTTCTCTACAATATCAGTTATGTTAGGTACTGACGTTTATGTCAATGTTTTGCATTATGTGAACACTTATTGGTGTTTATTAGGATAATCCAAAATATTATAAATGTTCTTTCCTTTTGCCAGTTACTTCATTATCGGTTAGAAAGTTAATGTTAGAAACTATTATTAGAGTTATGGAAGCAGAGAATTTGAGAAAAATTCAAGATAATCAGGTAGTCAACATGCTTTTGGGAATGGGACGTCCTGTTTGAACTTATTCATAGTGAAAGAATTAACACATTAGCGTGAGTGGAATACTAGTAACTGAAATGGGCAGGGTGCCTTCTGAAGAAAGGTGAGCACAGTAAGCCACTGTCTAGATTTTTGGAACATTAAAAAAGTACATAAGATCCTGAGGGGTTTTGATTTGGGTGGATACAGAGAGGAGGCTTCGGCTTGTGAAGAATCTAGAACTAGGTTAGATGACCAAATAATCCAAGTATATTTAACTTTATGATGTGCAATATTGGAATTTCACTTGAAAACCTGTTAATATGTTCGACTTCTCTGATGGCTGGCATGGAATATTTTTTTTTCCTTGCAGTGTGTTTGTACCAGCTGTGGTGCAACATCCGACCCACTGCCTTTTATCCAGATGGTGAACTACATTTCTACAACTGCATTATGGTAAGCTATTGCTAAGATTAATCGTATTAAACTTGTACCTTACAATAATAACTTTTGTGCACAAAGTAACATTAGCATATTGGAGGTAAATAAAAAGTGAGAAAGCTTATTATACAAAGTACATTGTTCCCGTCTTATGCTCGTGAATGAATCAGTGTACAATTTCACATTCTGAAACCAGAAACCTGCATTTTAAACACAAGTATAAACGAGAATGGAAATCAAACTATGTTGAGTTTGCGTTCATAAAACATGACCCTACTCATCAAATTGGGATCATAAACTTTTAAAGTGCTGTGGTTGCAGGAAGAATATTTTTTGCTGATGAGGAATCCTATCTAATAATAAATGTTGCAGTATTTGTGGTATGTTTTGGCAGTCTATCTCAAAATCTTTAAACAGGGAGTGTCTTTGAACTGCTGACTTTGCTCTGTTTACTGCATCGTGTACAATTAGTCATAGATGCATGTTATGAATTTGCACAGTGGTGTGCTCTAAAATTGGTGACATTCTTCAAAGGGGAACACAGGCAAAAGTCATTGGAATTAGTGAAAAGACAGTACTCCTTGCACAAACTCATTTTGCCAGCAGGAACCTTACTTGTTTGCTTTATAAATAACCAATGATTTGGATAAATGCTTGACATGTGAGTGGAAGGCTCTAGAGTTGTGATCACAATGTACTGATGTTTTCAGCCATGCAATAAGAGGGAATATTTTAAGGCAGAGACGCCAGACTGGAAAAGGACAGACTTGGGAATGTGGTGTGATGAGACATTGGTATAAAGGATTGTCCATCATTACTCAGATAATAAAAAAGGATTGAAAAGTTGTAAAATAAAAAAAACTAGGGATATAAGGAGGTCTATCACCCTTAAGCCACTAATAAAATCAATACTAATGAACAGTGAGTAAATAAAAGTTAAGAGAAAGTAGGAGTTTGTAATTGCAGCAAAGGGTAAGAATGGGGAAGAATTGAATGAAGAGTAAAATATTGTCGGCCATTAAACAATGAATACAGAACAGCATCATATAGTGGAAGGATTTAACACTGAAATGACATTATAAATCAAAATACATTATTACAGAGCATAGTTAACCCTCAAGTAAACAAAGTGGTGGACTGAGTGGGATTCATCAGCAATCCTGAAGAGGAACTTGGAAAGTTGTAGCAAGTTCAGAGTTCTAATGAATGTGAACCAGAATGAGAAAAATATATTGACACGCTGGCCCAGAAAATTACAGGCCAGTTGGCATGGATCCATGTTGGTTCATTTCAGATTATTTTCCATCATCTAAATTTGTACTTTGATAAATTTTATTTAAAAAAAGATTCTAAAATATTCTCTTTGTGATAGAGAAATATGATTAAAATTATTCAAGTATAAATTTAGATGAGGGGGGAAAATCTCTGAAATGAACCAACCTCAATTTAAGAAAGGAAGATTTTGCTTTGCACATGTGATTGAGTTATTTGAGGTGATGAATGGGAAAAAATGTCACATGAATTACATGAACATTTAGACAATGTACCAAATTAATGATCATTGATTGACAAATGACTGCAGAATTTGTAGATAGTTAACAAATTAGATTAAAAACTAGCTATGAAGAAACACATGATTATAGTTAAGGATATCAATGTTCTGTTTAGGACTCTTCTATTGAAATAACTTCAGTGTAGGGCCAGAATATTTTTACTGTTTGGTTTTAGGGATTTGGGCATTGGTGGCAAGGCCACCCATTATTGCTCATCCTTAATTTCCTCAAAGGTGGTGGTGGGCTCCTTCCTAGAACTGCCACAATCCTTCGGTTGAAGTTGCTCTTGAGGTACTGTTTATTATTGTGTTCCAGACAATGAAGAATTTGCAATGTATTTGCAAGTCAGGATGGTGTGCAACTTGTGAGGGAACCTGTGAACAGTGTTCTCATGTGCCTGCCGCCCTTGTTCTTCTTGATAATAGAACGTGGGTTTGGTGGGTGTTGTTCCTCTAGTTAGAGTGTGCTCAGTAAATTTTGTGGATGGTATGAAGAAGGACTACTTTCTGCTGGTGATGGAAGAAATAACCATTTAGGGCGATTTGATGGGATGCCAAACAAGGGAGCTGCTTTGACCTTGAACCAGGCACATGGATAGGACCAGTTTGGAGGGATATGAGCCAAATGCGGGCAGGTGCGACTAGTGCAGCTGGGACGTGGGCCAGTGTGGGCAAGTTATCTAAATTTTATTATGGTATGACATCGGATGGAAGGTGCATACCAAATCTCGTTGCTCTTATGTGCAATGACAATAAAATATATTATTATTATTATTATTAGGCCGAAGGGCCCTTTTTCCACACTGTATCAATCTATGACATTAAAACATAAAATGGGGATATTGGAAAGGTGATGGAATGCGGAAAAATAAGTGGTGGACAGAATTCACTTTCAACATTGGTAATGTGTACATATTGATGAAAAAAATATATAATTAGAAATGTGCATGATGTGGAAGAGCTGTGAGATTTTAGTTTTGGATGACAGAAAACTAAAAAGTAGAGTATGTGATCTGGGTGCCAGATCTAAGGGGTTTGAAAAATGGAGAGCACAATGTAGGTATGTTACAAAACCTACCTGAATCGCCATTGGGAATCTGCCCTCAGCCATGTCGGCGATTTTGGCGCTGTTTGGAGGGGGCGGGTTTAAAACGCGATTTTTACTAGGCTGTACTAATCGCACATGTTCAGCCTAGTAAATCATTAACGAAAAATCGCTGCAAGACCCGGTCGCAAAAGGTATTATTAGTTTTATAGGCCTCGATAATATAGTTATAATAGTCTTAAAATTACTGTTTTATTCCGCGACCTCTCGCAGCCCCAGGGTTTTATAGAGCAAACAATTAAAGGTATGTACCTTATTTTTACATTAAATGGGGTATATATATAACCCTGTAATTAAAGTTATCTATAGCGAATAGTTTATTTTGGGCTTTTTATATCCCGCAGTATTTTTCTCGGCATTTGAGGGCACTAATCTAGCGCGCTGTCAACATTCTAAACCAGCGCGTTCACAGAAACCCACTGGAAAGCCGATTTAAATGGGCATTTATTTACAGCAATTGAACACTAAATTCCTTCCATTTGGCCTATAAATTAATGTAAATTAGATATAAAAATCATGTTATATTGTGAATTATTTGTGAATAATCTTTGGACACTTAGGCTATTTAAAAATGTTAATCTTTCCTTAAGAAATGGCCTGTTGACTATCCAAGATCACAGCTTTTTTGTAATGTCCATTGAAAATCAATAGGGAACAAGATGCTAATTTCCGAGTATGAAAATGGCCATAACTTTTTTAATACTTGAGATATGAAAGTGAATTTGGTGTCAAATTAAACTTATTGTTATGCTTTATCTGATGGGATAAATTGCAGACTTGATTTTTAAAATCTCAAAATTTTGTAACATTGCTACACAATGCAGCTGATTTGGGTGCTGTTTATATGACAAAATGCAAATGTAAAAAGACATGGATACTTGTGATTGATTGGGATAGAACAGAGATTATAGGGTGATTTGTCCAAGATGTTTAAAATTATGAAGATATAGTACAAAAAAGATAAAAACAGATTATTTTCAGCGGTTGATTGGGATAAAATGAGAGAGCCATAGATATAAGATTAAGATTAAATCCAGGGATTAAGAAATGGAACAGAAAAAATATTTTATTTTACACAAGGATCAGAAGTCTGTGATTAAACAATGTGCACTGGCATTACATAAGTGATTAAAAGGATATATAAATATAACTACCACACAGAATTTGGGCATACTGATTATAGAGTATATTTTCTTCACTGCTTCTCTTTCAATATTAGTTCATACAATAACTACCTTAGTTATTTCAGCCCGTTGACCCCACGCTTCTCCTACAACCTTTTTGTTAATTGCAATGAGGCTTGTTGTCCACGTGCCCACAAGAATCACCCACCATATGTCACACCCTCAAATCAAACCCCTGCCCACTACAAGCACACCGAAAGCAGTGCACAATGAGCCTTCCCCATTAGCAACTCTCAGGCCAAATAGGATGTGATGGTGTCCTCCCGCCCTCTTCCCTTCCGCCCTCTTCCCTTCCGCCCTCTTCCCTCTCTCCCTCTTCCCTCTCTCCCTCTTCCCCTCTCTCCCTCTTCCCTCTCTCCCTCTTCCCTCTCTCTCCCTCTTCCCCTCTTCCCTCTTCCCTCTTCCCTCTCTCCCTCTCTCCCTCTCTCCCTCTTCCCTCTCTCCCTCTTCCCTCTCTCCCCCTCTCTCTCTCTCCCCTCTTCCCTCTCTCCCCTTCTCTCTCTCCCTCTCTCCCTCTCTCCCTCTCTCCCTCTCTCCCTCTCTCCCTCTTCCCTCTCTCCCTCTTCCCTCTCCCTCTCCTCTCTCCCTCTTCTCCTCCCCCTCCTCTCTCTCCCTCTCTCCCCCTCTCCCTCCCTCTCTCCCTCTTCCCTCTCTCCCTCTCCTCTCTTCCTCTCCCTCTCTCCCTCTCCCTCTCTATCGTTCTCTCTCTCTCCGTCCCCAACCCTCTCTTTCTCTCATTTTCTCCCCTCCCCCATCGTTCTCTCTCTTCCCTCTCTCCCTCTTCTCTCTCCCTCTCCCTCTCTCCCTCTTCCCTCCCGCTCTCTTCTCTCTTGCCCTCTCTCTCTTCTCTCTCGCCCTCACCTCCCTGCTTTTCTCTTCCACTATTCCCGCCCAATCCGTCCCTTGCCTCTTATTCTCTGGCTGTATAACCAGGGTTGCACCTGCCTTAACTCCAATTGCTTCTTGATTGTACCCAGATCCCAAAGGATCCCAATGCACATTGCTTGACCCTCATCACCTACCCAGGTTTTAATTGGACTAGAATAGCATTGTCTAATACATGATGAAGCTTAATCTACCCATTTCAGGAAATAAATGTATTTACTTGTCAGTATGTCTGCTGTCCTGCAGAGCCTTTGTTGCCTTTCATGGGAACCAATTCCAGCCTCTTTGTCTCTTTGTTTAGTAATCAAGCGATTCGAATGATGGAAAGACGTGAGAAACCGACGCCTGACATGTTTGGAGAGCTTCTGCAGAATGCAAGCACAATGGGTGATCTTAGGAACTGTCCGGTATGTGTCAATTCACTCTTGTTTAACATTAGTTATGCTGCCTTAAATTCAAAGGAATTCTATACTTGGATGTGTGTACCTTAAGGATGCAGGTGATAATAGTTCTAAATTCACCCTTCTCATCATGCTTCTATTTCCCTAAACTCCTACAATGCAAAGTAATTTTTCTAGCTCTGTGGATTATAATATGAATAACAAGTCTGTGAGTGGTGGTTTCCTTCTGCAGAGTTGATTGAAAATTGTTTCTTACTATTTGGTCGCTTGTCCTTTATGGTTGGTTGGACAGATCTGATCAAATCAGTGATCAGAATATTCCACTTTTGGCCTGGGGGCATTCAGTTCAATGGCTCGGCACTGTAGACCGACATCCAGGTGATTAGCCTGCACCTTTAGTGTCTTACTTT